>NC_083095.1:29532858-29897741 GCF_949774975.1 Lagenorhynchus albirostris
CCTGCCGGGGCAGCCCCCGGAGCGTGACGGCGCTTCGGGCGGTCGCCGGTGTGTCTCCGGGTGTGTTTGTGGGGGAGCTGGCTGTAGTAAATTAACGACTCGGGTTAACTTGGGGTTGATTTGGAGACCGGGAAGCTGCAGGTCTTATGAATGGTGTTCTCGCCTCCCCCGGGTGAAAAGCCGAGGCAGGCGAGAGGCAGCTTGGGGCTCCCCGCCTGAGCGGGCTGCGTCTGCTCCCGGCCAGACGAGGGGCAGGTGCCTCTGGCCGCCGCCGGGAGACTTTGAGCGGACGCCCAGATCCGGGACGGAGGGGGCGGGCTGGGAGAGGACACGCGGGGGCCAGTCCCCGGGTCCGACAGCCAATTCCTGCTCGCCTTCCTTCCCCCTCCTTTTTATCCTGGCTTCCTTCCTTCCTTCCTTCCAGTCGGTGGAACTGTTAAGCCGCCAAGTCCGCTCGCGATCGCGGAGCCGGGGGTGGCTTCGGAAAACTAGCGTCTCTCTAAAAGGGGTGCTATTGGCAGTAATGTTGGCAGAGGGGCGCTCCCTCTCTCGGCGCGGCGTGGGTGGGTGGGTCTGCGCGCCTGGGATTAGGACTTCCCAGCTGGAAGTCGCGGGAGAGGGGAGGGAGAGGTGCGCGTGGGGGCCGTTTCGTGCCGAATTCTCGCGGGTGCGTGGCGGATGCCCACCCAGGTTCTTTCAACTTAGCGCATCCGCATCAGCACCCGGGGCTCCCCTAGGAGTTGAAAGCCAGGTTCGCACGCGGGGAGGCGGGAGGGCGGCAGGGGGTTCTTAACGCGAAGGAACGCGCGGGGAGAACGGGAGGTGTTTGCACCAGCTTATCTCCTATCGGTAATAAGGGAAAGGGGTAGGAATGTCCCAGATCTCGGAGTTTTAAATGTCTGTATATGTATTAACGCTGCTTAGAGGACATTGGAAGCTGAGGCTGATTACAGAGCAGCCCTCGGCTTCAGTTCTCGCTCAGAAGCTCGGATAGGATACGCTGCACTTGAACGCCACAGCGTTTCACCCAAGAAAGAAGATGTTTTGTGGCAGAATAAACGGGCGTAACTTCGCCGCATCCCCTCTCCTCGTCGCTAGCGCTGCCACGCAGCTGATGCTGTGAGTTTTTACCGAACCCACAGCCGATTTGGAGTTTTCACATTTCCAGCCGAAAACGCGTAGCGGGGCTGATGCCTCCTGGTAAACTCAACTTAGAGAAATCTATTTTCACATGTGCGCCAGGTTTGTTGCCTACTGGGAAAGCGGTACCCTAGTTATTACCCGGGAGCCCGCTTACGCGCGGGCGGGCGCAAGGTCTCTACACTGATTCCTGCCGCTCCAGTTTTTTATTTTTGCTTTTTGGACCGCAGAAGGGTGCGTATTTGGGGAGAGTGGCTGTGTGGGGTGGGGTTAGAAGTGGGGAAAGGGACAGAGGAGCGGGCTTATTGGAATTAGTTCTGAATTATTACACTTGTACTTTGTATAATTAGAAACAGGTGCAATGTGATGTATTTGTAATTCTGTGTCGCCATACACACAACACCCCAGCCTGCTTTTTCTAGGTGGCAGTTGAATGGTCATTTATAATTAGCCGCTCATTTTTTTGCATCCCGACCCCTTTCCCTGGTGGTAAGGGTGTGTAAACAATACCCCCGACCAGCCGAGCCTCCTGCGCCCTAGAAGGTTTTTAAACTGCTAACGTAGGAGCACGCATGTTGTTACAGCGAGACCTACAACATCTGCCTTTATTTTTAAAAACAACTTGTTTAATAGATCACCTTTATATGTTTCATTTGTTTTTAAAAGTTGCTGATCAGGAAACAATACACACGTGAATAAATTATGCATGGGCTAAATTAGAACAAAGCGCAGAGACACATCCAGCGGAAGGGATGGATGGGGGTGCTGGGAGGAGGGGAGCAGGGAGAAAGGTTTGGAGAGCTATGTTTTTATCTTCCTGTGTCCCTCTTGACAATGAAACGGAGCTGAACAACATCAGCATTTTCTCTGTGTGCGTTCTGAGTCTTTCTCTCCCTTCCCTTAAAAAAAAAAAAAAAAGGCCAACACCAAGGACGCCCCCTATAGAAACTGGTCACACAAAGGTTTCCTCTAGGATTGGGGGATAAAGTGGTGGTAGGTAATGTTCTGGGAAGAAACAAGCCCAGGTTTCATGCAACATCTCTGTAGGGCTCTGCCTATGCTGAGGGTAGACCATTTTTCATCACACTAGCTTTTTCCACGTGGGACATTCAATAATTCAATAGCTTGAGTAACTGGATGGCACAATTTGAATCTCATTGCTTTGGGGTCTTCTGTAGGGCCCCAAGCTCCTGGAGCCACATCTCCTCTCTCAGCAGTTTAGCTTTCTTCCTGCCTGTCTTTGATCTCCCCTCAACTCCCTTTCTTATTCCTCCTCCTTGTACCCTTTACCCCCGTCCTCTCTGAAGCTGACAGCCTGGCTTTTCTGTCTGTTGTCGCCTTTAACATCTTATTACTGCCCAATAGGGTGTTAGAGGCAGAAACAGGAGCCGCCTGGACTGATCAGATCACAAAGGGGACACGGCAGGTGGCTCCACAACCAAGCAGTCACATCTGGGCTGATAGAATTTAAAAGCATCGATAGACATGTATGATGTGTAAATAGGTATTGCACATTATTTAATTTAGCAGCTACATTGTCTGAGCCTAGATGTGTGAGTCACCCTTATTTCTTACATGTACATGCAAGATAAGGGCCATGTAGTGAAGTAAAAGGCCATGTTATATAGGTAACATAAATATGGATTTGATAAAGGTCTATGTGTAAGTCCGCCACATTACCTATCGTATTCTGGTTGATTTCTACATACCTAGGAAACATAAAGCTTTTTTTTTTTTTTTTGCCCTGCTATATTCTTTTTTTGTTTTTGCTTTTAATATAGATTCTAATCTTATTTGATATTCTACTTCAGGTTAGCCAGCCTCCCCCAAATCTGCTATCAACAGTTTAAACAACTTACTCTTTTATTAAATTATCAAAACCCTGGTTTGTATGCACTTAACTGGGAATGTCTGCCACCTTCTGCCAGACTGGATTATGCACGTATATATCTATTATACTAATTGCCTGCTTAGAAAAGAGTAACAGTTATTATTATTTAATTATTCCATATAAGCCAAGAAACTATTTGTTTATAAATAATGAGAGCAGAAAACTATTTGGTCATGCTTGTAACATGTGAACATACATATACATAATTGTACTGAAACTTTTTTGTAAGGAGTTTCCCTTGCTTGTAGGCATGGTTTTACATCTATGTTTTGTTATTAAGGACACAGCTCTGGGAGAAGCAAATATACTTACTCAGCCAAGGTCAAGCAGCTGGTCATGTGCATAGATGGACCTCAGATCTTCATCTTTTTATACAGTTTATGATCTGAAGACAGCGTATTCTAATCTAAAGTGGTTTTGTGCCTGTGAAAGTTGTGTAATTGTTGCCACTTAGAAGCCAGACCTCACTCTTGCTGTGGCACTCAGTTTAGATATCAGAGAGGATGGTGTAGGGGGGACACATTCCTGGTTCTAATCTCCTTCTGGCTCTTTCTGTTGGGGTGGGGGGGCGTGGGTAGGTACTAAATGGGGAACATTGCAGTTGGGAATTTGTGAACTTGCAGCTTTTTTTTTTTTTTTTTTGTGGTACGTGGGCCTCTCACTGTTGCGGCCTCTCCCCTTGCGGAGCACAGGCTCCGGACGCGCAGGCTCAGCGGCCACAGCTCATGGGTGCAGCCGCTCCGCGGCATGTGGGATCTTCCCAGACCAGGGCATGAACCCGTGTCCCCTGCATCGGCAGGTGGACTCCCAACCACTGCGCCACCAGGGAAGCCCAAACTTGCAGCTTTTTATGGGTATTATTTTAGCCCCTTATGAAAAAGGACCCTCAGACATTTTAAGCCAGCAGATGCCTAAGAACCACCTTCTGCATCTGCTTATGGTTGCCACTGGAAAAAAAAATCCTTAAAATTTCCAAACTTTGTTAGCACACATTATTTTTCAGTGGGAAGAATGTCTGGTTTGGATGAGATACCCATAAAGGATATTAATTTCTGCCAGAACCCAAATGAAGGCATTGTCACAGGTTAAACCTCTGAAAATTGCCGGACCTGCAGACCACCTGGGAGACATCCAGAGGTCTCCAGTTGAATGGGAGCTGCTCAGTTCCATAAAGTGGGCAGGAATTCAGAGGCAACTTAATTGGAGACTCCTTATCCTCCTTTGTCTTTTTGGAATCATGCAGGTAGCTGAAATTTAGGTACATCTGAGAAACACCGTAATGTCTAAAGCTGTTCCAGAGCCATCTGCTCAGATCAAGGCAAAAAATAAAATGCCATCGTCAACAGGCTTTGTTTTGAGCCTGTGCCGGGAAAAGAAAGGAAACTGAGGCTGATGTTTCAGTTTTGAAAGTGCAGCCATGCTGATTGTAGTGGTGCTGGGAGTGGGTCATAAAAAGGCACCAGAATCCAGTCCTGTTTATTATCCCAACCTCTGCAAAGTAACTTTTGTGGTTTCTGAATGTTCTGAAAGTCACTAGAAGACAAATGTAGCCCAATGTGGCAAGCTCCTGGCCAAAGAAGTGCCACAACCACTGAAATAGTTTTTGCCCAGCCAGGGTTTTCCAGCAGGGGCCTATGTAAGCATGACCCTAGCTTTAAATAATCTTTAAACATGTAGGTATTTAACAAGAAAAGATAAAAGAGTGGCCTGGGGTGGGGGTGGGGAGAGGATAGGTAAGTGGATAAAACCACTGTGTGGTCTGGAACTTTGAAAAGATGATTGTTTAACAGCAACAGAGACTGATATTATGATCTACTGCAAGTTCCAAAGTTTTCTTTTTTTTAAAAAATTTATTTATATTTATTTTTGGCTGTGCTGGGTCTTCGTTTCTGTGCGAGGGCTTTCTCTAGTTGTGGCGAGCGGGGGCCGCTCTTCATCGCCGTGCACAGGCCTCTCACTGTCGCAGCCTCTCTTGTTGCGGAGCACAGGCTCCAGATGCGCAGGCTCCGTAGTTGTGGCTCACGGGCCCAGTCGCTCCGCGGCATGTGGAATCTTCCCAGACCAGGGCTCGAACCCATGTCCCCTGCATTAGCAGGCAGATTCTCAACCAGAAGCCCCCAAAGTTTTCTTTAGTTGTGTGAGCAACTGTGGAGAGATGAGGTGTTGTGGTGTTTTTTTTGTTTTTTTTTTTTTTGCGGTACGCGGGCCTCTCACTATTGTGGCCTCTCCCGTTGTGGAGCACAGGCTCTGGACGCGCAGGCTCAGCGGCCATGGCTCATGGGCCCAGCCGCTCCGCGGCATGTGGGATCTTCCCGGAACGGGGCACGAACCTGTGTCCCCTGCATCGGCAGGCGGACTCTCAACCACTGCGCCACCAGGGAAGCCCCTGAAAGAAGGTTTTTGAAGCCTGTGATTTGCATCAGATTTTTTTTTTTTTTTTTTTTTTTTTTTTTTTGCGGTACGCGGGCCTCTCACTGTTGCGGCCTCTCCCGCTGCGGAGCACAGGCTCTGGACGCGCAGGCTCAGTGACCATGGCTCACGGGCCCAGCCGCTCCGCGGCATGTGGGATCCTCCCGGACCGGGGCACGAACCCGTGTCCCCTGCATCGGCAGGCGGACTCTCAACCACTGCACCACCAGGGAAGCCCTCAGAGTTTTAAAAGTAGTGGTTAGGAGGTGTTTTGGCGGGGGGTGGGAAAAGAGGAGAGGCCTGTGCTGGGAATTTCTAGGTTGTGTGTTTGTGAATAGTAGTAGTGGGTGGGAGTGGCAAGGGAAGAGAGAAGCCTTGAGGAGACTAAGATTTAGGGGGTTGTGTTTGGAAGCAAGGAGGGGCAAGGGGATTAAGCTCAGAGCTCTTAATAATGGGGTTCGAATAGCCCACATTGAGTCCTGCACTATCCAGGCCTTAGTTAAGAGCCCAAGGAACAATGATGGCACATGTCTAATCCGCCTTGTGGTCATCTCATGTTGCAATGAAATGAGTGAGTTTTTTTCATTGTTATTCACTTTGAAAATCTGCTGTTTGTATTAACTTCAGTTGGAAGCTCCACCAGAGAAGGTTTTTCAGTCCCCAGACTTTCACCTGCCATCAGCGTGGCCCTGTCTCAAACTCTGTCCCTCTTCCACATTGGTTTCTCACCAGTGGCTTTTCTTTTGTAGCTTCAGAGTAATGGAAGAGAAAAAGCTCTGGGAGAGGATCCCAGAGATCTGAGCTCTGTTTTCAGCCCTACCACCCACTAACTATTCGATCTTAGACACAGAACTTCTCTGAGCTGCACATTCCTTGTCTTTAAGATGAGGGTGATGCACCTTGATGGCCAAAATTCCTTTCAAGTCAAAAACTTGTGGCTCTTACTATGGTTAATTAAGATGAGAAGGATAGTTAGGGTCCAGTGTTCAAATTCTTCCTTGTTTTTATTTTATTTATTTAAAAAATAAATTTATTTTTTTATTTATTTATGGCTGCATTGGGTCTTCCTTGCTGCACGCAGGCTTTCTCTAGTTGCGGCAAGCAGGGGCTACTCTTCGTTATGGTGCACAGACTTCTCATTGCAGTGGCTTCTCTTTGTTGTGGAACACAGGCTCTAGGTGTGCAGGCTTCAGCAGTTGTGGTACGTGGGCTCAGTAGTTGTGGCTCACGGGCTCTAGAGCACAGGCTTAGTGGTTGTGGTGCACAGGCTCAGTTGCTCCCCGGCATGTGGGATCTTCCCTGAGCAGGGCTCAAACCCATGTCCCCTGCATTAGCAGGCAGATTCTTAACCACTGCGCCACCAGGGAAGTCCCCTTCCTTGTTTTTAAAGTGTGGCTCTAAAGGGGAGTTAAGACTGGTAGACTCTTCCGTAGTTTCATCTTCTCTGATCCAGTCTTGCCACATTATGCTACCATTTGGGGTTCTAATCTCTCCCTTCTCAGGGTCCAAGCCTGAGGACCAGGTGGTGGCCCGTTTAAAATGTGGACTTTTCTTCTGATTATCCCTTTTGAACACTTTTCTTCTCATTAGCACTCCAACTAGAGGATGGAAAGAGAAGTGGGAAAACTAATTAGCCTATTTTGTTGTTTACAAGCACTCAGATAAAGTTTTTGGTTGTGCAAAAGACTGGAATTATTGAGAACATCTATCTTTTTCTTCCCCTTTTCTTTAAATGTATGGAGGGAGACAAGCAAAAGATTTTTCTTCTCTGGATTTCATTTATCTGCAGTCTCCTTGGAAGAGCTCTCCCCTCTACCACGGCACCCATCCCAATTAACATGTAAATAAAGTGCTTATTTCACTTCCATCTGGGCAGCTGCAGTTACCTGACTGTTCAGTGAGCCGAAGCATGTGGGCCTGTACTGATGTCTCAGTGAGCTTCCTCTGTTGTATCCCATGATAACTGCTGAGGAAATGGAGGTGTCTAGCAGACCCACAGAGTCTGGCCATACCCAAGTGGGTATTAGCAGTGTCTAAACTGGAATTCACTGCCTCTCATTCAGTGACATGCCTCCAGAACATCCCAGATTCTTCTGGGGGTGTTATTATCAGGCTTTCCTTTGTTTGGAAGCTCCCTTGGCAATTTGCTACAAGTCTAAAGGAGGAAGAGGGGTTGTAAAACCTATCAGAATTCCTAAAAGCCTAAATTGTGAGAGATAAAATGAAAGAAAAACAAAACAAAATGGTCACCCTGACCTCCAGCATACAGAGGCAGCCCCTTAAATTTTTTTACTACTAGTGGTAAAATGCACATAACATGTATATTTAGCATATATGACATGTAGATGTGCCATTTTAACCATTTTTAAGTGTCAGTTCACTGGCATTAAGTACATTTATAATGTCGTGCAACCATCCATACTATCCGTTTCCAGAATTTAAAAAATCGTCCTGAACAAACTCTGTACCCATTAAACAATAACCCCTCATCCTCCTCCCACCCCCATTCCAGTCCCTGCTAACCACCGTTCTACTTTCTGTCTCTATAAATTTGCCTCTTCTAAGCACCTCATATAAATGGAATTATACAATATTTGTCCTTTTGTGACTGGCTTATTTAGCTTAGCATAATGTCCTTAAGGTTCAGCTTTGTTACAGCATGTGTCAGAATTTCCTTCCTTTTTATGGCTGAATAATATTCTATTGTATGTATATGCCTTATTTTGTTCATCTGTTCATCCAATGATGGGCACTTGGGTTGTTTCCACCTTTTGGCTATTGTGAATAATACTGCTATGAACATGGGTGTGTAAGTAGCTATTTGAGTCCCTGCTTTCAGTTCTTTTGGGTATGTGCTTAGGTCCCCCTTCATTTTTAGACTTATTAAAACCCAGGGAGTACATTTCTAGATAGTACAGGCAACTCCCTCCTTGTAAACTTAAAAAAAAAAAATACTGATAGTATCATAGAATTCAACCTTTTTACCCCCCTCCCCCGTGGAACAACCACTGTTTTGGGGAGGAGGGGTAAATGCCCTGGGAACCCAGAGACTCACTTCTCTCATCCCCAGCCACAAGGATTGCCTTCACTTTGTCCCCCTAACCCCAACCCTTTGAGGGCAGTGGCTCCCTGTGGGGGCCAGGGTTTGGGTTTGGGGGGGCTCCAGAAGCTGCAGCAGTAGTAGTTACCTGGTGAGGCTTGGAGTGAAGGTTTCCTAGGCAGAGTGGAGGTTTCATCTGGCAACAGGGGTTCAGGTGGAAGGAGCACCTGGGATGACAGGACAGCTTGAAAGTCAAGAGGTAGCAAATCTGACCTATTTTTTCATAAGGTGAGAAGGGCTTGTATCTCCTTTCGCTTCCTTTCCCTGTACCCAGCCCTGCTTACCCCCTGCAAGGGGCCCAGATGAAATAATGGTTGTGAAAACATTTCAGAAGGTGTAAAGTACAAATGTGAGGTGTTACTAGAACTGCAAAGTTTCTCGTAGCTAACTGAGGCCTTCTCAGAGAGTCAGCAATGTCTCATAAACATTACTATATTAAAACTAAAATAAACGAAAAGATCCTGGCATTACATATCATATCTAATCATTGTTTCTCAGTAAATGCAAAGCCTCACTCGTCCAGCTGTGTGTAAATAGCCCTGGGATCTCAGTGGGCTTTTTTACATCGTCTGGGTTTGAAATAGGTGAGAATATGAGCTCAAGGGAAGTCCTCATTTCATTTCCCACTGTCAGCCCTGTACTGAGTCCACCCGTGATCAGAGGAATCAGACGCTGGCGGGCAGAGGGAGTGCTCTCGTGGAACTTGGGCTCCTGTCATCAGCCAGTCTCTGGCTCCTCCTTCTATCAAGAAGACTCCAGGGAGGGAGAGGGGGTGACAGGGGGGCTGGGGTTTAAATCTGCTTGTGAGCAAGGAGGGTGTGCTGTTGACATAGGGGGTCAGCGGCAAGAATTGATTCTTTATACAAGAGTAGACTATGGACAGCATCATGGCGGGGGTCAAATATTAGAATGACAGAGTTATTTGCCAGCCTTGGAAATGCTTCAGATCCAAGCTTGCTGCAAACCCACAGCATTCCTGTACTTTATAAAAGCAAATTAAATGAGAAACGTCATCCCTACTCCCATTATCCTCAACCAAGGACTCTTTATATATCTCTGTTTGCTGCTAGTTGAGCTCAGGGAGAACTGTCTCACCCTCTTTGGAGGTTTTTTCATCCTGTCCTGGCCAATTCTGATTGCGAGCCTGCCCCTCGCAGCTAAGTGGCATAGAGCCTCCCTCCCTGTATCTAGGAGCTTCCACTTCAATGAAGGCCTCCAGTCCGTTTCTCCTTCCAGACCCTTGTTCTTTGGCAG
The DNA here is from genome assembly GCF_949774975.1 of Lagenorhynchus albirostris. NCBI lineage: Eukaryota > Metazoa > Chordata > Mammalia > Artiodactyla > Delphinidae > Lagenorhynchus > Lagenorhynchus albirostris. The sequence goes on from NC_083095.1 coordinate 29,542,653, forward strand.
GGCAAAGTAAGTGCTTGTAAACCAGGAGGCGGACTGCTCCCTTAGGCTTCTAGTGAAACCACTGGCAGTTGTGGGGTTGGGGGGAGGGCGGAGGCAATGTGGTGCTGGAGGTGGGGGAGGGCAGGGTGGTTGGGGTAGTTGAAGTGGAGAGAATATATTCTCTCCTGCTAATTATTTTCCCTGAGGACTTAGCCAATGCAGAACCATCTATTATCGTGGGAGTGCTCTATGGTGGTTTTGCCTGTGATGAATGCTAAGTGGAAACAAGCAAGAAAAATTAACAGGCGGCTGCTTCTGTCCACCTAATTAAAATGCATATCCAAATGCATAATTCCTTATGTTTCCCCATGCACACACCCCCTTCCAATCCCAATTCTATGGAGGGAAAAAAAAGACCACTTTCTCCTAATCATTTCTCTTGATTATATTTCCATCAAGGAAGAACTGGAGGGTTCCCTTAGAATAGAGAAGGGCCGTTTTTGTAATACACTAAAATTGCTGTTTTTTTTTTTTAACTTAGATTGGCACCCAAAGTTCTGAGCTCTTTTTTGTTTAAAATGAAGAACAGAAACTTTATCTGACTGCAGAGAAAAGGGGGAAGGAAGGAAGTAGAGAAAGAAAGGAGGAAAAAGAAAGAGAAAGCAAGAAAGAAAAAAAAAAAGAAAGTTCCCACAATTTCCACTGACCTTTTAGTTTTGCGCTAAAAGTCTGGCTTGGATCAACAATGAGAATTTTGAAGGTCTTTTTTATCTCCTCTTCCTCTTCATTTCTTTCCCTGACTTTGCACTGCTTCCCCCAACCCCCAAAACAAACATAGCCCAGGGTTTTGCAGAGAGAATTTAGAAGAGGCATCTACCTGTGCAGATCAGGTAGAGCGAAGAAACAAAAGCCTCTGCATCTGAGGCAAGATCAGAGATGCTGACATCATGGTCCCAAGTATGTCTTGAATCAAACAAAAAATATCTCTTCACCCTTATCTTCCTCACTTTTTGTTCACCCGAATGATCATTTTCTCCCCCCTTGGAAGAACAGCTTTATTCAGTGGTCATAAAATATTTAATAAGACACGAAACTTAAGTCACTGTGTTCAACTGGACGTCACTGCCATCTCTGCAGCAGCCCCCCTCCCCCGGCCGGCAGCCCCCCCCGCACCCCACTCCTGAAGCCCCCTGACTGCCCTCCACAGAAGCCCCAGCTGTTGATTTATCAGGGCCGGCTGGCTCAGCAGTGCATGGAGATTGCTTTTAATTAACTCTCTTCATTTTTCCCAATCTTCAGGGAGCAGCAGCCCTTTAATGATTTTAATATTTTATCTGGATTTATATCCGCCTTATTTGTTGTTGTTTGACTTCCGCATTTGTTCTTCCTGAGTCGCTTCCTGACTGATATATATTTGTTTGCCCCTTCCCCCTGGCCCCCAAGACCTTCCAGGAGAATGGATTCTGAAGAAGGCCCAAGCTTTCTACCATTGTGCAGGGAGAGGTGCCTAGTGTTGGCCTGTGCCATGATTTGGATTAGAACTTTTGTCTTAGGAATCCCAGTCTCACCTGCCTCAGCAGAAGGAGTTTCTGAGCTTTTCATTAAAGAAAAAACAAAAATATCTGAATTTTAGAAAGTGAGGTCTCTTTGCCTCTTTGATGCTTGCTGCCTCTGTAAGGGAGCGAGCTGCCCTGGAGAGCTGGATAAAAACTGCTTCCTGGGTCTGGAGGTCTGTCATCTTGCTCACCCCAAACTGACGTAGTTCAGTGGAACTGCTAGAGGATGATGACTTCAGGGCAGGGCTGGATGTAGGTGCAGTCAAGTCTTCCTGCCACTTTCTGCATCTTTAGATATGGCTGGGATTTGCTCAGCAACTGCTCAGAAGAGTAATTGTAGGTATGGTCTGAAAGAGGACCTGCAGAGGCACCAGTTGCCTTCTCTATTTGAGGCTGCCTGCTCCCTCAGCCCTCGGTTCCCTGTTTCTGTGCCCACTTGTTACACACCACCATCTGAACACCTTCCACCCCCTCTTCCAGCTTCCTTTTGGCTGCAAAGTCTGCTTCTTCCCCCAACAGTCCCAGAGAGGCCTGGAAGACAAACTTGCGCGGGGGCTAGTTTTCAGAACCAGCTTGTCCACAGAATGCCCTTTTGGCATCTCTGTTTGGTGATGTGTCTTCAGGGTTATTCGTTGCTAGGCAACTGCCAACTAAAGTTTGAGCCTGATCTGGGATTGCAGTGATTTGCCCTGGGTGACTTGTATCCACATTTAGGGACTTGGCTTTGCAATCCTGTGAACAGGAAATTGAGAAGATATTTTTCCATGTGCCTTTATGTTAAGAGGTATTGGTTTGTAAAATCTAGCCCACTGACTGGCACACGAATGTCTGTGCACACAATGTTTGTTTTGATGATGAAAATGGCGATTTCCCATCTCCTTGTGTTCATCCCTTGAGCTCTGCTAATTCTGAAAACCTATGATATGTCAGGTACTAAGCTATCTTCAGGGTACAGAGACAGAAAACCATGGCTTCTAACATCACAGTTTGGTGTTCAGGCAACTCAATGTCCTATTGAGTGTTTCTTTTTCACTTTTCCTTGGCAATTACAGGCCCTTCTGAGAATCCTATGGAAGTTCTGGATCATCTCCCCAGAAAAAATGCAGATAGGTGTGAACATATGCCTATGGTTTTATGGGGTTCACAGACTTGGAGGAGCCCATCAGCAGATGGGCTAGAGGTACATGGGCTCCAGGTTAAGAACCTTAGAATGAGCGATGTGGGTGAACTTGTTACCGTGAAAGGATGCTTCTGTATCCCTGTTCAGACAGGTGGCACCATTCCCACTTCCCCTATAGTCTTACCAAACTGCTTGTGGCTCCTCAGCCCTATCCTGCCCCAGAGGCACATGACGAACATCTACTTGCTCATCTTCCAGACACTTCAAAGTCCCCTCTTCCCTGGCAAAGCCCTTGCTGGCCCTCAGGTAGAATTGGCCACCCCTGTCCTTGGCCCCATAGTCCCAAGCACACTCTTCTCTCCCCGCCACTGAAATACTTAACGCTGGTTGGTTAGAATGTAAGGCCTTGGAAGACTGGGAGGGTGGCTGCCTGTGCTTTTCTATCCCTATAGGATCTAGCATAGCAGGCACTTAATAAATGTGTGTGGAGTAACTGAGCAAATGAAGCCAGCAGGCTCTTCCCACCTAATTTGCTTCTAGCTCTTTAGAGTCCACTTGTTTCTCATTCTCTCCCTGGCAGGGGTTTGGAAAAGGCAGCAGAATTCCTTTCCCCCAATTCTACAGTTTCAGTAGTCGGAAAATAGGCACAAGCTTGCCCTGCTTGCATGTAGTGTGTGAGGCTGTGATGATTGTCAGCGTCATTTATTCTAGCCCGTTGTCTCTTTACCACTTCATCCTTGTGGATCTGAAAAACTTGGCTTTCCTTCCCTTTGGTCTTGGGAATTAAAGGCAAGTCTTTTTGCTCTGTCCTCTTTCAGGGACTAAGTAACCCAGGGCTTGTGACTAGCCACTGATAAATCAACCACACTTTTACTAAGTGCCTACTATATGCTCAGCTGTGTATGGGATTTCCTTTAGCCTTTGGTATACCTGAGGACTTTTATGGGTTTTTAAGATGGAAGAGACCAGAAGGTACAGGTACTATAATGGTTTAACCCACAGTTGGGATCTGGTGAGAGTCTGTTGCCTGTCCTTCTGAGCTTTGGAGGTAACTGTGGCCCAGTCACTGTTTTCAGATAGATATTCTTTGAGAGAATTTCCTATACTTTCATAATGCCTACATAGATATAACTTTCCCTATGACTCTCTCCCAACCATGTTCAGTGCAGGTAAATTCATGTGACGATGAAACAAAAAATGATGTCCTGGGGATCATGTGAGGGCCTTTATTCTTCATATTGAGAGAGAGAGAAATCTCTATCCTCATAACTTTTGCATGTCCTCTTGCTGCTTTTCGACTCTCCAGAACATTCAGTGTTGGGACCATGTGGAGGAAGGTGCCACCCTGGAGAGGCCTTTCTGTGTCAGAAGGAAGGTGGAGACAGGCTATTCAAGTCAAGTTTTAACTCAGATTCTCGTCCACTAGACATCTTTCAACGTGGAGAGCTAGAAAAAGTGCTGATGGTGCACGAAGTATAGGCTGGAGGAGCAGGGTTGTACCAAAGTGTTTGTGAATTCAGAGAGGTTCATACTGCACCAGCACCTACTCTGGAAGTTAACTCTCCTTCAGTCCTGGGTATAGCCCTTCAGTACAGAGGGTGCACATGGGGCCATCCGGTTCCTGGTGCTCATTTCCTTTCTGGGCAGCCATCCCAGTATAACAGATACTTATACATATTCTGTCCTCATTTTATCTAATTACACACATCTCTGGGGGATGGGAAACAGGTTTGGATCATTCGATTTTAGGTCAGTTATGCACAGGGTAGCTGAGATGAACACTGATCTACGGAGTTCTATGAAATTCAGAAATTTCCCATAGTTCCCTGGTCCATAGCACACCAGGGGGCATTGTTTGCTATCTCAGGGGCTGGAGATCCCAGTCAACATGGGGGAGGGATAGAGCCTGACTGGTTCGTGGGTCTGAATGTAGGAACCTTTCTGAGACGGAGCTAGCTCTTACTATCCTTGGAGCAATAGGATTCTTTTATTATTTGGTGATCTGCCTAACTGAGAGACCCAATTATATAGGTCCCTCTTCTGGTGATCATTTATGTTCACCCATTATCTGCCTACAATGTGTTCAGCTTCCTGAGAAATACAGGACAAAAGAAGCTCTGATGGATGCAACCATCTCTATCATTGCCCAGTGATGCCAGGAGTTCCTGTCTCCTTTGTGACGCAGATGAACTGGTCTGGACAATATAAAAGCTCTGAAATGTCCCCACCTTTCTCCAAGACCCAGAGCTGGCAGCCTTGGGCAGTCCAACTTCCTGGCATCTCTGCTTCAGGCTCTATTATAGCTTTTCAAATCCCCAGGAAGGAAAAGCCCACTGGTTACTCTTTTCTTTTACTTTCTGCTTCTTATTTCATTCCTTGACTCAGATCTAAACCTCCCCAATGCTCTGTGAGCCCTAGATAGAGGAATAATCCAGTTAATGCTTCATATCAAGGTTTGCACCTCCAGCCTTGGCTTCGTTCTGACCTCGTCCCCTTCATCTGTGCCCTGTTGACATCTTTCTCCTTTCCTCATGCATCGTACCTTGATCAAAAAGCATTGAAGAGGGCTTCCCTGGTGGCGCAGTGGTTGAGAGTCCACCTGACGATGCAGGGGACATGGGTTCGTGCCCCAGTCCGGGAAGATCCCATGTGCCGCGCAGCGGCTGGGCCCGTGAGCCATGGCCGCTGAGCCTGCGCGTCCAGAGCCTGTGCTCCGCAACGGGAGAGGCCACAACAGTGAGAGGCCCGCGTACCGCAAAAAAAAAAAAAAAAAAAAAGCATTGAAGAGGCACAAAAGGAAGGGAAGAGTATTCTGCCTAGTCCCCAGGAGGGCACACTCTATCTTATCAATGTGGGAGCAGGGAGAGAGAAGGAGGAAAAGGCAAAGCTTGCACACAGCAAACAGGTGAGAAGAAGCCGTGGAGAAGAAACAGAGTGCGTGAGGTTACGTGGTGGGATTAACTGCGCTCTGTGAGCGGTCCAGCCCCCGAGGGGTCTGTGACATTGGAAGAGAGAAAGCAGTCCCACGGTGGGTATGTCAGAGAAGGTTTCAGGGAGGAGGTGGCTTGGAGCTGAGTTTGGAAGGAAAAGTGGGATCTGGTCAGGCTCAGGAGTGGTGGAGGCTGAGGATGGAGAAGTTCAGGCATGAAAGGGATGTGAACGAGGATTTGGGAAGCATTTGAGTAATTCCTTAGAGAACCCTCTTCCTTTGGGGTGGTGGTGGGAGGGCCAGGTAGGAAGGGATGTGTGGGTGATAGCAAATGGATCCATGTGGCTGGACGGGAGTGGGAGGGGTCTATGAACAGAAGGTAAAAAATGAAATAGCCTGGGGCCAGGTAGCTCTGAGTGGAGCCCCAGTTTGGCAGCCAATTCTCGGGAAGAACTTGAACACCTCAGAGGCCAAAAGAGAGACTCCAGGGGGAGGTAGGGGTTGTCATCCTGTGTCCCTCAGCAGGGAGGATGTCCACCTCCAGAGACTCCCTGTCACTGATTCTTGGTCCTTGGTTTCCTTGGTTATGTGTTCTGGGTTCTTTCCCAGGGCACCTCCCAGAGGGGGTGAGGGTGAGGGGGACCCTTGGGGGCTTGCCCTGGATGAGCCATCCATCCCATCGGGTACAGGACAGCCCTGGCCAGCTGCTTGGGCACATTTGCCAAGTGGTGCAGGATTGTAGGATAAAGCCTGTCCTAGTGCTGGATCTAAAGGTCTTTCCCCCTTTCTATACTTTAATCACCACCCCCTTTCTTCAACAAAAGCAACAGTGATAACGACCCATACATGGTTATAAGTAGAATACACAAATCCAGTCTAGGGAAGAAAACATAAATGCTGACCCTCCAGTCTAGGGAAGAAAACATAAATGCTGACCCTCGTAGTGCAATCAAAGGCTGGTGCCCTGAGGATTGGTTTCATGGTTCACATGGGAGTGGGGTTTGCGGGGAGTGAGGTGGGAGTGTGGGACGGGGCGCAGGCAGTGAGGCTTCAGATCTCTAAGACTGTGTTTCTTCCTGGGAGGATGGAAGTGGTTTACTCTGAAGGTAATGCCTCTCCACTCCCACCCAGGCACCCAGGCACCCCGTTACCCATCCAAGCTGCTCACCTAATGTTTATTTCCTCCTGCCGGAAGGCCTGGACCCCAGGGAGCTAGCTTTCAGGGGGAGGCTGGTGTTACCCCAGTCCTCAGGTTCTTTGGAGCCTCGAACTCTTTGAGAGCTCAGATGCCCATCCTAGGGAGTGAGAGGGTGGCGAGCAGTGCCATGTGGCTTACAGCTTGGCTATGGGCTCTAGAGCTGGAGAGAGTGGGTTCACATCCAAGCCCCATGACCATGGGCAGGATTCCTAACCCCTCTGTGCCTCAAATTTCTCCTCTGCGAAGTGGGAGAGATGGTTTCTGCCTTTAGAGGGTTGTTGGAAGAATTAAACAAGTTAATATACGTACAGTGCTTAGAAGAGTTGGTGCTTCTTACCCTCGTAATAGATGTTGGCAGTGACCCCGTTTTTCTATCTGTAAAATGCAGTCACACTAGCTGATTTTTCCCACAGTGGCCTCTTAAGGAATATGAGATAATAAGTAGGAGAACCTCTGATTTTCTTAGAAGAAAGACACTCTAGAACTCGATGGCATTATTATTAGTAACTCTTAGAACAAATGTGCTAGAAGAGACTTTGAGAGAGATTTAGCTACGGGATGCTTTGTCCGGGAGTTCAGGTTATTGCATGCCACTGAATCGGTGCTGATATTGGGTCCTTCTGAGAAAGAACGAGAATTTCACAGCTGCAGAAACACAACACATTGAGGTGAACCGTCATGTGATTGAACGCCTGGCTCCTGCTTCCATTCACTGACGCCTCTTCCAAGGGAGAGGCAAGTGTTTTCTGCCCGAATGAGCTCTGCCCTTTCCACAGCTAGAAAAGGGCTTGAACATCCTTCAGACCAGAGTGTGTAGGGGTGAGAGCTGGTCTGTGCACTTTGCTCCCATGTGGCCCGCCAACCCGTTGTCGGACACCTTGCTGATCGCAGCCCTCCTGTCCCGGTGGGTGTGTGTATATATGTTCCCAGCACACGCTTTTTGTAGGCAGCGATCTGTGCTTGACAAGCTGGCATTCCAAACTCCAGATCTTCCAAACACCAGACCCCTATGTTATTTTTAACTGTCCAAAGTTTTTTCCACGTCGTGTAATTGATGGGACTCCATAGCCTCGTCAGAGAATCTAAACTTCAGCTTGTTTTGCCTCCCTTGAATGGGCATATGTCTGATGACCAAGCAGAAAAACACCCTGTTTTCAGAGCTGACTGGTCTAAATCTTCATGTCCACCCCACACCCTGCGCATCTCTGGGGAACAGAAGTGAACACAAAGATAACCTGAGCTCGCCTGTTTCTGTGGCTCCAGATAGGAGGGGGGCAGATCCCTTCTGTCTGTGACCTTCTTGTCCCCGCCCTCTCTCGGCGTCCTGATAGTGAGGGACAAAGCTATGTTTTCAGAGAGATAACAGGCAGGGCATTGAGGAGTTGGGCGTGCAATCTCTCCTGGCCCTCTTTTTCAGCCCCCACATTCCCCGAGGGGCAAGTCACATTCTCATCATCCTCTGGGGACAGTCCTGGACACTTTTATTTCAGAGAACCCGAGATCTTGTGGCGTCAGTGACCACCATCCTTGTGACACTGGAGAAGATTCTCAGCCCTCCAAGTCCAGGAGAAAGTGCGCCATCTCACACTGGCCTGTCATTTGCATTGTGAATTTCTCCAGCTTTGTGTGCCATTTCTCTTTTTCCTTCACACATCTCTCTAGACCATGGTGCACTTAGCACCTATGTTAGTCGAGCATGTACGGGTTACCAGCTACTGTGGCACTGAGTATACAGTGGTAAGCAAAACCGATATGGACTTCTATCTTTGTGGAGCTTGTGGTCCAGTTGGGGAGATAGACGTTAATCACATAAATATATAAATAAAAGTTGAATCTGTGTTATGTTGGAAGGTCAGGAAGATAGAAGAGAGTAGGCTGAGGGAATTGCTCTAGTCTAGTATGTTGAGGAAAAGTTTCCTTGAAGAGGCAATGTTTCATCCCAGGCAGAGGGAACAGCACGTGCAAAGGTCCTGTGGCATGTTGGAAGAACCAAGGAAGGCTGCTGTGGCTGGAGTGCAAGAAAGAAAGGGAAAGTGTGGCTCATGATAGGGTAAGAGAGGTCAGGAGGGACCAGAACATGCAGGGCCCTGACGGATATTTTAAGGGTGTGCACTTTCTCCTAAGAGCAGTGAGCAGTCCAGGGTTTAAGTCGGGAAGTGACTTAATCCCATTTATGTTCTAAAAATTTCCCCCTGGCTGAAGGGAGATTTAGCAATAGAGCCTGGAAAGGATGGGCTGAATGAGTTCTGAGGAGGCTTTTCTGGGTAAAATTTAGAAAATAAAAATGAGACATGTGCGTGTCATGAAGGACAGGCATTAGCTGGACAAGGTTGTGACGATAGAGTTTTCCCTTGAACTGCTTCCCTCCTTCCGCTCATTCTCAGTTCCATTTGGTAGTTTTTATTTTTTATTTTTCCATTTGGTAGTTTAAAGAAGCTGATAGGCCGCCCCCATCCTCGGAAGTTTTTGATACTGTGGAGAGATGTGTTTTCCTCCTAAGCAGAGTCTGGAGCAGTCCTCCTGCTGTCCCTGCTGCTCCCTCCAACTACCCTTTGAGCATCTCAAGGTGTGGCCCGAGGATTACGTACACAAGGAGCATGGGTGTGACTGGTGAAAGGTGGATTCTGGGCCGCCTCCTGGACCCACTGAATCAGGGCTGAGACCATGCACTCTGGTTCTTAGTTCTTCTAAAGCTTGGGAACTGCTGTTCTTTCAGCCCTGCACATGCATCAGTAAGTGTAATGACGCTTTAAATGGGAGGTGGGGGGTAGATGGGTACCAAGTGCTTTCGAGGCAAAGAAGGAAAGAAGGTCTTCTTTAGGCCTCACAATAATTTGCTTGAGGAGACAAGGCTCTGGTAACTTCATTTACCAGATGGAGTTGTGGGAGGAGGGAGCTCCAATTGATGTCTGACTCCAAGCACTTTCCTTTGCCTTTCTTTCTTCCCACTCTATTCTCCAGTGGGCAAAGGTTAACAAGTACTGACTTATAATTTCCGGATGTAGTTCCTTTTTAAAAAAAGATCCAGTACCTTTTTGGGGGCTCATGAGATCCATCTAGAAAGTGAGTATCCAATTAGTACATGAAAGCGTGGAATTAGGTGAGTTAATCGTAATTATTATTATAACATTCTAATATGGAAGATATCAAACCTGTACAAAAATACACAGAATAACACAAAGAACCTCCATGTATCCAGCACCCAACCCAGCTTTAACAGTCACAAGGGGGGTGGGCATCTTTTCAGTTGTTCAGACTTTGCTCTGTGATGCTCTCATTTCTATGTCCATTGGATGAAATACCTGATAGGTGAGTGGGCAGCAGGAACAGAGAAGCTTTCAAAGTACCCCACCAACTAATGACCAAAGAGGGACAAAGCTCTTTTGATTCAATTTGTCTGTCAATTGTACAGCTCATAGGCAGAGCTAGTGCTTGGAACTGTAGATCTAAGAAATACCTTAGAGACCATTGATGGTCTCCCTCACTGTAGGACATGGCAGCAGAGGCCAGAGCAAGGTCTGGGGACAGTCCTCAGGCTCTGCACAGCTAATAAGAGGCAGGTCCTCCAGCCCTGCCTTCCTTACACAGCACAGAGGGTCTCTTGGCATTTTTGTTCTAGTATTTTCTAGCATGAAATTGTGGGACAGAAACCCCACCAGAGCCCTCATGGTTGAAATACCAGTATTCGACCACCTCAGCTTTTGCTTCCTCTTTGTGAAAAAGATCCTTGGTGTAGCCCAGCGGTCTCCTGGTCTGGCTAGGATAGATACATCTATGAGTACTGGTGAAAGCAAAGTGGGCCACATGCTCAATCTCCCTTAGCTCTGCCTGCCCTAAAATTTTAGAAGCCCTGAAGCAAAATATGACAAGTTAGTGAGTGCCATAGACTTTCAAGAAAGGAAGAAACCAGTTTCACTGACCAGCTTCCTGGAGGAGGTGGGGGTGGGTGGTAGGTGTTGATGGGTGGGTAGAAGTTAGGGAGTTGAGGATAGAGAAGGCTTCCCTTTAAGAGGGGAACCAATCTCTCAGCACCGCACATCGATCAGGAATTATTTAGCACCTCCTGAAGCGGAAGGTTCTGTACTTCACAGTGAGGGCGATACCGAGAAGCAGAGGATACAATTTCTATTCTCCAGGAACTTTCTGTCTAGTTGAGGGACAAGACATATGTTGAATATTAATATAAGTGGCAGACTCTAAGACGGTAAGATGCAAGTTGACTTTTAAGATCAGCCTGAAGAAGAGTGCAGTGGAAACTAGGAGGTGAATCACAAAGCAGCACGTAGTAGCAATATTAATGGCATGGACCCAATGTCTTCTGCGTGTGTGGCTGTGTGCTGGATGCGGCGATAACTGCATCGTTACACGGCAGCTTTTAAAGTAAGAGTCACGCTCGTTCCAGCTACCATCTCTTGAACACCTATGTCTGCTCGGCAGCCCTGTGCTGTGTGCTTACACACATGAACTCATTTAATCCTCCTAGGAAGCAGGCAGTATTAACTATTTTATAGATGAGAACACTCCAAAGAGTTTAAGCAACTTGCCCAAGACCTGAAGCATGGACCTGGGTCTGTCCATCCAAATGAACTTGGGTTCAAAAAGGAAGTGTGAATACCAGCCAGGCTGAGTAGTTGAGAGAGAGAGGGCTGAACAGGTAACAAAGGACCTATTATAGACACCTGTGTTAAAAGTTTGGCACTGATCCTGTAGGTGTTGGGGCGTTATTTAAGGTATGTCAGGATGGACGTTGAGGGTGATTAATTTGCAGGATGGTTTGAGTGGGAAAGCTGTGGCAGGAAGCAACTGGGGTCTACGAGGGGGTGGTGGTGGAAATGCGCCTGGTCAGACCAAGTAATGAAAACCCTCACAGCCCATCAAACTTAATTAAAATCAAATAAACACTCTGGCAAACCCGTCTCATACCAAGTAGAGGTAGAGATTCCGGATCTTACTAGGGCATTATTTCTGGTTTCAGTATAGCTGCAGGGACATAGAGCTTCATCATTATATAATATTTTTAAAATATGAATATGCTTTGCGTTGATAGGCTACCTTACACATTCACAGTGTCAGCCCTCAGCTTGGTCCTTGGTGCCCCACCATAATCTCTTTTCTCACCCCTTTTTATTTCTCCCCGACAGCAGTTGTTTCAGTATTTTGCCATTTGCATGAAATTCCTCTCCATCCTCTTACTCTTAGCAGATGATTTCACCCCAGACTTGTTCAAGAAAATCAAAGTCGTGAAGCAAGGAACTTCCTTGTCTTTCTTGCCCTCTGCCTCATCATGGCAAAAGCCACTTCTTCAGAGGGGCCTCCCCTGGCCACCCCATGTAATAGTGTCCCTGCATAACCCTCCCATTACCCTGGTGTATTTTTTTTCACAGTGTGTACAACCATCAGAAATTATCTTTATGCATTTGTTCACCTGTCTTATGTTTGCCTTTTCTCTTGGAATTTACGTTCCATGAGAGCACAGACTGTGCCTGTCTTGGGCACTGTGGCATCCGAAGTCTTAGCACATAGTAAGTGCCTGGAGCAATGGAAGGTGCTCAGACGTGGAAATGAATGAGTGGATTCCCATGACTTCAGCCAGCGCTCATGATTTGATCTTCCTCTCTCCTCCTGACTGTCCTACTGCCTCCTCGACTCCATCGGGTTGTCCCTCCTCAAACTTATATTCTAAATAAAATTTTCTTCTTCCCCTAAAGCTGCTTATTCCTCTTGGGGTTCACTATCATTTAAGCAAAAATCTCAGGGTCATCTTTGGCTCTTCTCTCTCCTCACTCCTACATATACTTAGTCCCCAAGTCCTGTTGACTTAACCTTGGCAATGTCTCTGGACTCTGTCCCTTCCTCCATTCACCTCTCATTCAGGCAACATAAGTCCTCACAGGGACACTGGCAGGAGCTTCCTAATTGACTTCCTAACTTGTAATGTCTCCTCATGTCAGGCTATCCCTACCCACAGGGAGAGCTTTGCACTGTTCAGTTTCTTTATACTTTCAGTGGTGCCTACTGATTGTAGAATCCATCCATCTGCCCAGCTACCCATCCATCCATCCATCCATCCATCCACCCATCCATCCATCCATCCATCCACCCATCCACCCATCAATCCATCCACCCACCCACCCACCCATCTAGCCTTTCCATCCATCCATCCATCCATCCACCCACCCATCAACTATTTACTGAGAACCGATCATGTGCACTATGGGAGGTGCTGGGTAGAGAACTGAGAGCACAGTCTTTGCTTTCATATCAATTTTCAACCTTGTAGGGGGGGACAGATATAAACAACCTTGATCTTCAAGTGTTACAGGTGCTTTTTATTCATTCATCAACTATTTATTGAGTTTCCGCTATGTGCCACGCACTGCAGGTGCTGGGGATACAGCCAGTCAATAAAACAAAGTCCCTGCCTTCACGGAACATACATGCTAGTGAAGGAGACCGACAGTGGACAAAGACACAGGTATAAATGCTATGGGGAAATACAGTGAGGGTAAGGGGCACGTGTTTGTGGGTTGCCCCCTGGAGAGGGAATTCAGAGATGGCTTCACAGAGAGGGTGATGTCTGAGCAGATACCTGGAGGGCGGGAGGGAGCGGCACTTGCAGACAGCTTGGGAGGAAAGCATTCCAAGCAGAAGGAACAGCCAATGGCCTGTGCCAAGGCCCTGCTGGGCTGGGAATGTGCTTTGGGGAGTGTGTACAGGGCATGGTGGGATACAAAGGAGGGGAGGAATCTACTCTACCTGGAGGGACCAGGGGGCACTCCTCAGAGGAGGATGCCAAACTCTCTAGCATGACGATTCAGCCTCGCATTCCACCGCCTGTCCATGGACTCTGAGCTTGAATCATGCCAGATTGTGGACTTTCCACCTCCAGGCCTTTGCTTCTCTGACCATCTCTGCCAGGTCTTCTTCCTCTGACCCCCACGCCTCTCCCTGATGATCTCTTCCAGCTTCCACTCACCCTTCAATAACTGAGCCACCTCCAGGCAGAACCAGTTGCCCCTCTGTGGGTCCCATAGCACTTTGTTCATGCCAGGGGAGCACTTAGCACAGTGACATCCGGTGAGCTGTGTCTGCGCCGGTCACCTCTGCCTGCCAGAGCTCCCTGTAAGAAGGAACCATATCTTAGACCTTCCTGGGTCTCCAGCACCTTGCACTGTGTTGGGCACACTGTAGGTGGTTCGGTGCATGTCGTGTTGGAAAACATCTTGTTTTGTTACCAGACCTCTCTATATAGACATATGGGCAGACATACATGCCCCTTTTCTTCACATCAGTTGCTTAAAAAAAGTTCTGCAGTTCTTAGTGAAAGCAAGAAGGTCATGAAATTAATTTGTCACCCTGATGCCAGCTTCACTCAGCCGACTCATGGGCTGGGAAGGGGTTTTTAAACATGTGTTTCTAATCGCTGCACTAATTTTTCTTCCCTTTCTCAGTCATCTTCTCTTCCCCTCAAACTTGTGGGTGGTAACGCCTTCAGGTCTGGTGGCACCTGCACCTCCTCCTCCATCCCTTGAGCAGATGTTTTCCAGCTTTGGGCCTGATAGAAGGGGAGGCGGTCTCTGATTTAGGAAGGGTGAGAGGGAGTAAAAATGAAATGAGATTTCCTCCCCTCTCGAGATTCATTAGAACTTGCTTGTTTGCTTGAGAAAGGCCTGAAATATGTATGTTTTGCTATGAACTGGATCATATGTCTTTAAGGGGATTCTGTGATATATTTTTTCCTCCATGATGGGGAGTTAAGACTATTTCTAGGTGTCCTGGGATTAATTTATTAATTCAGCAAATATTTACTGAGTACCTAGCACTATTCTGGGTGCTGGATACCAGCGGTGAAAAAAAATGGGCAAAATCCTGGCCTTCTTTAAGCTTTCATTCTAGCGGAGGCAGACAGATGGTAATCTAAGTAAGTGAATAACTGGGATGGTGCTAAATCTATCAGGGAGTTGTGGTAGGGGGTGTTGGGGGAGGACAGTTAAGGTGGCCAGGGGAGACCTCACTGAAAAGTGACATTTGAGGGTCATCTGGGGGAATAAGATTCAAGGCAGACAGAGGAGCAAGTGCAAAGGTTCTGAGGTGAAGCTATGCCTGATGTTTTGCAGAACAGCAAGAAGGCCAGTGTGACTGGAGCAGAGTTGGGGGAGAGTAATAGGAAAACTTTGGCTCATCTTTGGAGTTGGGAACCTACTGGAGGATTTTTACAGCATCACCCTGGCTGCTCAGTTGGGAGTAAACAGAAAGACCAGTAACGAGGCAGTGGCTGGGGCCAGGATGGTGATTGCAAAGGTTGTAAGAAGCGGCTGGATTTGGAATACAAATTGTAGATAGGGAAGACAGCTTTTGCAAAAAAATTGGAAGTGGGCTGTGACAACAAGAGAGGCATCGTGGATGACTCCAAGGCTTTTGACCTGAGCAAGTAGAAAAATGGGATTGCTGAGCTGGCGAGGATCGCGGGGGAGCAGGCGTGTGTGGGCCCAGCTTTGCCCTTGTTAGGCTTGAGATGCTGATTCAGCATTTGGATGGAAATGTCCAATAGGCAGGGGCGTTGTTGCATCTGCCCTTGTTGGACCTCCACCCGGGGAGGAGATTAGGATGTGGTCCAGTGAGTCTTGTTGGGACCTGGATTCAGATTGGTTGCGTTGGGCATGTGCCATTGCACTTTTTTTTTTTAAATATGTATTTCTTTTCTTATTTTATTTTATTTATTTTTGGCTGCATTGGGTCTTCGTTGCTGTGTGCGGGCTTTCTCTAGTTGCCGCGAGCGGGGGCTACTCTTCATTGCGGTGCATGGGCTTCTCATTGCAGTGGCTTCTCTTGTTGCGGAGCATGGGCTCTAGGCGCGTGGGCTCAGTAACTGTGGCTCACGGGCTCTAGAGCACAGGCTCAGTAGTTGTGGCGCATGGGCTTAGTTGCTCCACGACATGTGGGATCTTCCTGGACCAGGGCTCGAACCCGTGTCCCCTGCATTGGCAGGTGGGTTCTTAACCACTGCACCACCAGGGAAGTCCTGTGCCATTGCACTTTAATTAAAAAAATATTTTTAAAGCATATTTGGATTCAATTCAAGAAATATCTACCAGTACCAACTATATGTCAGGCATTGTGTTAGGTGCTGAGGGTAAACACAAAAGTAGGGCTGAAAGGTTTTTTTCCTCTTTGAGTTTGTAGTCAATGGGGGAAAATGTGCAAAGCATGCATTTTTAGTAGAACAATGGTGAATCCACAATTAATACGAGATTAGACCCTATATCTTTTTTTTTTTTCTTTTTTTTTTGCGGTACGCGGGCCTCTCACTGCTGTGGCCTCTCCCATTGAGGAGCACAGGCTCCGGACACGCAGGCTCAGCGGCCATGGCTCACGGGCCCAGACACTCCGCGGCATGTGGGATCCTCCCGGACTGGGGCACGAACCCGTGTCCCCTGCATCGGCAGGCGGACTCTCAACCACTGTGCCACCAGGGAAGCCCAGACCCTATATCTTGATGAATAAATTAAAACCTTCACTCATAACACTCTATTGCCATTATTGTGATAGAGCAAGAAAATTGGAAAATGTTTGTGGTTTTTCCAAATTGAATTTTTTTTTGGCCAAGAAATTTGATTTGGAAGTCCTTGTGCCCTGATTGCAGGCATAAGTGATTCACTGAATAATGCTAAACATTTTCCCATGACCACACATTCACATAGGAGGCCCCTGGTTGTATTATTGAGGTCGTATAAGTCATTCCTGTAAGGGAAGTTTTGTTTTTAAAAACTGCTACAGTCATGCATCCTAGTAAAACTTTACCTAGTTCACCGTCAAATGTGGATGCAAATCCTTTGTCAAAGTGGCAGCAAAGGTTATAAACACTCTGCTACGAATGTGGCAAGTGGTGGGCCCGGCGTGGTGATGCCTGGCTGCCCTTTCCTCTGCCATCATTTACTTACCCAGTGGTTGCCTTGGTTTGGTCTTTGTGTCCCATGAAATGGGGAACCGGGTTGGGGTGGGTTGTTGGGTGTAATTCGATCTCTTGTCATCAGATAATGTTTGTCTTTATTTTGGACAAGATCCCACGTGATTCAGGGATGTCTTAGAGAATACACCCCCGACCCTAAATCTTGGAGCTACATCTACAGTAGCCCCTCCTCCAGTGTGAAAACTCTGCGAAGGTGGCGCTTTTGTCTTGTTCACCATCCCTGGCTCAGTTTCTGGCACAAAGTAGGTGATCGGTAAGTATTTGTTGAATGGGTCAGTGAAACGTGCCCCCCACCATCTACAGTCAAGCTGTTCTGCTTCTAAATAAACAGAGGCTGATAGTAGCTGACTTTGAACAGGGGTGTGTGGGAGTATTGCTCAGGCCCATACCTTCTGTCCCCTGGGCAAGGGTAAGGTCAGATAGAGTGGCCTGGGCACAGAATGTACCAACAGACCTGATGGATGATTCTAGAAAGTTTGGGGGAATGGTGTGGGAGTGGAAGAAAGCCACAGAAAAAAATAAAGTTAAACTGTAACAGTGAAAGAGAAGAGTTAGCCTAGGATGATGAAAAGCTTGGGTAGAAAGATTGCTGGCTGGGGACTTAGCTTAGCTTTTGGGAAATATTGCTTCCCTGTTGGCCTTGAAAGAGGCGTCTCTTTTGCTGTATATTATGAAAAATTTCAAACATACATAGTATAATGAATATCATATACCCATCACGCAGCTTCAACAATTAGCAACTCATAGCCAGTCTCACCAAAAGCCTACCCCGACTCTCCCATACTAGGGATATTTTGAAATAAATTCCAGACATCATTTTATCTATAAATATTTCAGTATGTCTCTACAAAACAAAAGGATTCTGTTTAAAACCAAAGTCACAATCTCACTGGAGTTAACAGTAATTTCTTAAAAATATAAAATATCCAGTTAGTGTTGAAATATATATGTCTGTGTATATATGTATGTGTGTGCATATAAACATGCATATATATATTGTTTTAGTGGTGTTTCAAAATGAATTTATTATTTTTATAAAAATGATGTATATTTGTTACTAAAAATTCAAGCAACACAAAAATGTAAAAAGATGAGAGCAAAAATATTACCCCAAATTCATTAGATGAACGTCATTTTAGACACTTCTCCATGCCTATGTTTACAAAGAAGAACAAATAGAAGATGGGTATAAATGCTGTCAGAAATACTTTTTTATATTAAAAAGGAATCGCTGAGTAGTATTTTAGAGCTGAAAGGGCACCCAAGGCTCTTTAGCTTTTGCATAAGGCAGGGCTAGTCTGCAGAGCCCTTGAGAGCAGGGCCGTGCCTCAGTTGTGTTTATACACCCATTCCCCCATCACTCAGGTGGCACTCAGGTGGTCAGTGACTGTAGTTTGAATTGAGGGGGCCCTTAAGAAATCACTCAGCCATCTTATGAGATAGACTGGCCCATGAGCTGAAATCACTTGCCAAGATCCCACAGCTACTTAGGGCATGTGTGGGCCTGGAGCCTGTGCTCCCAAGTCCCCTTTCAATTCTCTCTCTCCGGACCATGGGATTGAGCTGTAGCAAAGCAGTTCAGTGCACAAGCTTGGAGTCAGACACACCTGGGCTTAATTCTGCTCTGAATCTTTCTCCTGACTTAGTGGCTGTGAGACATCTCTTACCCACACAGTTTGCCTACCTCAAAGGGCTGTTGCAGAGAGTAAAAGAGATAATGCCTAAAAAGCTTGTAGCATGGTTCCTAGCTCGTACCAGGTGCCAAATAAATGTTAACTGTAATTATTATTATTTGTAGTAAGAGCAGCAGCTGTAGTAATAGTATCATTATTTTCTCATTCTACTAGAATTGTCAACTGGAACTCAAAGAGAGCTCAGCCCTCTCCCAGCCTCCACTCCCCTCAGGTTCCTGGTTGCAGATGGAACACAGTCTATAACTTTGACTTTTGCTTTCTTCCTGCCATTGGGAAGAAAGGCTTCTCTCATGTGGGAATCCTTTTCCTGTATTGCATCAGCTTCTTGTTGGCAGTTTGGTGGTCAAGGTTCGTGTGTCTTCTCACTGTATGTAGTTTAGTGGTGCTGCCTTAACAAGAGCTTCGCAAATAAGTATTCTAAGCTCTTCAAATAGAAACAGCGGGCAAAGGGCTGGGTGCAAGACATTTGGCCTTCCCCGTCGCCTCTCCAGTCTGCTGACTCAGCAGCTCTTCCAAGGCCCTCCTCCAGGTCCTGGGTCTGTCAGGTCACTAATGGAATCTGCTGGAAGCAAATTAACTCATGAAAACAGGGCTAACAAATCGCTCCAGCTGTTGGTGTCCGCCCCAGGGTGGCTGGCATTTCCCCAGTCACTCAGAAGAGCTCACCTCACATTTCATACCTCTCTGGGGGAGCCCCGCTTTCTTTTGCATGGTTACTGAGGAGCATAGGGGTTGTGCTGGGATCTCAGCCCTCACAGAAGACCTATGGCCTGTACACGTGAGGCTGCCATCTGTGCAGTCTGACACGCCTTCCTGTGCGGGAGGCCTGAGAGCTGGCTGCATGCATTATTCACACTTCTGGGTTTGGGTTGGTTAACCATTTGCTTCAAGTTGAGACTGGGAAGGGTTGGGGGTGTGGGGGGCAGGTCTTAAGCATGGTCTTTCCTTCTTCCCTCATCAAATGTGTGCTCTTTTCAAAATATCGTCTCCTGTGGGGTGGAATCCATGCTCCACCTGGGTCTGTTCAGTCCCCTGCAACTCCTGGAATGCAGTGTCCCTCCCTAGACCAGTGCAGGGTTTGGGGGGCCTTCATGAATCAGGCTGGGGAATGCTTGCATCCTTCCAGAAGTGGAAGGCTGCCACTGTGACATTCTTCCTCTTCTCTCTCCTCACCCCTCTCGCCTCTCCCAAAGTTGCCTCATGGATTCCTGAGTAACTTGAGGGCGTTCTGTTGGGGGTCCTGCTGGCTACAATAGGGGTGATAAGAGAAGAGGGAAAGGTGTTCTCCTTCTGCCTCGGAGAGAGTGTTCGGGGGGAGGATTTTTGGGGTCAGAGAAGCCCCAGCAGCATCCGTGGTGTCTGTGGAAGAGAATTTTAGTAATGGAGTGGGGATCGGACAGTGACTGATAATATGTCTGGGCTGGAAGGAACCAGAGACATCCTCTTCCTCATTCTGTCAGTGGAGAAAGTCCATGTCATGCCTTGCCTGAAGCCATTGCATGAGACGAACTCTGTGAGGGCCCCAAAAATAGGCCAGGCCTTAGAGAAGATGCTCATTATACACTTGTTTCTGTCTTTCCTTCCAATTCACCCAGGTCTTTGATAGCAGTGGTTGATCCTAGATTCTAGAACATAAGTTTCCTGACGTTTCATAAGAATAGAAACTACACCTGAGTGCAGGAATCATTATCTGGGGCTACTGCTGATTACTCATGCCTTGAGCTGTTAAAACCCCCTGAGATAGGGGTTCCCAGCTAACAGCACCCAGGTGTTCACTCCTGACCTCTCCATCTTCTCTCCTGGCCTCATGACCCCGGAATGTCCATGTCTGCTTTGTATCAAACTGACACATGGGATAAAGAGTCAGTAGAAACCTTTGCTTTCCCTACTACCCCCTTGGCCAGTGGGACTCTGAGACTGTCTTAGTTAAAAGACTCTCTGTGCAGAAGCAGGGTGAGGTCAAGGAGAGAGCTCTAGGCTGGTACAGAGGAAGCCTGAGTTCTGTATCTCCAGGTGGCTGAGTCTTCCAGACTCAACCCAAGACCAATATCACTGGAATGCATTTCAATGTTCTGAACTGACCAGTGCTGCTTCGACAAACCACACTGCCCAGGTCAGTTCACCACTCTGTGCCTCAGTTGCTTTTTCTGTAAAATGGGGCTAATAATAATGGTCTACTATCTCACCAGGGATAATGATGAGATAGTATATATGAAATCTCTTTGAAAAGAAGGCAAAGGGTGGGCTCAATTCCTAGTTCCCTTATTTGTATTGTACTGTGTATTTTTTTTCCCCCTGTCATGACAAATAAGCCATTTGAGAGGTAATTGCATTCATCTCACAGATAAAAAGGTAGCGAGGTAAGTGTACATCATCCTTGCTTAATAAATCAGAGCGATCATCATTGGTGAGTCAGTACTGGAGCTAGCAGAAGCTGGGCCCTGGGCCTCCCAGTTTGGTCTCCCCACCCCTCCTGCCTGTTACTTTTTCATATTCCATATCAAAGTCTCAATCGTTCTTTCAAGTCCCGTATAGTCTGGGCTCTGATCATCCGGGGACTGCACAATTCTTATTAATATTAAAGGTGAGATTTTTCTTAGCCTACTTCCCTTCGTTTCTAAATCAGTCTCTGGAAGGAGAGGGCAAAAGTAGAATTGGAAGGACATCTATGGCCCCCAAGGAATGCATTCTGGACTGTTGCAAATTCGGACTCCCTCTGGTGACTTTAAGGCTTGTGATGAGTGAAGTGTGAACACTAACTGATTAGCTGCAGAACTTCTGTGACTATTAGAGTTTTGATTTCAGTGTTAGGCTGAAATCGACAATTTGATCCTGCTGCCCAGCTCTGCCAAATACTAGGAGTTGAGAGACCCAGAGTGTACATTTTCCTTCATTTCAGACTCCTAGTCACTGATTTGCTGATAACTGTATCTAGCTGTATTCGTGAGGAAAACAGATGTAAGTGAAAATTTTGTAAATGAATTGGATTTTCCTGTTGGCCTCATCACTTAAACCCTGGTGGTTTTTTTTTTTTTTAAACCTCATTTCTAATTCCTTTGCAAATGGTTAAGAGCCCTTTGAGATTAGATCTGCATCTCTCAAGCTTCCAACAGAACACTTAAATGATGGAAGAGGTTGGTGTCACTTGAAAAGTCCATTCTTTAAGAGAACAAAAAGATGATTTTTTTTTTTTCCCCCGGTGCGTGGGCCTCTCACGGCTGTGGCCTCTCCCGTTGTGGAGCACAGGCTCCAGACACGCAGGCTCAGCAGCCATGGCTCACGGGCCCAGCCGCTCCGCGGCATGTGGGATTTTCCCAGACCGAGGCACAAACCTGTGTCCCCTGCATCAGCAGGCAGACTCTCAACCACTGCGCCACCAGGGAAGCCCGAAAAAGATGATTTTAATAATTGGAGGGATTCCAGCCTATCGGCTGTTTTTGTGAATTTGTATGTTCTGGCCATTCATAGGGACCAAGAATTGGGAGTGGGAGTCGTGTCTGATTTGTGTAGAATGATGGCTTTTCAGTTGTGTTTCTCAGATAATCCCTAAGGAAGTCGAGTCCAGAAGCCTCAGTTGTTTCCTAGGTATTAGAGGTACATTTCTGCCTCTGACTGATGCAGCTTCACCCTCCTCTGTGAAGTAGGTTTCAAGATATTGTCCTTTCTTAGCTTGGTGCATTTTAGATGAAGCAGCCCGAGTGTTGGCAATATTGTGATGAAAGTTTATAATATTTTTTGTGTACAAGACAGCAAGCTATTTCCAAAACCTACTTGCTTACTTTGCACTGGCATGGGGACAAAATGCAACACTTGGGGAAAAAATGATCTTAGAGTGACTTTTCATTTTATAATTTTAAGCATTTAAGATGTGATGCACTGATTATTAAAAAAAAAAAAAGCAGAGTACAAAAGGGCATAAAAAGAGAAAAAAAAAGAACAGGAAAAAAAAAAAGACTTCTTCTCCTCTTGCCCATTCTGCCCCCCGCAGTTAAGGACAGTTTTTTTGTATATCCTTCCAGATATTTTCTACGCCTCTGAAAGCATACACATGTATACAGAAGGCTATGTCAGAATGGCTGTTGGTAGTTGAATGAAAAAAAAAAAGTCCATTTTAGGATGATTTCTTTTATTTCTTTGACTAAATGGTAAATTGAGAGCAAACTCATTCAGCCCCTTTAGGAAAATCCTTTCTATAAAAACTTAAGTATCTCCAATAAGCCTATAATTTGCCCATGGCATGGGCTCAGTTTAGGGGTGCAAACAGCACATAGTGTGCGACAAAGAAAGTTATTTGAAATTTTTGACAAAACACAGACTAAAAACATACAGTGTAGAAATCAGTGTGTAAGGTTACTGCCTGTGTGTGGAGAAGAGGTTGTGGGGTGTTTTATAACATTTTTAACAGTGGCATACAACTTTTCCAGGTGTCTCAGAGCAAAATATTAAAGGTCGAATAAACGTTTAATGTGAGAATGTGTGACATTTATTGCCAAACACAGTGACAGACTGTGATCCTTGTGAGCTGTGGGAAGCTCTGGATTGGTTCTCCTGAGATGGAAAGACCAGCCTGGCAGGGGATGGCCTCTGTGTACACACACATATCCTCCCCCTCCCCCTTTCAAGAAATGGGCTGGGAGTACCAAAACAGACTCAGTGTGGCAAATTGGGTCCAGATTTCCGTTTTTCCTCCCATGTTCAGTGGTGAGTAGGCTCTAAAGAAGGGGTTTTGAGCCCAAATCCAGTCATTTGAACTCATTCTCTGGTTCCGGGCTTGTTGCACACAGAGCTGTGCTCAGGGCTCTCACCCTGTTTCACTTTGCAGCCTCCTCTGGGATGGGGCAGTAGGAGCCTTGAGGGGCACCCTCAAAAGCAGTGGCTTCTCAGACGCCTCCTCCTTTGCCCCAATTCTGTTGGTTCTTTCTTCTCCCGCAACTTGACTCTCTCCGGAGAACAGATCTGGGGCCCAGGGCCCAGTGCTCTGTTTTCTCTTCTGCCCTCCGTTCAAATACCTGCGGTACCTCTTAGCTTCCACATCCTCAAAAGGGATAATGTTCTCCCTGAAAGCATCTTTTGAGGATTAATTGATGTTTGCTCTATGCTTTGAAGAGAGAATCCTATCAAGTCGCTCTGCTGTCCTCAAAGCTGGCCCTGGTTCCAGCTGGTGCCAGGCCTGGCCAATAGGGATGCTGGGCAAACGTGCCTCTCTCATTGGCTGCCTTTCTGGGCATATCGTTTGCCTGCTCAGTACCCACAGTAGAAGGGCGATTACCCAAATAGGAGGCACAGATCCTCAAGTGGACATTTTGTACGTTGTGTGTTTTTCACTTGGAGAAAGAGTATTTGCATCAAAATGATCATCCCACGGGAAGCCTGTTTGTGGCAATCTGTGACATTTTCTCATTTGGAGATTGTTCTTTTCTCTCTCTTTTTTAAAAAAAGCCTTAGAAGTGAAGGAGTCAGAGTAGTTATAATCTGCCACCTCCCCAAGAAGTCCCTTTGCCTGCCATTTCTATGTTTATTGCGTTTGGTCGGGGAGGAAAAGGGCGTTACCTGGTTCATGATAAGCACTTTCATCTCAATGAACTCTTTGTTAGAGTTGCTTAATCAAAGGAATGGAAGCTGCAACCTACTTATTGGACAGATCCACATAATGCAGTGTGAGTTAAGAACTTGAGGGTTCTAAGGAGAAGATGAATAAGAAAAATAAGGTTTGTTTCAAGGACAGCCCAAACAGGGAGTTAGAAAAAAAAGGAAACGAGTCAAAGACACCTTAGCTGTCTTGTCATCATGGAGGACAAAGCTGGAGGGCCAAGCCAGCCAAGCAGACTAGGGTCCTCTTCTAAGTCCTAGGATGGGTGTCAGGACACCCGGGATGAGGGATTGAGCACCTGCTGCTGACCGTTCCAATGGGGCATTTCAAGGGGAGCCTGCATTGCCTGCATTACCTATCAGCTCTCCAGCACCTGTTCCTTGTAGAGTCTCTCAAGCACCGGGGCTGGGGGTGAGTGTGCGGGTGGTTTGTTTCTCAGCACAGGTTTTATTAATAGCAATCATTGTTTCCCTTTTCTAAATTATATTCCTGGATTCTTGAAAAATCAGAGATGTGGCAACCCTGAACCTTCATTCCACCAAGGGACCACCAGCAGCTGCTGCCCCTTTTATGGGGCAGGGGGACAGATACTGGTTCACCACTTGGGGCAAATGTTGACTTCTCACCTGTGTGGGAAGTTCATGAGGAGATAGTGTTAATCCAGAAGCACATGTGTGAGCACACTTGTGTACACACACACACACACACACACACACACACACACACACACACACACACACACACACACACACACACACACACACATCATCCAGGATTTCGAGGGGATTACCTTATAGAAAGGTCACATCTCAGCAGGTTCAGAGTGTATAATCTGAATGAGAGGTTTGAGAAAAGTTAATCTGGGGTGAGATGAGGAGAATCAGATTATCATGGTACACGATAAAAGAGGTGTTTGTGATCTGAGTGTTGAAAAATGCAGTGCCGGGAACTTCCCTGGTGGTGCAGTGGTTAAGAATCCGCCTGCCATGGGGCGGGGACATGAGTTCAAGCCCTGGTCCGGGAAGATCCCACATGCCTCAGAGCAGCTAAGCCCATGTGCCACAACTACTGAGCCTGTGCTCTAGAGCCCGTGAGCTGGAGCTACTGAAGCCCACGTGCCTAGATCCCGTGCTCCGCAACGAGAAGCCACCGGAATGAGAAGCCTGCGCACCACAACGAAGAGTAGCCCCCGCTCGCTCCAACTAGAGAAAAGCCCGCGTGCAGCAATGAAGACCCAACACAGCCATAAATAAATAAATAAATAAATAGACCAAAAAAAAAAAGAAGACATTCACATTATCAATGAACAAGTGAAAAAAAAAAAAAAAAGAAAAATACAGTGCCTTTCTTCGGCCTGTCCTTGCGTTTGGAGCAGCAGTGTGGAGGCGGGTAGTGACTAGAGAGAGGCAGGGGCAAGGCACCTGTATTTAAACCTCTGTGATGCTCTGGACAGTGCCTGGGACACCCAGGAGCTTGATAAATAGTATCTAACGATAGGCAGCCTTGGCTTTGCTGATGAATTCAAATTTGAGACCTGGAAGAATAAGCGGTCTCCCCGCTTTCTCAGTTTGCTCATCAGCAAAACAGAGACACCACAGCAGGCACTGCAAACACAAATGCCCGTAGGGGCCAGGCAGGCCGTGTAAATGAGTGAAGGGATGTCTGGATGGGAAAAGTAGAACAGGGAATAGAGAGGACTGTGGTAAAATGGAAGTTCCTGTCCACCCATCGGGATGTCCAAATTCAACTCCAGCCATTTGCCACATGGGAAGGAGGGCCCACTGTTGCCAGGACTCCTGATTTTTCAAGAGAGGCCTGAAATCTGAATGTGTATATAAGCTCTAACAACTTTTTTTTTCACATCTGTATAATTGCTTTATAATGTTGTGTTCGTTTCTGCTGTACAACAAAGTGAATCAGCTATATGTGTACATACATCCCCATATCACCTTCCTCTTGCGTCTCCCTCCCACCCTCCCTATCACAGCCCTCTGGTCATCACAGAGCATCAAGCTGATCTCGAAGTGCTATGCAGCAGCTTCCCACTAGCCATCCATTTTACATTTGGTAGTGTATATATGTCAATGCTACTCTCTCACTTTGTCCCAGCTTCCCTTTCCCCCTACTGTGTCCTCAAGTCCGTGCTCTACATCTGCGTCTTTATTCCTGCCCTGCCCCTAGGTTCATCAGTACCGTTTTTTTAGATTCCATATATATATATGTTAGCATACGGCATTTGTTTTTCTCTTTCTGACTTACTTTGCTCTGTATGACAGACTCTAGGTCCATCCACCTCACTACAAATAACTCAATTTCATTCCTTTTTATGGCTGAGTAATATTCCATTGTATATATGTGCCACATCTTCTTTATCCATTCATCTGTTGTTGGACATTTAGGTTGCTTCCATGACCTGGCTATTGTAAATAGTGCTTCAATGAACATTGGGGTGCATGTGTCTTTTTGAATTATGGTTTTCTCAGGGTATATGTCCAGTAGTGGGATTGCTGGGTCATATGGTAGTTCTGTTTTTAGTTTTTTTTTTTTTTTTTTTTTTTTTTTTTGCGGTACGCGGGCCTCTCACTGCTGTGGCCTCTCCGGCTGCGGAGCACAGGCTCCGGACGCGCAGGCTCAGCGGCCACGTCCCACGGGCCCAGCCGCTCCGCGGCATGTGGGATCCTCCCGGACCGGGGCACGAACCTGTGTCCCCTGCATCGGCAGGCGGACTCCCAACCACTGCGCCACCAGGGAAGCCCTGTTTTTAGTTTTTTAATGAACCTCCATAATGTTCTCCATAGTGGCTGTATCATTTTACATTCCCACCAACAGTGCAGGAGGTCCCCTTTTCTCCACACCCTCTCCAGCATTTATGGTAAGCTCTAACAACTTTTGATATAACTAATTCAATTTTCAAAAAGCATAGTACAACCAAACAAAACATACTTGGGGGCCATATTTGTCCCATAGACTCTAGGTTTACAGCCTCTTTGGATAAAGCCTGTTTGGTGCCTCCCTCCCTGGCTGCTGACTCTACTTTGCTGAGTGTAGGGCATGAGGAGGAAGGAGCTGGTGGAGGTGAAGAATGGCTGTGAGGACAAAGTTGGGGTGAAGGTGGGATGTGGAACTTGGACCACACCATTACCAAGCTAGATGGGCAGATCTGGACTGTGCGGCTTCAAGGAGGAGACTTTCAGGGCCTGGCAAGAATTGTGCATGGAGGCAGGCCAGAGAGCAAATCCAGGGGAGGCAGCTGAGGGGAAAGGATGCAGTCTGTGGGTGGCAGTGGTGTGGGCAGTGGGGTGCAGAGGTCCGGGGACAGCAAGGGCAGCCCAGGGAGCAGGAGAAAGCAAGAGGGAGCTAGGTGGGTCCTGGGGCCTTGGCTGTTTGCCCTCTGCCCTGATGAAGCCTGGTGGGTGTGTGTAGCCTCTCACCAACTATGCACAGAGGAAAAGTGTCATGTCCACACTGTAAGCTCGGTGCATTAGGCATCTATTCAGATAAGCATAAAACTTGGCCCAACCCTCCCAATATAGTAGGGAACAGAAGCCTGCCACACATGGAGAGAGGCAGAGTAGCATAGTGGGTAAGAAGAGTAAGTATAGGGCTCAAGCAACTTGGGTTTGACTCTGACCTTTGCCACTTACTAGCCATGTGGCCGGGGCACGTTACTTAACTTCTTTCTGAGCCTGGTGTGCTCATTTGGGGATAATAAATGTTCCTATCTTTTAGGGTTGTTGTGAGGATTAAATGAAAACGAATGCCATAATGTGTGTGAAGTGCTTAGTACAGTACCTGGGCTGCAGTAAGTGCTCAAACTGAACTCATCATTATTGTGAGACAAGCGGTAACCTCAGCTAACTTGTGGTTAAGCACAAAATCCATCGTCTCAGCAGAGAGCTGACACAGATACAGTACAAATTTACTCCTCCCCTGTTACAAATGCTTCCCTAAACATAGGCTCTCTGGCCAGAGCTCCTGTTTGCCAGGAAAGCGGGAGACATTGTACCCACCTGGATAAGGGTCATCTACTGAGCTTGGGTAAGTCTGTTTGGCCCCAGTATCACCTGGTTTACATAATGGCCCCAGTATCATCTGGTTTACATAATGGTGTTTTCATTTATCTTAACAAATATTTGATGAGCAACCTACTATGTTCCAAGCGCTAAGAGAGGGTTTTGGGGATGCTGAGTAGAATAAGGCAAGGTTTGGGACTTCAGATGCTGAAGCTAGCACATAAGGGTAAGCTGCTATAAATTTCCCCAAACAGAATGGCTAAAGAAGACAGGTTCTTATTTAATATAAGTCCTAGGGGGATCATACCAGGCTGGCAAGGTAACTCTATGAAGTCATTCTTGGGCCCAGGTATTTTATTTTGTTTTTTTACCATTTTTCATCTCTTAGTCTTTCAAAATGTGGGAAGCAGGAGGTGAGGAAATCCAAGGCAAGCAGTTTGTCATTAAGGGGCTTCCGCTCACATCTCATTGGCTTGAACTTAGTCACATGGCCACATCTAGCTGCAAGGGATGCTGGGAAATGTAGTCTGGAGCTGATGACCATGTGTCAATACTTAGGTAAAGCTTGGGGGTGGAGATTATTATAAAAAGGGAGAAGGAATGAATACTGAGGGGCAGTTAGCAGTTTATGAGTCAGGGAGATAGAGAAGTAAATGGACTCTCATAACACATTTAGGTAAATGCTCCTCATCAGAGTACCAGCTGTAATCCTTGAGTAGAGAAATATGTTGTGGTCTTCATGGGAGCCTGGGCTTGGGAATCAGACTTCTGGGTTCAAATCCCAGCTCTCTCTTTCACCTCTGACACCTGCCCCATAGGGTTGGTGTGAGGATTAAATGAGTTAACCCACACGAAACTCTTAGAAGATGGTCTGAACCAGTGTCAGGGCTCAGGAAGTATAAACCATTCCCGCTGGGGAGTGAGGGTGGGTGTGTTTGAGAAAGTCAGTTGACTCAAGGGTATCTGGGGCATTGCTCATGGATTCACCACCTCTCTCAGGCTTATGTCTTCCCGTGGGCCTTGTCTCTCTGGATGCAACATTGGGTATTGAACCCTTGGTCACTGAGAAATAGTAATGAAGATGAACAAAGCCATCTGAAGGGGCTGGTGTTTTGAGAAAATAGAATCAATTAGTGTTTGCCTGGACTGGACATAGTGGAGGAATTTAGAGAGGATGTTTCAAGGTCACACTTAGCCTTCTATAGCTTGAGTAGGAGCCAGTGCCTTTAGTTCATGGTCCACGGGCCTCTTCTTGGGTGTGTCTCCAAGTAAAGAGCTCCAGGAATTATTTTAAAACTCTACTACTCAGCTAAATAAAAGGGATAGTAAGCAGTGAGGCCTCACTGGGGGCCAGGGAGAACTTTGCCCTTGGGGAAGGCCCTGGTGGCCTTTCTATGGCCCCTTCAGCAAGAGGAGAAAAATGAAAAAGCTGCCACCACTGGGTGCTGCACTGGCAGGAATTGGGGTGTCCGCTTACTGGGAGCTGGTGTCCTGTGATATGCAGAGGGTATCATATTTTCCATCTTCTGCAGGTGTTGTGTGGAAAAAGAACCTTCCTCGCTTTAGAACAAGAGCCTTAACTTTCCTTGGCAACTCACACAGTGGATAGATTTTAGCAGAAAAATAAATAGGCATTGGAAAATTGTTTTTAACCAGCTTTCTGCACTCTCATCTTTGGGTCTGAGGAGCTTTCATACGTTTTTACCCCAGGTCTTAGAATTGGACCTCGCACTATTCTGGAAAGGAGCATAAGATGCCATGTCACAGTGGGCACCATTTTTGACTCTCTAAAAATATCTAATTGACTCCCAGGAAATGGGATGGACTTGGGAGAAGGGAGCACATATTGGAAGATTCATATGCATTTAGGACCCTCTGTGCCTGTAGAGAGGCCAGCAAAGGTGGGCCAGTGGCATGGGTGTAGCATCTGGAGGCCTGGGCCAGAGCTAGTTCATGGGCAAGTAGGCAGTGGTTGCGTTCCTGCCTGCCTCTTGTAACCTTAGTTGACCTCCTGGATTTGACCTCTAGGTATCATGAAGAGCCTACATCTGGCTGGCCTGGGTCTTTAGTGGCCATGTCCTCAAGTTTTCAACCACATTTTCTCCAGCTCTGTGAACCTCATTTCTTCTCTATCACTGCTTCCCAGCTAGGCTTTCATTGTTCCTTACCACTGGGATGAATCACTTTATTCTTCTTCCCTTAAGAAAGGCTTATTAAGAGGGTGGGGGCGGTAGTGGGAGCTGATTAAACTTGGGTCTCCCATTCATTGAGGATTCAAACGAAACTTTGTTACCTCTGCATGAGATTATATTGTGTAGTTACCAAGATGTTCATCACAAGACATCCAATGTATAGTCTGTGGCTAGACCACACTGTCCATGGGGTACTCTCTGAATTAATATTTTTAAAAAAGATCCTGTTATTCTCTTGAGATCATAATTATTTTACATTGTATTTAAGTTTGTGTGTGTGTATATGTAAAAAGTGTGAATTTGTTAAGTGTGAGCATTTAAAATGTGCCATAAGTGTAGTAATCCTGCTTTGCATTTCTTCCATTTTTTAATAACCTGGGCACCTTTTGAGAGGCCCTGTATTGGAGCCTGCTAGATCAGTGGTGAGCAATCCATTTTACACAAGAGGGCAATTCAGGAAAAGTAAACAAACATATTTACAAGTTTTTTTTCCCCCCAATCAAAATGAAGAGAGCTTTATTGAGTCTCATGAGCCAGGAGTGGGTGGGGTGTCAAGGAATATTTATCCATATAATTTACTGAGAAGAACAGTGTCAAGGAATTTTTTTTTTAAGTATTAAGGAATTTTATTCTTTTAATTTACTGAGAAAGTGGGCAGTGCTTTTTAGTCATTGAAAACTTACATCCAGGCGTTTGGAGAGAGTTTTCTAACTTTTCATTCTGGAATTAGACCTCTGGATGCCTGTGTGAACTTCATCACTGCATGGACTAACCCTGTAACCCACGGATTGGTGTTTTCTGTATATCAGTACCTCTCTTGCCCAGTATAGTGCCCAGCACATAATAAGGGCTTAGTAAACACTTGTTAGAAAGCAATATGATATAATGGTTAAGAAGGCAGATTCTAGCCAGACTGCCTAGTTCTGTCACTTACTAGCTGTGTGACTTTGGGCAAGTTTCTTAACCTCTCTGAGCCTCAGTGTTAGTCTGCAAAGTGGGGGTTATACAATCTTTACCTCACAGATGGAGATTGAATAAGTTAATGTATCTGAGCACTCAGAGCCATGCCTAGCATATGTAAACCCTGCATATGTGTTAGCTGTACTGTAAATATTGTTATTGAAGTGAATGGAAACCAAGTTTGTCTGTGGTATTAGAGCCTTATAGAGAATCTCTTTTCTTCTCTGGCTTCAACTTTGATATCGTTGATCAGTTTTTCTTTCCAGTCTCTATCTGTAAAAATGGATTTGATTTCCATATAAAATAATGATGCCTTTCCCCCTCATTCCAACCATTTTTTTAAGAGAAGAAAAGCAAAAACGAAAATCCCAAATGTTTTTGAAGGAAACCTGGGTCCATCTGTAATGGATAGTGCATTGGATTAACTACCCGGCTGGAGGCTGCACATCTAGATTTTGTGAAACCGCTCTTTTCCGAAGAAAGTGCCAGTTTCTGTTCCCACTTTCATCTCTTCTCACAGAAGCCTCTTCTGCCACATTCAGCTAAGCAGTCTTTGCATGGACAGGAGAGTCCTCGGGAATGACACATGCCAGATAAAACCTGGCTCCAAGAGCCCTGTCCACCTGATTATTTTCCTCTTAATCACTTTTATTTTTGTTCAATGTCTTATTTTTTTTTTAAATATTTATTTATTTATTTTGGCTGCGCCAGGTCTTAGTTGCAGTGCGTGGGATCTTCGTTGCAGCATGCAGGACCTTTTAGTTGCGGTGTGTGAACTCTTAGCTGAGGCATGTGGGGTCTAGTTCCCTGTCCAGGGATCAAACCTGGGCCCCCTGCATTGGGAGTGTGAAGCCTTACCCACTGGACCACCGGGGAAGTCCCTCAATGTCTTATTTGGTAAAGTTTTAAAACTTGAAGTATAGCATATATACAGAAAAGTACACACTTACTCAGCTCAAGAAATTCTGACTAGTTAAATTTACTTGTGTCATCAATGTCCAGATTAAGAAACAAGAGGACAGAAGCCCACCTGTGCCCCTTTCAGTTACCACCACACCTCCTACCCCTGCCCCCCACCACCAAGGGTGACCATTCTGATTGCAGCCCCCCATGGAGTGGAATCCTCTAGTATGTCCACTTTAGTGTCTGGATTTCCCCCATCAACACTGAGAGATTCATCCATAATGTCGGCTGTAGTTACAGGTCTTGTAGGTTGTGCATTCTGGGTGCTGTGTAGTATTCCGTCCTGTGAGTCTACTATGGTTTCTTTGCCTGTTTCTATTCTTGACGGGCTCGTGGCAATTGCCGGTTCGGGACTTCTCTGAGTTGTGCTGTGAGGAACATGCTGGCACATTTGGAGATCTGAAGTGTGCATACCTGCCAGTGGGGCGGCTAGGTCCCAGGGTAAGCCGTGTTCAGTAGATGCTGCCAAGAGCTCGTCTGGAGGTGGGGTGTCCATCATCTGCTCGAATTTGATGAAGACAATTGTTACGTGTTCAGATTTGATTTGAGTTTTAAAGCAGAATAACATTACACTAATTCTGTTGATTTTTATCATTCCTATTGCTCCGCTCTCATGTGCTATGAGCCATATGGTAACCAGGCAAATTCACTTGAGTTGCCGTAACAGCTTCTTTACAGGGAGGTTCTTGAAAGACTTAAAACTGCTACCTGAAATGGAAGGTTTAGGAGTCCACCCCTCCCCAGAGTGTCTCCTTTTTTTCAAGAACAGAAAATGCTATTACCACACCCCCTGCAAAAGAAGTACACCCCCTCCCCCCAACCTTATACCTTTTATTGAATGAAATTTGGAGCTTAGAGAACTTTTGAGTGAAAATCAGACGTCACTGAGATCACTGATTTTCCAAAATCTGGTCACTGGATCATTCCTCTCATAACTTCAATTACAGCTGCTCCTCTTTGGAATGTGACAAAGCCCGGCAGGTGGAGAGTCAAAAGTCCCTCTGTCTAGTCCTGACTTTGGGTTGTAAACAATCTCAGTGCAAAACGTGCTTCAGGAAGGCGGAGAGACAGAGGCCTTCCTCTCCAGCCCCAGCAACTTTCTAAAGCGGGACCTCTGAGTCTTTTATAAATTTATTTATTTTTGGCTCCATTGGGTCTTCTTTGCTGTGCGCAGGCTTTCTCTAGTTGCCGCGAGCAAGGGCTATTCTTCGTTGCGGTGCTTGAGCTTCTCACTGCGGTGGCTTCTCTTGTTGTGGAGCATGGGCTCTAGGCACACGGGCTTCAGTAGTTGCAGCACGCGGGTTCAGTAGTTGTGGCATGAGGGCTCTAGAGCGCAGGCTCAGTAGTTGTGGCACACGGGCTTAGTTGCTCCGTGGCATGTGGGATCTTCCCGCACCAGGGCTCGAACCCTTGTCCCCTGCATTGGCAGGCGGATTCTTAACCAATGCACCACCAGGGAAGCCCAAGACCTCTGAGTCTTAAAGGGAGTTTAATTGAAACTCTTAGTTTTGGCTTACCCTCCCTTTCTTGACCCCCCAAACAACAAGCTAGAAGCAACATCCTATGGAATAACAGCAAAAATAGTACTTCACACACTGCTCCCTCATAAACAAGAGCACTCTTGAATCCTACCCCGATGAGCAGTTATTATTTTACTTTACAGATGGGAAAATTAAGACCTATAGAGTTGACACAGTAAGACCCTGGAAGAACTAGGGGTTGGAGGTCAGACCAATGCTTGGGATTTCTACTTCTAAGACCAGAGGAGTCCTTTTCTAAGGGGACTTTTTTTTTTTGGGGTACGCGGGCCTCTCACTGTTGTGGCCTCTCCCGTTGTGGAGCACAGGCTCCGGACGCACAGGCTCAGCGGCCATGGCTCACGGACACAGCCGCTTCGCGGCATGTGGGATCCTCCCGGACTGGGGCACGAGCCCGCGTCCCCTGCATCGGCAGGCGGACTCTCAACCACTGCGCCACCAGGGAAGCCCTCTAAGGGGACTTTTAAGGATGATGTGACCATATTGGGAGCTCATCATCATGTCCTTTTGATGGATGACTTACACATCCAGACTTGGGCATTTTGTCTGGTAAGGAAATGGTCTTTGGTAAGAACATATACACAGGATTTTATAGCTGTTTTGTTTGTTAGTGGCCAAGAATTAAAACTCAGTGAATACCCATCAGTAGGAAAATGATCTGATAGAAATGGTAACTTCATACCATGGGTCATTACAGAACCATTAAAGGGATTTTAGCAATGTATGGCAGAATAAACAAGAGGGAGAAGAGTGTATACCTCTCCCCAGACCCCTATTTATGTATGTTTGTGTGCGTGTAAAATTACATGGGTATGGGGACAAATGTGGAAGGACACAGACTAAAATGTTAACATGGGCCACCTGGGGAAAGCAGGGTCAGGGGTGGGATGCTAATGTGGGAAAATAGAGTATAGGAAAATAGCATAAGTGATAAAATGCATTTGAATAAATTATATATATACATATATGCATAAAGAAACTCATAAAAAGAATATGCCTAAATAAAAAATTCAAATAAACAAACAAATGGTCCCAATAAGAACAAGGCTGTGAACCGTATATGGGTCAGTTAGCTTGGCAAAGATGAGAGCTTAGTCTTGTGAGCGAAGGCTTTACCCTCCAGGTCAGTTATGTTGCAAGTGAAGGACACGGGCAGAAGGGGATCAGGGAAAATGTGTGAGTGGCTGAGCACAGACACACTGCTGCATCTGGCAAACCGATAATCATAGGTACCATCTTTGAAGAGTTGGCATTTTCATAATTTCTCAGTTACTTATTTTTTTTTATAATTAAAATTTTTTAAAAAAATTTATTTATCTTTGGCTGCATTGGGTCTTTGTTGCTGCTTGCGGGCTTTCTCTAGTTGTGGCGAGCGGGGGCTTCTCTTGCTGCAGAGCACGGGCTTTAGGTGCACGGGCTTCAGTAGCTGTGCCTCGCGGGCTCTAGAGCGCAGGTTCAGTAGTTGTGGCGCATGGGCTAAGTTGCTCCGCATCATGTGGGATCTTCCCGGACCAGGGCTCGAACCCGTGTCCCCTGCATTGGCAGGTGGATTCTTCACCACTGAGCCACCAGGGAAGCCCTCAAAGTTAGCTATTTTTGTTTTTGTTTTTGTGGTACGCGGGCCTCTCACTGCTGTGGCCTCTCCCGTTGCGGAGCACAGGCTCCGGACGCGCAGGCTCAGTGGCCATGGCTCACGGGCCCAGCCGCTCCACGGCATGTGGGATCTTCCTGGACCAGGGCACGAACCGGTGCCCCCTGCATCGGCAGGCAGACACTCAACCACTGCGCCACCAGGGAAGCCCAAAGTTAGTTATTTTTATCCCCATTTTATGGATGAGGAAAACTGAGAGCAAACACTCAAGGCCACAGAGTGAGTGAGTGGTGCTGAGATTCAAGCCCAGGTCTGTCAGATTCCAGAACTCCTGCTTTTTAGGCCTCATCATGCTCGGAGTTCACATCCTGCCACTCTTGGTGGGGTGAACAGGGCCAGCTTGCTTTGATCCAAATGGAGATTTCTGCAGGGCTCTCTCTCACAGGTATGGGTCCTAAAGGACAGGTTTTGCTATTGAAACCAGCCAAGCCATCATCTGGTGAATGTTCCTGTGTGTACTCACTGGCCTGGTTTTGGATGGTAAAGCTTCTTACCTGTGTGGGGGCAAAGCAGTCTGTTTGGGCCTCTGGTCCCAGGGGAGCAGGGCTACATGGAAAAGTAGGGCATCTGGACACCTACCTCAGGACAGGTGAAAGGCAGTCTGGCTTGTTAAAAAGGAGGACAGTGTTACCAAGTCTGACATCTGGCCCCCGAACCATATCAGCAGCCTCTTTGGGAGTAAATGGCTGGGCTTTCATGGGGCTCTGTCTCCCACCTCTTCTCACCACTCGCCCCCTAGCCCCACTAAACACAAAAGAACTAACAGTAGTGGCTTGTTTGGTGGCCTGGTAATGGGGCTTTCATCCAAATCACTGAGTGCCTGTGCTGTCACCAAGGGTCCCCCAAAGTGAGTACATAAGATAAAAATCTCCGTTCTTCATATCAGTGTCACCTGGGATGACCTTTCTCTTTTCTTTGCCCTGGTTTCCTCATTCATAAAATGGGGATTGGATTTTTTTCCTGCTTAAGAATAAAAGAATATATTTATGATGTATGATTTTTTTTTAACACAAGAGACATGTTATAGATTTAGCAAGGTAAAGCCAGTTCTGTGTGTTAGGTTTTGGCTGAAAACAACAGTGCTGCTGACACCAGTAGCAATCGCCATTTTTATTTCGTAAGTCTGGACGCTGCCAGTGCTGCAGGACCACTGTTTTCTAGCTGGTGCTGTGTCCTAACAATGGCATCGATGACTTCCAGGAGCAGTCCCGCTGCATGAAGGTTAGCTTGACCGCAGAGGGCGAGCTGGCTGCAGGGATGACCTTCCCTGGGCCCTCCTGCCTTTCTGCAGGGCCGATGGTCGCCGTTTCCCTGCTGGGGCTGCAGCAGCTGGAGCTGGAGCCTCCGCCTGCTGCCTTCCGTCACTGCCCGGGAGAAGGATCCTCTGCAGATCCCAGAGCAGAGGACAGAAGGAGGAGAAAGCGTGCAGCAGGCTGTCGTCTTCACTTGAGGCTTTGGGGAGAGGCCTGCCCATGCCTGAGCTTTTGCTCCCTGCCCACAGGTTGTAGACGGAGGCTCCTGGCCATGGGCAAACTGCCTGGTCTTTCAGAGCCTCAGTTTCTCTATCTTTTTAGTGGAGCAAAATCTTTTTGGACAAACCTGTGTAGCTGTCATGATTGTGAACAGTCATCTTGTTATTAGTTCCTTGAAGACTGGGACTCCAGTACCTGGTGCAGTGCCTGGCACACAGTAGGGACCCAAAGAAATGCTTTTCATTGACATGGAACCCCTAGAGCTTCATGGCTAGACAGCGTGGAAAGTAATCATTTAGGAAATATTTTTCTTTCTTCTTTTGCATTCTTCTGTGCATGATAATGATAAGTATGGGGTTTGTAAACCTTTCCCTCTAGCCTTATTTTTCTTTGCCTTTATTTTACTTAAAAAGTGATTTCTTTCTGCCCAGTTAAGTAAAGCTGACAGGACCTTATCACACATCCCTGTCCTGTTTGCATTTCTGAGAGCTGGTGAAATCTGTACTCTGCTTAAATGCAGGGAGAGATTGACCAGATGGGAAGAGAGCTTCTCTGTGTCCTGAGAGCTGCTCCTAACTCTTCTCTGCTTCCATTAGGGCTGTAGAGTCTTCTCAGGTCCCCAGACAGTGTAGTTTACCTGGGTCTAGATTAAGACAAGGGCTAGAGCTCCCACTGGGCTCCCAGGTATTGGATAGGAGGATGTCCTTTAGAGAAAAGGAAAAAAAATCCACCCAGATGGAATGATAAGAGGGATGACATCACAGTAGGCATGGCAACCACAGGGTAATCATAATCTCCCCACGAGGTGGTCAGAACCCCAAGGGAAGACCTGGTTTCATTGTGCTCCGTTTCCCTTTGGGGCGGGCAGGAGCAGGGAGGCATGGAGGAGGGGTTGCTTACCCAATGGCTAGAACAGGCCAGAGGTTTTGCTTTTCACTCCAGATCTGCCTCCCTGCTCTGATGGTCTCTCCGGGGTGGTGGGGTGCCACCTCGAAGCATTTTCATTCTGTCACTTTACTATCCAGGGCTACCCTGGGAGTTTGGCGGGAGAGGGGGAGCAAAAAGAGAGGGAAGCTCGTCATTGGAGAGGGAAGTAGAGATGAAATCATCATCAGGAAGTTCTGCGGAACCCCAGAGCTCCGTCCTCAGGTTCTGCTCCCCAGAGACTCTGAGCTCCTCTGATAAACTCACGGTCCGTCTCCTGTCCCACACTCGGCTTCTTGGGGCCTTGACTTTTGCAGCCGACGGTGTTGAGCTGGGTGTCAACCACGTAAGTTGTGCTAATTTCAAAGTCACTTGTGTCCAAAGCCCAATGAGATTCGGAGCAACTGCCTGAGGCACCGTGTGGACAGAGAGCTGCTATATATATGTGGTGAATGCTGATGCTCTGGACAGCTTGGAATGCTGTCTCACGAGGTTGTCTTGAACATAGTGCAGGGGTTTTAGGTGTTGAATAAGGGGCAGGAACTGGGAGGTTGCCATTCTGGGGCTTCTGGGGCTTACCCTGGACCTGGAAATTTTTTCTCTTTTCTGTCTTTGTGGAGTTACTATGGCCAGGTCATGCCTGGTTGCTGTCTCTCTGTAGGTCCAATCAGAGGCTGCTTGTTTGGCATTTTGGGGTCGTAGAAGTGAGGCAGCCTGGCCAAGGCATGAGTAGCTATCATGAGGCTCCTGCTGCATCTCTACTCATCAGCAGGGTCCCTCACCCCCAACCTATGGACATTTGAAGACATTTAAGTGTCTTTTGAGAAGCATGCTCTTTGGCTTCTTTAATTAGAATATCTGGAGTTTGGGCTTCTTTAGTCAGAATATCTGGGCAAGCTGGAGAAATTGCTTACCCAGCTCCTCTTGCCTATGGGTAACTTTGTAAAGTGAGTTATTGTCTAAAATGTGTTTTTATTGAGATAAAATTCCCGTAACATAAAGTTCACCATTTTAACCGTGTACAATTAATTGGGGGTTTTTTTCAGTATTTTATTTTAAAAGTTATTTATTTATTTAAATGGAAAGGATTAAAAAAGAATAAAAACAGAACCATGCCATTCTTCCGCCTGAAAACAGCATAAAATAATTCCTTACGACATTTATATCCAGTCAACGTTCAAATATTGATTTTTAGTATTTTAAAGTATACAATTGAGTGGTTTTAGTATATTCACAATGTTGTACAAACATCACCACTCTCTAATTCCAAAGCATTTCATCACCCCAGAAAGAAATCTTTTACCCAATAAGCAGTCATTCTCATTCTCCCCTCCCCCAGGCCCTGGCAACTACAAATCTGCTTTCTGTATCTATGGATTGCCCTGTTTTGAATATGTCATACAAATGGAATCAGACAATACATGGGGTCTTTTGTGTCTGGGGTCTTTAACTTACCATGTTTTCAGTATCTGACCATATTGTACCGTATATCAGTCCTTTGTTCCTTTTTATGGTAGAATAATATTCCGTTGTGTGAATATTTTATTTATCCATTCATCAGGTGATGGACATTTTGTCTGTTTCTACTTTTTGGCTATTATGAGTAATGCTAATATGAGCATTCAAGTACAAGTCTTTGTGTGGACACATGTTTTCAGTTCTCTTGGGTATATGCCTAGGAGTGGAATTGCTGGGTCGTATGATAACTCTATACTGAATTTTTTGAGGAACTGCCAAACTGTTTTTAGAGTGGCGCCACCATTTTACATTCCTACCAGTGGTGTATGAGGGTCCAACTTCTCCACATCCTTACTGACACATGCAATGATCTTTGTGACTATAGCCATCCTAGTGGATATGAAGTGACATCTCTTTGTGGTTTTGATTTGCATTTCTCTAATGATTAATGGTGCTGGGTATCTTTTCATGTGCTTATTGACTATTTGTATATTTTCTTTGGAGTAATGTCCATTCAAATTCTTTGCCCATGTTGTAATTGGGTTGTTTCTCTTCTTGCTGTTAAGAAGTGAGTTTATTTTAGTACATTATTGTTCCTTCCTCTACTCCAGCATGGTGTGACCAGCTTGGGGAGATGGAGGAGTTTAGTGGGCCACTTAAAATCAGGCTGAGGTCTCTGCTTCTTAGACCAGTCCTCAGTGTTCTTGGGGGGTGGGGGTCTCCTCTTCCTTGCCTACCCTTAAAACACTTCTGTTCTCCAGTGTCTTCTGTCCTTGATTCAATTCTTGTTTTGCTCTCAGTTTCTCTCCAGTTGACCACCTCCACACCCATGACATCCATGACCATATGTATGCTGTTTACTCTCAAATGCGTATATCTGACCTGCACTTCTCTCTGGGGCTCCATATTTACATATGCAGGTGAAACCTCAGCATGTTCAAAACTTACTACAGTCCTCTGCCAAACCTTCTCCTGGATTCCCCATCTGAATGACCAGCAGCATCATTTACCAAGTCAGCCGAGCTGGAAGGCACCTTGGACTCCTTCTCTCTCTCAGGCACATCTGCCCTCTTCCTGTCAAGGACTATCCATTTGCTGTCTTTAATAGCCCTCTCTAATTTGTCCTCAGTTCTTCATTCCCACTCTGTTCAGATTTTTGTCATTCCAATTAGACTCCTTAGTTTTGAGTTACTGCCATCCATCCATCCTCTGCCAGAATGATCCAATTATATCCATCCCATCTTAAAACCCAGTGCTTCCTTGTTGCCCTCAAAATAAACTTCTTATTCCTTTGTCCAGCATACAGGCCCTCCTGGATCTGACCTCTACCTATCTTTCCAACCTCATATCCTTCTGCCCATTCTCCTTTCAACCCTTACTTTGGTCATAAAGAATTCCTTCGAGTTTCTTGAATGGGTTGTATTCTCTCAAACCTCCATGCCTTGAATGCTATGTTATTGGCATGAGTTTTTTTTTTTTTTTAAATTATTATTTATTTATTTATTTTTGGCTGTGTTGGGTCTTCGTTTCTGTGCGAGGGCTTTCTCCAGTTGCGGTGAGCGGGGGCCACTCTTCATCGCAGTGCACGGGCCACTCACTGTCGCGGCCTCTCTTGTTGAGGAGCACAGGCTCCAGACGCGCAGGCTCAGTAGTTGTGGCTCACGGGCCCAGTTGCTCCATGGCATGTGGGATCTTTCCCAGACCAGGGCTCGAACCCGTGTCCCCTGCATTAGCAGGCAGATTCTCAACCACTGCACCACCAGGGAAGCCCGGCATGAGTTTTATATATATGGTCAAGGGTAGATTTTCAGGGCTGGATTATGGATTCCATCTGACCCAAATTAAATACTACTATGAATAGAGAACATGGTGACTGTGGGTCAGGTGTGAATTTTGATTCAATAATTCATTTATGTGAAAGAATTTCCATGCTGAATAGGAATTAAACTGCATTCTGTTGTATTTATGAACCACCTGTATTGAAAAGGTGATGAACTGTTTTGGGAAAATTCTGACTTTGCCCCATCCATAACCTGTTGTGACTTTATTTTCTGAACCAAAACCACCATGATACATGATGTGACAAGCATATGTGTATTTGGGGAGCTAATGGGACAAAATATTTGAACTCAGATATGGATCCCAAGGTTACCGTAGCTGCTGCCTACTATGAGCACATACTTGTCTGGAGCCCTACGCCTCTTAACCTCTGGTATGTCTTACAACTCTTTCTGAGGATGTTAGTCCTTAGATAGAGAAGCTGTGAGAAACTGAAGGAGTGAGTCCTGATTCCTTCCAAATAAATAAAACAAGTTAATTTAGATTATGATCTAGTGCTTTCTCTCCCTGAAATTTTTATGTAGAAAAATTTCACACCTTCTGAAAAGTTGCAAGAGTGGTACAATGAACTCTTTGCTTAGATTCACCATTTACTAATATTTGGCCACAGTAGTTTCCTCTCTCTCCTCCCATCTTATGCACATGTGTGCCCTGCACCCCCCCACACCCCCCATCCCCCAAACGGTCTTTACAGTTCTCTTTGTATTTTGGTTATAGTATTTTGTATTTTGGTTATAGTATCAAATGGTCTGGAGAAGACAGATGACACATGATGGGGCAGAGAAAGGAGTTTCTGGATTCTCCTGTGGAAGGTGACTTCTTCTCTTAACAGTTTCCGAATGGAAGGAGAAGCCATAGGACTAGATCGGTGGCCCATTCCGAGAACTTGTTAAGCCTCTCCTCTTCTGAGGCTGCAAATGTGAGCAACTGTATTTTCAGGAAGGGTGAGGTTCAGTTCATAACACGCCTCGCTCTTCTCTGGGTATGTCTTGGAGCCCCCAGCAAAGCTGTGTGCCAAAACTGTAGCCTTGAGCTCTCAGCTCAGTGCTGCCGCTACCTGGAGCACACTGAGATGATCCTGAGCAAATTCCTTTCTCTTTCCGAGCCTCAGTTTCCCCGTCTGTAAAACGACAGCTTGGGTCACCTGCTCTTTAAGTCTCCTCCCTGTGATTATGTCCTATGACCCTGTGATGGCGAGAAAATCTCCGTCCTTTGGGAAATTGTCAGAAGATGCTTAATGTACGTGTGAGGTGAACCCCAGAAATGTATGTTGGCTGGACTTCAGCTAGCACCATGTCTGATTTATAATGAGGAGTGTTTTTTCCCCTTGTACGAGCTACCAGTGCTCTGTCTGCTGGGGCAGGAGGTGGGCTTGGTGGGGACAGAGGGAGCTGCGGGAACTCTGACCCCTTTGTTGGAGCCTCCCCCCCTCCCCTTCCCTTGAGGTTGCCTGCTTGTTTCATTTGTTGTTCGCCTTGTTTCCCATGCCCTTTTATAGATACTTTTGCTCAAGGATATTGCCACCTCCTTTTTCTGTCCCTGGCCTACCTCCAGTTTAAATATCTAAGGAGGATGAGAGCAACCTGACGATGTTGATGGAATGGGTGACTTAAATGGTGGACCTGAGCAAGGCTGCACTCTCATATGTGGGGTGAGAGTTACTCAAAGTCCAGGTAGTGGGTGGGTAGTGTGTTGATACAGATTGTTAGAGGGTTCCCCAGAGTTCTCACCCACAGAGCAGGGGTCCTGGAGTGGCCAGACTTCTTTTATGGGTTTAATTCCCATGAGTAGGTTTTGAGAAAGTTCTGGTAACAGAGGAATGAACTTAGATGTGCTGGGATTGAGGAAAGAACTGGTGAGAGCAGGGTGATTGGGGGTTCATTTATTCTTTCAATAAATGTTTATTAGATGCCTACATTATGGGCAAGGTCCCTTTACCCAGAACATCCTAAATCTGGGTAGCCATCATTATGTGCCAGACACTGTGCTATGTGGTATAGAAGAGGTAGGAATAATATTAGTAATTGTCATACCCCCTCTGCCAACAGTCACGTGCCAGGCATGTTGCTAAGTGGGTTACATCGATTCCATTTAATCCTCCCAACTCCGATGGAAGGTGCTGTCCTCATCCTTCAGGAGAGGAAAGGGAGGCTTAGAGCAGGCACTCATTCAAAGTCAGGCAATGAGTAAGAGGCAGATTTGGGACTTGAGGTCAAGTCTGATTTCAAATCCCATCTTCTTAACCTCTGTGCCTCTCCTTCCTCAAAGCTGTTTTATGGACTGATGCCAGTTCGTGATGAAGTTTTCATTGCTCTAAAATATAAGGATGATATAACTAGATTTTTCATAAGGCTTACTTTATTTAATTCAGTGGTTCTCAACTGAGATGATCTTGGCCCCAGGGGCTGTTTGGCAATGCCTGGAGACATTTTTTGGTTGTTACCAAAAAACTTGAGAGTGCTACTGGCATATACTGAGTAGTTACCAGGAATGCTGCAGAACATCGTACAGTGCACAGGATCGTTCCCCATTCCCTTCCCCCATCCCCACAGCAAAGCCTTATCTGGCCTAAAGTGTCTGTCAATCGTGCTAAGATTGAGGAACTCTGATTTTATTTGAAGGATTATCCCTAATCTTAAAACTATATTATTCTGACTTGTGGGACATGTATTGTGTCCTTTCTTTTAAGAAACAGTGAAGTAGATGGCAGTTGGGTTTTAGAATGTCCTTATTGGGCAAAATAAACAAGTTGGCAAGACTGTGGTGATCTCTCTAATTTTTTTTTTTTTCTGTTGTTGTGAAAAGTTCCCTGAACTTTGAAATCCAAACATCAAAGAATTACTCCATCTAGGTATTATTTTAAAAACCCTGTTTGTTAAGGATTAAAGAAGGAAACAGTCTCACATTGCAGTTAAGGCAGGCAATGCCTAAGGTGCCCTTGGGGCTCCTGGATTTGATTTAATAACTAACGTTCATTGACCACTTAGTGCCTAGTACTGTGCCAGGCCCTATGGGAGGTCAAAGGAATTTTGCCTTGATGGGCTTGTGATCTCTGTAGGATAAAAAGTGAACATGCGTAAAACAAGTAGGGAACAAGGAAATAACCTGGCAGATGATGGCTAAGTCACTGGTTGATGCTAACGTGGCAAACCAAGGGGTTTCTACCGGAAAGAATTTTAGATTCCTGGTTTGGGTCTGCCATCAGGTAGTTTACGTGACCTTAGGCAAAGCACTTCATTTCTCTGCCTCTTGCTTTCTTATTGGTTTCCTGTCTTGGACGAGGGCCCCTCAAGCCCCCGCGATAAAGCCGTCTCTGACACCTCCTTTCCCTCCTACCGCCAAGGGGACACCCAGTCCTGTTGATTCTATTTTGGAAAGGTCTCCAGGGCCTGCTCAGTCTCTTCCTATTCCAGTGCATTCTCCACCCAGCGGCCAGAATAAACTTGCTAAAACATAAATCTGATCACGTCACCTGCCTCTGCTTAAAACCCTCGTTACCCACGGGACAAAGTCCAAGCTCCTTGGCAAGACTTTCCTGGCTCCCCAGCCCACCTCTCCAGTCTCGTTTCTCACGCTGTGCCCTTCACCACCGCTCACCCCGTGATCTGGACGCAGCATCACTCTTCTCTGAGCACAGATGGCAGGCCCACCTCCTCGGAATTTCCTTTCCTCTCGGCAAAATCATACATATCTTTTAAGGTCTGTCTCAGTCATCTCCTCTGGAAGCTGCCGCAGATCCTGGAGACTGAGTGCGTGTCCTGTCTCTCTCCCCCACCGGACTGTGAAGCTGTTGAAGGTGGGGCCCGCATTTGTCTTGCTCTGTCTTGTAAACGTCATACCCTGTGTGGTACACAGTAGGTGCTCAACCGTTGCTGAGTAGAAAGCA
This sequence comes from Lagenorhynchus albirostris, assembly GCF_949774975.1. Taxonomy (NCBI): domain Eukaryota; kingdom Metazoa; phylum Chordata; class Mammalia; order Artiodactyla; family Delphinidae; genus Lagenorhynchus; species Lagenorhynchus albirostris. Next base: position 29,587,585 of record NC_083095.1, read on the forward strand.
AATGGAGAAAGGAGGAAAAATTTAGAGTGGAGATAACAGTGTTTATTCTTTGTTACCATCCAAGGTTACTCGTGGCATGAACGTGAGATAATATTTTTTGAAGAACTGAAGAATGAGAGGCTATACAAATGCAAAACAAGGTATTCATCATTGTTTTCAAAAGGAGACATTGTTAACTTTGGAACCATGGATGAAAAACCTTAGAATTGCCTCCATCACATCATCATTCATGTGTGTGCACATGTGTTTATGCCTAAACACACACACACACACACACACACACAGAGCAGGTCTAAGAGTAAAGGTTGTCGGGTGCTGGGAGTGGGTGTATCAATTAGAAAAATTCAGATAGCCAGAGCTTTGCACAGTTCAGCGAAAATATGCCTCGTTGGTGCAGGAACAAACGTGGCATGAATTGTGACTCGGCGGCCTGGACCTGCTCAGGGCCTCTAGTGACAATAGGTCCTCTTCTTTCCCAGAACTGGGGCTGAGTGTAGAGAGGACAGTGGCAGGAGGGGGAGGGGCTTGGCTTCCTTTTTCTTTTGTGTCCCCTTTCTTTCCCCTCTTTCTGATTCCTCTGTTTCCTGAATATTATCTGCCCTAGTCACCCACATTGAACATGGTACATCAAAGAAAGGAGAAGCAAAGAAATGGAAATAGAGGTCTGGACATGGGTAGCACTTTGCAAATACTATTGTACTCACCTTTATTATTAATACCTGCATAGGTACCTTATTCCCAGCACCAGCCCCCAGACTGTAATTCCATCCCAAGCAGGTATGTTCTTTGTATACTTTGGCACCCTCTGCAGGTGCCTCACACCGTAGTAGGTGTACACGAGTGTTTGCTGAATGAATGAGTGAACTCATAGAGTAGAGACAAAGTTTACCCCCTGTGCCAGTTCCCTGGTGTGTCGCGTCTCTCTCTTGTTTTTGGTATTTTCTGAAAGGAGGGATTCTTCTTCCTTTTACCCAGATGGAGGACAAGGCAATTGTCTTTGACACTCCCTGTGGGCACCCCTGCTGCTGCCCCACAGGTTTGATATTTCTCTGGACACCACCAGAGGACTCAGAGGCACTGAGCCTTGGGCCTGGATCCCTCCTCTTCTCAGACTCCTGAAGGTTGCCCTGTCCCAGAGCTGGGGGGAGCGGGGCCCTACAGGGTGCAGGGAGGGAGCCTAAAGAATGAATTGGTTAAACTTTATTACAAAGGCTGGTCCTAATGTTTACAGGCCATTAAAAACCATTATTGTCTTCCCAGGCTGGGCAGACAGCAGCTAGCTGCTTTGATGCATGTCTTAGAGCGATAAGGAAAATTTATCCCTTGTTTTGACTTCAGAATTTCTTCTTGGTTTATTATTTGACGCACTAGTCAACTTTCTCTCCCAAAGTCCCTGGTCTCAGACAAGTTTTTCGAGTTGTTGGCAGGGGAGGTTCAGATTAGGATCCCATAACTTTGGAACTGGAAGAGACCTGAGATAAATGACTCTCCCTAACCTACCCCCTCCCTCTCCCACCTCTACCCCTATTTTTCCCCCAGAGCAGAGCAGTTCCTGGACATACCAGCTTCTCAAGGAATTTGCACCTGTTGAGCTCTGAGCAGGGTGACTTTTCCCATGACCTTCAGCGAATCCTCCCACCTCCATGATCATGTCTACTCTGCTGAGGCTTCCTAGAGCCCTCCCCACACTCCACATTGCCAGCCCCTTACCTAGCATTCCCAGAGTACTGTGCCCTTAGATGGGGGGGTTGTCTTTATTCTGCCCTCTTCTGTGATAGGCTTATCTAGGCTTCCCCTGAGTGGGCTGGGCAGAGCCCTTGAGGGCCCTCACCCACCTCCCAGACAATCGATCTCCCCCAGGGATCCCTCTTGAGGGGTGTGACTTTCCATCTGGACAGATATGGGCATCAGGATGTAGGCTGTACCCACCTTGCAGTGGTCAGGTTTTTGTCCTGTGATTCTGTGGAATGTTCTATGTCCTGGACCTGAGAAGAAGCCCTCATACTGAAGCCTGGATACTGAAACTCACTTTTCAGCTGATTGATTGACGAGTTCCAGTGTGCTCTGTTAGAGATGAGCCAGCTTGCCAGATCTTGGGCACTCACATGCTTTTTGGACAAATGGATGGATATAGGAACAAGGAATGTCAGCCAGTACCAGGTCAATCCTTATGGGTCTGTGTAGTCAACTCATTAAGTATTTACTGAGAGTATGCCGCGGAAGAGTTGGTGCTGGGGGTCAAAAGATGTGTGAGACCTTGTTCTTGACGTTCAAGCATTTATATCTAGAGGGAAGTGAGACTCTTATAAGACAAGGCAGGTAAGCACACATGGAAATAGAGATACAGCGACTTGTGGAAGGAGTATAAAGGGTGGTGGGTTAATTCCGAATGAAGGGATCGGCAGAGCTTGGGGAAGGATATAGTTTTTAAGGATTTCAGTGAACAAGAGAAGAGAAAGGAAAGCAGACGCAGACTGGTAAACAGCAAGGGCAAGAGTTTTGATACGTGACAGTACCCTCAGCTTGCCGCAGACCAGGCCTGGCAGCGCCACCCAAAGCCACTTCTGCCTTCAGCCAGCGTGGCTCCAAATCCATCTCAGACAACACCAAGTAATCCCCGGAATTCTTCCAGGCGCCTGGCCCCGGGCAAGGCCTGGGGCGGACACTCCTTTCCTCTGGACCACTAGGGCCCCACGTGGCTGGATTTGCTCTTTGGAGGGTGCATAGGACAAACTCAGGGCTGCCCTGGGGTTGGTGAAGGGTGTGGATAAGCTTCCAGCACTAGATCCCTCGGTCTCCATAAGTTTCTTGCCCCTCCCCGCAGCCGTTCTCGTTGCCAGGACTGGCGTCACCCTCCTCCCAGGCTTTTCTCATGCTGTTCCCTCTCTAGGAAGGCCTTCCTCTCATTTCTGTTTGTCCAGCTTCATCCACCCTTCCCCAAAGGCCCAGGCTCCTTTTGGTAGGAAATGCACTTTTTTTTTTTAACATCTTTATTGGAGTATAATTGCTTTACGATGGTGTGTTAGTTTCTACCTTGTAACAAAGTGAATCAGCCATATACATATATCCCCATATCTCCTCCCTCTTGCTTCTCCCTCCCACCCTCCCTATCCCACCCCTCTAGGTGGTCACAGAGCACTGAGCTGATCTCCCTGTGCTATGCGGCTGCTTCCCACTAGCTATCTATTTTACATTTGGTAGTGTATATATGTCCATGCCACTCTCTCACTTTGCCCCAGCTTACCTTTCCCCCTCCCCATGTCCTCAAGTCTAGCCTCTACGTCTGCGTCTTTACTCCTGTCCTGGCCCTAGGTTCTTCAGAACATTTTTTTCTTCTTTTTTTAGATTCCATATGTATGTGTTAGCATACGGTATTTATTTTTCTCTTTCTGACTTACTTCACTCTGTATGACAGACTCTAGGTCCATTTACCTCACTACAAATAACTCAATTTAGTTCCTTTTTATGGCTGAGTAATATTCCATTGTATATATGTGCCACATCTTCTTTATCCATTCATCTGTCGATGGACGCTTAGGTTGCTTCCATGTCCTGGCTATTGTAAATAGAGCTGCAACGAACATTGGGGTGCATGTGTCTTTTTGAATTATGTTTTTCTCAGGGCATATGCCCAGTACTGGGATTGCTGGGTCTTTTGGTAGTTGTATTTTTAGTTTTTTAAGGAACCTCCATACTGTGCTCCATAGTGGCTGTATCAATTTACATTCCCAAGGAAATGCACCTTTTTTTTTTCTGAGCTCCCAAAGCAGATCTCCTGCGGAGGGCAGGGTTGGAGATTGGGCCCTCCCTGTCTGTTGGGGCATGCCACAGGATGGCCATCCCAGAGACGGAAGGAAAGAATGGAGCTTCCTACTGTCCCAGTTTTATTAAAAACAAGTATCCAGGGTCAACATGTTTTTAACACATTAAAAAAAAACGTTGCAAACCCTCCTGATTTTTCATGTTCTCAAGGTAGCTGCTTAGTTACCGTCCAGAGAGTGGGAGGAAACCGAGAAAGAGAATTCTTAATCTTGAGGAGCAGGATTGAGCGCAGAAATGTCTTGGAAATGGAAGATTCCCTTGGCTCCTTTTTCCAGCAGCACTGCAGCCATATATAACTATGGGCGAGCGCTCCCTCTCTGAGTTGCTTATCTCTGCCTCACATTCACAGACTTACCAGCCTGGAGTCTCCCTGGATTTTGGACAAGCCAGTTGGGAATGCATAATAGCTGAGATATGGGATGGGGCGAGCCCACCACGTCCTTGCACGCTGCCGTGAAGTTCTCCCTTCTCCCCTTTCCCCACTTCCAGCCTTTCTCTGGCATTGGGAACTCGTCTTTGTGGTCCCACCTCTCTAATCTTTGAAAGAAGAGAGATTCAGATTCTATGTTTGCAGGTGGCTGTGCTAGTAATTATGGACACCCCTTGGAGCCTGGGAGGGAGGTCTGGGTGAGCACATTTAGGCCAAATGGCATTTAGCTAGTTGCCATTTTGAAATCTCAGTTAAAGGGCCTTGTGAGCTTAAACCTTCTCTATCAAACCCCACCCAGCTCACTTGCTTTTTATGACCAGTATTTTGGTTTTGCTTTAGTGTTTCTGTTTTGCTTTTTGACCTGGCAGAAACAGGGACGAGAAAAGGAAAGGCCACTGGAAAGAAGAACCTGTCTAGCCTGATGGGAGCAAGGGCTGCTGGGAAATTTGGGGAGGTCTGGTTGGGGGTCTGGAGCCTGCACTGGAGGTGTGGGAGAGGCACATGGTGGGGGAACCTGCTGTGCGTGCTCTTGCTGTGGCAGCAGCTCTGTTTTGGGTGTATGCTGGGCACAGCGGCTGATAGAGCTACAGTACAGTTGTGGAAGCTAAAGCTTCCTTGCTGAAGATGTCTTGGGCGCTGTTAGAAAGGGTAGTTTCCATTTCACAGACAAAAGCTGAGTCACTAGCTAGAGTTACCAGGGGTCTCCTGGTGTGTCCTTTTCTTCCAGTGCCTTTAATGCAACACCATGGGATTCTGGACAATGGCTCAGTTCTCTTTAGGTGAGTGGGACAGTACTGACACACGCACAGGATTGTAATAAAGTCAAATGGCTTTGTTGTTTTACGTTTTTAAATTAAGTGTTTTGTGTGTGTGTGTGTGTGTGTGTGTGTGTGTGTGTGTGTGTGTGTGTGTGTGTGTGAGTGAGGGGTTGGGGGAGGGAGGGAGAGAGAATGTGAAGAATTTACCCCATAGCTACAGGCATGGGGGTGGAGTAAGCTGATGGGTTGATTGGTTATGGGACAAGGTGCTGGGGATGTTTGTTTCTAGGATAGCTGGTTTGATCTTTGTGAACCTTATCATTTTTTTGTCTGTTTGATTTCATGTTAATATTCCTCCCTGTATTAGTCTGCTTGGGCTGTTGTAATAAAGTACCACAAACTGAGACACTTAAACAACAGAAATGTATTGCTTCACGGTTCTGGAGGCCAGAAGTCCAAGATCAAATTGTCAGCGGGGTGGAATCCTGAGAGCTGTGAGGGAGAGCTGTTCAGGACTCTTGTGGCTTCTGGAGGTTTGCTCGCAGTCTTCGGTGCTCCTTGTCTTGTAGAAGCATCACCACGATCTCTCCCTTCATCTTCACATAGTGTTCTCCCTGTGTGCATGTCTCTGTGTGCAAATTTCCCCCTTTTATAAGGACAACAGTCATATTGGATTAGGGCCCACTCTAATTACCTCGTTTTAACTCATTAGGTCTGCAATGACCCTATTTCCAAATAAGATCATATTCTGAGATACTGGAGGTTAGGACTTTAACATATGCATTTTGAGAGGACACACACAATTCAATAACACTCCCCTTTCTTCTTCTGAAAAAGATGTTGTTTTTTTGTTTTTTTAGGGGTTTTTACTTTTTGAAAAAGAAAGACCTCTATGTGGTAAAAAATTAAAACACTACAGAGAGTAAACAGGAGAGGAAAGTAAGTCTCCCTCCCATCCTCAGTCCCTAGTTCTTCAGTTTATTTTTTTTTTTGGTGGTGCCGCACAGCTTGCAGGATCTTGGTTCCCCGACCAGGGATTGAACCCCAGCCAGGGCAGTGAAGGTGCCGAGTCCTAACCACTGGACCACCAGAGAACTCCTCCTAGTTCTTCAATACAGAGCCAAACACTGTCACCCATTCTGTTTCTTCCCTATGTCTTTCTGGAGATGTTCTATGAGCATAAATGTCTATCTATCCTTTTTTTTCCCCCTTAAAATAGTTGCATTCTACGTGCCTTGTTTTTCTGCACCTTGCTTTTTCAATTTAACAATATATTTCAGAGATCCATATCAATAGGTTTACGTCTGTCCTATTTTTAACAGATGCACAGTATTTCATTGTGTGGATATACCACGATTTATTTAACTTCACCTCTCTGAACAGACATTTAGGTGATTTCCAATCTTTGCTGTAATGAAAAAATTTATATATACATTTCTGTGCCCACTAGTGGAAGTCATCGATATATTTCCTTCTTAAAATTCTTATGTAGTATATAAAGAAGTACATTTAAGCGATATTTGTTAAGTTCCTACTATGAACAAATATTTGTCATTTCATCATATTGATATTCGTATTTACTTAGCCCAGTGGCTTGTCCTAAGTCAGTAATGAAAATTCTTGCATATTGATCTCTAGTTTTGATTATTCTTTAGCATAGGTTCCTAGAAGTAGGTCAAATAATCTGGAAATTGTTAATTGGATCCTTATTGCCAAATTATATTCCAGAAATGTACCAATTTATGTTTTGCCAGCAGAGTGCTTATCTTACCCTACAAGACTAGCCTTATTATTAAAACAAACAAACAAACAAAAAAACTTTGCAAATTTGGTATGTAAAATACGGCATTTCGTTGTTTTAATTTTTTCTTGTTTATTAGCTGTTATTTTTTTAAATAAATTTATTTATTTATTAATTATTTTTGGCTGTGTTGGGTCTTCGTTGCTGCACGTGGGCTTTCTCTAGTTGTAGTGAGTGGGGACTCTTTGTTGTGGTGCACGGGCTTCTCATTGCGGTGGCTTCTCTTGTTGCGGAGCACAGGCTCTAGGCATGTGGGCTTCAGTAGTTGTGGCTCGTGGGCTCAGTAGTTGTGCCTCGCGGGCTCTAGAGTACAGGTTCAGTAGTTGTGGCTCACGGGTGTAGTTGCTCTGCGACATGTGGGATCTTCCTGGACCAGGGCTTGCACCCGTGTCCCCTGCATTGGCAGGCGGATTCTTAACCACTGTGCCACCAGGGAAGCCCTCATTAGCTATTCTTATTTCCTCTTTTGTGGCTTGTCTGTGTCCTTTGGCCTTTTATCTGTTAAGGTCTTAATGCTTCTTATATCAATTTGTATGGGTACTTATTGATATTGATTTGTCATATCTGTCATATATGTGGCAAATGTTTTTCTTAGTTTGTGGTTTGACTTTTAAAAAATTATTTTAAACCAACTTTATTATGGTATAATTTACGTACAATAAAATGTACTAATTTAAGTATGGAGTTCTATGAGTTTTGGCAAATGTATATATCCCTGTAACCACAACCACAACAGAATATTTCTATCATCCCCCAAAATTGCCTTGTGTCTCTTTGCAGTCCACCCCATCTCTTGCCCCAGGTGACCATTGATCTGCTTTCTGTCACTATAGATTAATTTTGCGGTTCTACAATTTCACATAAATAGAATCACAGAGTATGTATTCTTTTAGATCTAGCTTATTTTACTCAGCCTTTTTTTTTTAAAGATTTATCCATGTTATTGTGTATGTTTGTTTGTTTCTTTTTATTCCACTCTATGAATATACCACAATTTTTTATCCATTCACCACTTGATGGACATTTGGGTTGTTTCCGATTTTTGGCTACTATGACAGAAGCTGCTATGAGCATCTGTGTATAAGTCTTTTTGTAGACAAATTTTTTCCTGCCTTTTTGGGTAAATGCTTAGAAATGAATCTGCTCAGTCATATAGCAACCATGGTTCTATATAGGCAACTGCCATACTCTTCCAAAGTGGCTGAGCCATTTTATATTCCCATCAGCAATGTATGAGCATTTTGGTTGCTACACCTCTTCACCGGCACTTAATATTATCAATTTTAAAAATTTTAGCCATTTTAGGATAAAAAAGATGTGGTACATATATACAATGGAATATTACTCAGCCATTAAAGAGAATGAAATAGTGCCATTTGCAGCAACATGGATGGACCTAGAGATTGTCATACTGAGTGAAGTAAGTCAGACAGAGATAGAGAAATACCTATCGCTTATATGCGGAATCTAAAAAGAAATGATACAAATCAACTTATTCACAAAACAGAAACAGACTCACAGACTTAGAGGATGAACTTACAGTCACCGGGGGGAAGGGTGGAGAGGGGAGGCATAGGTAGGGAGTTTGGGATTGACATGTACACACTGCTATATTTAAAATGGATAACCAACAAGGACCTACTGTATAGCACAAGGACCTACTGTATAGAACTCTGCTCAATATTGTGTAACAACCTAAATGGGAAAAGAATTTGAAAAAGAATTGATACATGTATATGTATAACTGAATCACTTTGCTGTACACCTAAAACTATCACAACATTGTTAATCAACTATACTCCAATATAAAATAAAAAGTTAAAAAAAATTTTTTAGCCATTTTAGTGGGTGTGATATAGTCTAAGTTTGCATTTCCCTGATGACTAACGATACTAAGCATATTTTCACGTGCTTATTGGCTGTCTGTGTTTTTTTGTGAAGAGTCTGTTCAAATCTTTGCCCATTTAAAAAAATTGGATTCTTTGACTTCTTAATACTGAGATGCTAGCGTTCTTTATATGTACTGGATACAGGTCCTTTGCCACATATATGTATGACGAACACTTTCTCTCAGTCTGTGTTTTGCCTATTCATCTTCTTAACAATGTCAATAAAATTATATATAACACACAAGATGCCATTTTAACCATGTTAAGTGTACAATTCAGTGAAATCAATTACACTTACATAGTTGGGCAACCGTTATTCCTGTTTTTAAGAGTCTTTTGAAGAATAGAAAATTTTGACAAAGTTCAAATTATTCTTTTCCTTTTGTGGTTCTTGCTTTATGTGTCCTAAGAAATTTTTGTCTACACTAAGGTCATGAAGATTTCCCCCTATGTTTTCTTTTGGAAGTTTTATAATTTTAGTGCTTACTTTAATTTTATGATCCATTTGGAGTTATTTTTTTGTGTATTACATGAGGTCAAGTTTGATTTTATTTATTTTTAATACTGATATCCACTTAAATTAAGTAGAACTTAGTAGATGTTAACTATTATTCCTTTTTGTTAGCCAGTGATTTATTTCATTGCTGTTTAGCTTAGAAATTCCTCACCCCCATTCAGCCATCAGATAGATGATAATTACCTATATAATTGTTTCTGTTTTTTTTTTAAACCTCAGTTCTTTGATTCACTTGGAATGTGTTGAGCTTTATGTTAAGAGTTGAGGGACTGATTTGATTCCCCCTCAACAGTTAATTGAATAGTGGGAGAGGGAGTTCTAATGGGGACATAAGGTGGGCAGAGGGTAGAGCTTTTGTGAAATGCGGGCCGCTTGGGCTCGCCTGGGAAGACGTAGTTGTCGGAGACAAGCCAGAGAGGCTGGCTGGGGTAGCGGCAGCCCATGGAGGACCCCTGGACTCTGTCCCCTCATGGGTCATGAGCCACTGAGAGATACGATGGGAGTGTTGCTTTAACAATGTGTAGGTTGGTTCTGACCAGGGAGAGACAAGAGGGATGAGAACAGAAAGTGGGAGCTGGCAACTTCTAGCATTAAAGGGGGACTGACTGAGACAGAGAGGATGGGATGGGGGTGGGGGTGAGGAATTGCCCCCAGAAAGGGTGAAGCTGGAACGAGGAATTAAACATTGACTTTGAGATTCAAGTTGAGCTGTTGGGTAGAACTTCTCTGCTCTAACCAGAAATAAAGAAAGCAGGAGGAGAAACTGGCTTTCCGAAGGAATAAAAGAAACTTTATATTTTAAAAAATTTAAGTCTTTAATCCATTTGGAGTTAATTTTTGTGTATGGTGTGATATAGGGGTCCAGTTTCATTCTTTTGCATGTGGCTGTCCAGTTTTCCCAGCACTATTTATTTATTTGTTCTTTGGCCACACTGCGAGGCACGCGGGATCTTAGTTCCCTGATCAGGGATCAAACCCGCGCCCCCTGCAGTGGAAGCGCAGAGTCTCAACCATTGGACCACCAGGGAAGTCCCCAAAGAAACTTTAAAAAGATACTTCTGGAGAGAATTTATGACATTCCTTCAGAGTATAATCAGAACAGTGCCTTACCTTTTGTACATTTTAAAGTTTCCAAAATGCTTTTATACATACTTTCTTCCACCTTTTGAAATTCTTTCACTTATGCATTGTTTGATAGGCAGGGCAGATATTACCCCATTATCCGTCCTACAGAGGAGGAATGTGAGGCTCAGCGAGGTTAGCAGGCTTGGCCCAGTTCTGTTCTCTGAGTTACAGGCACTGCGGCGTGGGGAGCAGGAAGCCTGCAGTAAATTCTGATTTGGCTTCTATCTACTTGCTGGGAGAGTGTGGCCAGCCTCCCACCCTCAGTACCTCAGCTTTCTGATCTATTAAGTGGGGTTGATAATATCTGCACCCTTAGCCTCACACAATGGGGAAGTCCAAGCAAAATAACCTGTGTGAAAGAGTGCTGACAAATATACAGCAGGATGCAAACATCAATCTTATTAAGGTTGTAATTTCATCAAACTGGGGCTGGGAATCGGTTGGTCCCAGGGCAGGGAGAGCCGGAGACCCAGGGTCATGCTGACTCCACAGGCTGAGTTGCTGCTGAGGTGTCCAGAGGCAGGTACCATCTCTCATGGAGCGGGGAGGGGATGCAGGGCTCTGAGACGTGGTGAAGATGCCCATTCAGCCTCTAAGGTTAACATGCGGACATCTGAGAGCTCACATGTACTGGGAAAAACTCTGGATTTGGATTCTGAGGCCTTGGGCTTGCACAGGATTCTCACCATGCCCTAGACCTGGGGTGGGATACTTGATCTCTCCGACTCTCAGTTTCCTTATCTCTGAAACGTCTCATTATAATACTCTGGAAATACGGAACTGTTTATAAGTTCCCCAAAATTGCTATGCCTTTGTGCCTTTGGTCAAAGTCCTGCTCCTTCAAAGCAGAGATGAGAGAGAGAGAGAAAGAGAAAAAGAGAGAGAGAGAGAGGAAGAGAGAGAGAGGTGCCATACTGCTGGTCCTGAGGGAGGGACATGAGCCCAGGAATGCAGGTGGTCTCTAGAAGCTGGAAAAGGTAAGGAAACGGGTTTTCTCCTCAGAGCCTCCAGAAGGATCTAGTCCTGTTGACACCTTGACATCACCCCAGTGAAACTGATTTTGGACTTATGATCTCTAGAACTATAGGATAGTAAATGTGTAGTGTTTTTTTTTTTTTTTTTTTTTTGCGGTACGCGGGCCTCTCACTGCTGTGGCCTCTCCCGTTGCGGAGCACAGGCTCCGGACGCGCAGGCTCAGCGGCCATGGCTCACGGGCCCAGCCGCTCCGCGGCATGTGGGATCCTCCTGGACCGGGGCACGAACCCGTGTCCCCTGCATCGGCAGGCGGACTCTCAACCACTGCACCACCAGGGAAGCCCTAAATGTGTAGTGTTTTAAGCCACTAAGCTTGTGATAATTCATTATAGTAGGAATATGAAACTAGTACAGTGCACTTAAGATTCATCCAAGTTATTGCATGTATGGATGCATTCCATTGTATGGATGTATCAGCACTTGCATATTCATTTATCAATTGACAAACACTTGGGTTGTTTCCATTATGAATAAAGCTGCTATGAACATTCATATATATAGGTCTTTGTGTGGACATATGTTTTCATTTCTCTTGAGCAAATGCCTAGGAGTGGGATTGCTGGGTCATAAGTGTATATTTAATTTTATAAGAACTGCTAAAGTGCTTTCCAAAGTGGTGCATTCCCACCAGCAGTACATGAGAGTTCCAGTTATTCTATATCCTTGCCAGTGCGTGGCATTGTCAGTCTTTTTAGTTTTAGCCATTATAATAGATGTTTAGTGATAGCTCATTGTGATTTTAATTGCATTTTCCTGATGACTAATGATGTTGAACATTTTTTCACAGGCTTTTTGGCTATCTATATTACTTCTTTTGTGAAATGTCTATTCAGTTCTTTCGGCCATTAAAAAAAATTGGGTCATTTGTCTTCTTATTATTAAGCTTTAAGAGTTCTTTATATATTCTGACTACATAACCTTTATCAGATTTATGTTTTGCAAATATCTGCTCCAAGTCTGTGTTTTTATTTTCATATTAGTGCCTTTTTAAAGAGCAGGCATTTAAAATTTTGATCAAGTCCAGTATATCAATTTTTTTTCTTTAATGGCTTATGCTCTCTGTGTCCTAAGAAATCTTTGCTTAACCCAAAGTCACAAAGATTTTCTTCCACATTTTCTTCTAGAAGTTTGATAGTTTTAGCTCTTATATTTAGCTGTATGATTCATATTGAGTTGATCTTTATACATGGTGTGAGGTAAGGGTTATGGTTTTTAAAATTAAAAAAAAAATTGATAATGCCTTTGACTAGTTAGGGTACCAGGTTAATGCTGGCCTCACAAAATGAGTTAGTATTATACTAGGTGCTGCGGGGAATGTAAAGGTCAGATCCAACTCTTGCTGGAGTCACACACATAAACACACCCCAAGAATTATAAAGGCAGAGTTTAATGAGCTCCATAAGGGAAGTACAGATGCACTGCTTTTGGCATTGCAAGAAGGAAGAGGCTGTGGGAAGCCTTAGGAAAGGCTTCCTGAAGGTGGTGACACTAAAAAAGCGCTTTAGTAGGGCTGCAACTTTGCCCGCCCTTGGGGTCACTGTTCAAACGCTAGTCTATTGAATGGTGCTCCCTTCAGGGCTCATAGAATAGAACATGGATGGCACCCCCCTAGAGTTGTAAGCAGTGGCCCTGCTAAAATACATCTACCAGCTGAGACACTATGGGGAAGGTGGGTGGGGTGGGCAGGGGTACCGTTTTAGAGGGGATTCTATTAAACTCATGACTGGTTGTTTTATATAAGAATGCTTTTGTCTCCCCAACTTTTTAATTAAACTCCCACTGATCTGCATCCTCCCCCGCATTGAATATGGTGCTGGAGGCTCTGCAGAGGAAGGGGCCCAGCCCTCATGGAGCACCCTGGCTCTGTGCTTGATCTCAGTTCTCCCACCAACTCTACAATCGCAGTTTCTTTATCTCCACTTTTGCAGATTAAAAAATGAGACGTGTAAAGGCTAAATGCCTCGCCCAGGGTCAGCGGCTAGTGAGTAGCAGAGCTGAGATTGCAGTCTGCCCCCCTAGCTCCCCTCGGCCTCTGCAGCACTCTCCCCCTGGGCTCTGAGACAACTTCACTTCCGAGGAAGGCAGGCACATAGACAGGAAAGGAATGGGTGCCAGGGGGAGGTCAGGACGAGATATTTATGAGTGGGTTTGTTCTGATTTAGCAAAAACACTCAGCGCTCTGGGCCGGGCTGCGGCTGACTGGCTGTGTGGTCAGGGTTTGCAAAGCTTCCAAAGATCCTTTTGCTAGCAGGGCTTTAAAAGCTGCAAGCTCTCAGCAGTTTCTATCAGTCCGGATTTTTTCCCCCCAGATTGAATCCTGTCAGGGTTTTACTGGCTTCTGTGTTCCCAGATTGACTCATGTCTCCCTCACCTGAGCAGCCCTGCTTTGTCCTCATACTGCTTCCTGTCACCAATGCCTCCTCAAGAAAGAATTCTTTACCATTCTTTACCAGGTCCCCAACACCTGCCTCTTCACTCTGTCAGAACCCTCTGGTTTCTCCAAGAAATGTGGACTCAAGCACATCAGGGACAAAGGAACGCCAGGACCTAGTTTTGATCCAGCTTTGGGGGTTTACTCCTTTTCCTCATGTTTCCTCTCATGTTTTTAAAAGAGCACTCAAAAACAAGGGCACCATGAGAAGCAAATGCTTGAGGGGCTCAGATGCGCCTGGGAAATCAGAGGGCCCCACGTATGAAAGTTCCTGTTGCCCCCGACTCTGTTCCAATGCCCTGACCACGCGGAATGCCCTTATCCTCAGACCCCTCTCAGGGAGTCTTGCCGGCTTGCCCTGGGCATTGGCTTCTTGTCCTTTGTTTGGTCACCATGGGCCCTGCCCCTGCCAACTCAGAGGCAAACAGAGATAGGGCCGGGCCCAGGCTGCCCGGCATCGCGGACAGCATCACACACTGCTCTGTGTCAGCAGAAAAAGCATCCACCGTCACCTGCATCCTAGAGCCCTCCCCCCACCGCCTTGTGAGGGCTCTGCGCCCGGCTGGCCCTGCCCACCAGGCCAAGCAACCTCTCTGCCCGCCAGCAGCGCTCCAGGAATTCTGAAGTGCAGCCCCGGTGGCCCTCGGTGACTTCATGGGAAGTGTTCTGGGTTGGTTCTTCTTGCCTCCACCTCCTTCCAGGACTTGCCGAGGATGATGCCTCCAAGCCCCTCCCAGCTCCCAAAATACCAGCCCTGCCTCCTGGCCCTGCCAGAAAATGCTTAGCACATTAGCGGGTTTAGCTGCCACAGTTGCAGCCATTTAGGAAGCTGTAGAGGCACATAGATTTCATTCTGGAATTCTTTCCAGCTGCTCGCTATTTTGACAACACTGGGTGGCACCGTTACCAGGAACCTGCGGGGCCTGTGAGCTGGAAGTGGCTGGGGGCCTGGGGGTGGGTGGTGGGCGCAGCAGCCTCTTCTCCCTGGCTGGCCTCCCTCTTGCCTTCTGGAGCTAGCTTGGAACAGATCTTGGATACCAGTTGCCACTGTGCTGTGGCTTCTGCTTGTGGGAGAGACAAGAGGCAGAAAGACAGAGTAAAATGAAACAGCCCCACCAAACATCTTCTTGGACTCGCTGCAGTTGCTTTCCTGCCACTTAGTAGCTGAGTGCTAGTAAGAGAGTCACCAACTCTCCAGAACTCAGCTGTTCCCATCTGTGGAAGGGCTCACGTGACCCTCCCCTCCATCTCAGTATAATGTCTGGGGTCTACAAGAGATGATGTATGTGAAAGTGTTTTGTAAACTGTAAAGTGGCAAACATTTGTATTTCTGTGAGCTGCTGGAGGGCAGGGACTCTGTTTTGTTCATCTTTTTTTTTTTGCGGTATGCGGGCCTCTCACTGCTGTGGCCTCTCCCGCCGCGGAGCACAGGCTCAGTGCGCGGATGTGCAGGCTCAGTGGCCATGGTCCATGGGCCCAGCCGCTCCGCGGCATGTGGGATCCTCCCGGACCGCGGCACAAACCCGTGTCCCCTGCATCGGCAGGCGGGCTCCCAACCACGGCGCCACCAGGGAAGCCCCTGTTTTGTTCATCTTTGAATTTCTTCTACCATGTTGGTTTGTTGGATAGAAAAGTAAATATAGTGACGTTCTGGAAGTATCTCATTTGCCCATTGATGGTCACTGTGGTGAAGAAAAGTAAGGCTATGGGGGTATTAGTTTGGTAGGACTTTTGTAGCAAAATACCACGGACTAGGTGGCTTAAACAACAGAAATTTATTGCTTCATAGTTCCGGAGGCCAGAAGTCTGAGATCAAGGTGTCCGCAAGGTTGGTTCCTTCTGAGGGCCGTGAGGGAGAATCTGTTCTAGGCCTCTCGTAGCTTCTGGTGCTTTGCTGGCAACCTTCAGTGTTCCTTGGTTTGTTGAAGCGTCACCCTGATCTCTGCCTTCATCTTCACACAGTGTCCTCCCTGTACGCATGTCTCTGTACCCAAATCTCCCCTTTTTAAAAGGACACCAGACATGTTGGATTAGGGTCCACCCTCATGACCTCATTCTAACTAATTACTCCTCAGCCCTATGTCCTGACATGTTGGACAGGGGTCTTCTGAGCCCAGGGGCCAGTGGAGGATAGGGAAGACCAAGGCAGTGTGCCAGGCCTGACTAGGAAAAGAGTTCTGATGCAGATGCAGGTGGTTGTGGGTGAGGGACCCCATTTTCTACTACCATTCTTGGATTTGGGGTGTGGGGGTTTGTTCCTAGACTGAGTTTGGGGTTTTTTTTCCTTCTGAGCAGTTCCTGTTAACTAAAATCTCTCCATTTGTGTTTAGACCCAAATGCAGTACCTGTTCTTGCTCTTCATCCCCCTTTCTTTTTCGTGCCCCTCTTTCCCTTCAAGACACCGACCCCATACACGCAGGATTCACCTTTCTTCCAACTCTGAAACGTGGGTACTCAGTTGCCAATGCAGGACATTGCGGGGTGAATATGGGTCCCATTCTCTGCCCTTCCCCTCCTCCTTTTGAAACTGCACAACTCAGGTGGGACTCGAACCCAGCCAAGACTTTCAGATTGGGTCTTGAACTTGAAACAGGAGGGAAGGAGGCGGGGCACAACCTTTGAAAGAATGCCATAGCTCGAGGACATGACATAAACCGATTAAAACCAAATGGGTCCAAGATGGCGGACAAGTCGACTTCCACTAGACCTTGAGCCTCAGTACTTGCTCATTGTAACACATCAGCAAGCTAAATGACACACCCGCAGGCGCCATGACAGTCCTAAGGCGACCATAAGGATCAAAAAATGGGCGGTGGCCCAATTCCTGGAAATCCCCGCCCCTTCCTGAAATAGATGGAATACTCCACCCACTCATTAGCCTATGAAATTACCCACCACTATAAAAACTGACAACCCCATATCCTGGTGCCTTTCTCACCTTCTGAGATGGCCCACACTCTGTGGAGTGTGTTTCTCTCTAAGTAAATCCACTTCTCACCTATCACTTTGTCTCTCACTGAATTCCTTCTACGATGAGACATCAAGAACCTGAGTTTCATTAAGTCCTGAAACCAGGGGTGTGAGCTCAGTTGGAAGATTGTGGGGTTTGGCCAGGTTCGAGTCCTGGCCACGTGGATTCAAGTCCTAATCTGAGGTACACGGTTTCAAACCCACTGGCTGGGACTTGAACCCACTGTCTTTTAATTGAGTCTCAGGACTTAATGAAGCTCAGGTTCTTTATGTGTCAGAGCAGAAGGAATTCAGCAAGAGGCAAAGCGATAGGTAGGAAGTGGATTTATTTAGAGAGAGATACATTCCACAGACAGAATGCGGTCTGTGTCAAAAGGCAAGAGCAGCTGAAATATGGGGTGGTTAGTTTTTATGGGCTGAGTAATATCATAGGCTAACGAGTGGGAGGATTATTCCAACTCTTTTGGGGAAGGGGTGGGGATTTTCAGGAATTGGGCCTCTGCCTACTTTTTGACCTTTTATCATCAGCCTCAGAACTGTCATGGCACCTGTGGGTGTGTCATTTAGCATATGCTAATATACGGAGGCTCAAAGTCCACTGGAAGTCAAATCTTTGGCCAATTTGGGCCTAGCTGGTTCTAAGCAGTTTATGTCGTACTCACAATTCATTCGTTAAGGGTTGTGCCCTGCCCCATTCCCTACTGTTTCCCTTGTCACCCGTTTTGTCCCCCACCACAGTCTCTTTTCAGGGCATATCTCTGATGGGATCCCCCTCATTCCATGAGCACCCCCCTCTGCTCTGGGTGCTTGCACATCAAAGCATGTTCTGGGTGGTGTTCCTGGACCATGGTGTTGGTGCTAGTTGTGAGGGTACAGGGACGCCTTGGTGCCCTGCCTTCTGTGTTTGAGGCTTCACTGCGGGCCATCCCCATCTTTCCCAAGACATGCTCCAATTTAGGAAGGGGCTGACAAGGAAGAAGGCGTTTATAAAAACCACCCCCTGGGGCTTCCCTGGTGGCGCAGTGGTTGAGAGTCCGCCTGCCGATGCAGGGGACACGGGTTCGTGCCCCGGTTCGGGAAGATCCCACATGCCGCGGAGCGGTTAAGCCCGTGAGCCATGGCCGCTGAGCCTGCGTGTCCGGCGCCTGTGCTCCGCAACGGGAGAGGCCACAACGGTGAGAGGCCCGCATACCGCAAAACAAACAAACAAACAAAAAAAAACACTCCCTGAATAATAAGAGGGAATCTGCTGAATTCTTACCATGTACGAGGCACAGTGCTAGGTGCTTTCCATCCTTTTTCTTATTTCTCTCAGTAATCCCAAGAAGCAGGTACTTTCCTTATCCTCATTTTGCAGGTGGGCAGTTGAAGTTTTGAAAGAAAATAAAGGAAATATGAACTTCCCAAACTGTCAGCTAAAGAGGGATGCATACAGTTCTCAAGTAGAACCTCAAGTTCTACTCTTCTTATCCACAGGGGGCCTCAAAGGGCGGGCAATGGCCCACTTGCATCAGAATTAGCTGGAGAGCAGAGTGAAAAGTCAGGCTCCTGGTCTCCACCCTAATCTACTAAATCAGGAGAGAGTGGGGCGGGGCGCCGGGAATCTACATTGCATAGTTGTTCCTCAGGGACTCTGGTACACCCCATGGGCTGTGAACCCTTCCCAGGGGTCTGCTTCTTCCCCAGCACCTTCTTCCCTTCCTGTTCCACCGTGGCTGCCCAGAACCTGCCCTTCCCCACAGATCGCGTCTGAAATGTAGGGCACGTGTGCTCTGCAGCCCCACGTCCTCCTTCCCTGGTGTTGAGCTGTCCGGAAGTTCTGGTGGAGGGAGGGCAATCGGGTATAGGGGAGCAGAATATGCCACCCCCAAATATGTCTCTTTGGCATATTAATTATTTTAAGCTGGTTATTTTCTAAGAAACAGACGACAGGGAAAAAACTCTGAACACCAGGTAGGAGTTACAGCTTTGTAAGCAACATTTACATTGGTAAGGGAAATCTCCATTTGTAAGGGCATCTCCCTCACTGTACCAAAGAGTTGACCAAATCTCTGGAAACACTATCCATGGAGAAGGCAATGACTTTAAGCTGCCTAACGACCTTACCCTTTTTGGCTCTGCTTTTGCTGGTCACCCCCCAGAGCTGACCCCCACTCCCCCAGTCCCAGCAGCCTCTCTGGTCTTCAGCTGAGAATGGTAATTAGGATGAGGACTTGGGCCGTTTGGGGGGAATTACTCAGTTTTCCTGGATTTCTCCCATGCATACATGTTATTAAATTTTTGTTTGCTTTTTTTCCTATTAATCTGTCTCAAGTCCAGGTAATTCTTAGACCAGCCAGAAGAACCTAGAAGGGTAGAGGAAAAATTTTTCCTCCCTGACACGGGCTTGCACAGGTTGGGAGAAAGGGTGGCTTGTGTGACCTGTGCTGACCTGCGGGCTTCTTACCCTTTCTCCATGTCCCCGTGTCCTTCCCCGGCTCCACTCTGCCCCAAGGCCCTGGTGGAGGGACCAGGTCTTGGGTCATCAGGCAGTAGCCGGGCAGGGCTGGGCAGGCCTGAACCGTGTTTGGTGATGATATTAAAGTTTCCTGTGACTGAAAAGGAAGTGGATATTCTGGAGTAAAGTCTTTGACCCTGGCAGAAGCGTGGGGTTCTCCTGGGGCCTCCATTAGAGTCACACATCTGTTCTCTGCTCTGTCTTCCTCTGCACACATTCTGCCTTCCTCAAGGCTCTTCCTGTACCCACAGTCCCATTTTGCAGCCCCTCATCAGAAAAAACACACCACTACCAAAAAATAATGCCCCCCCCCAAAAAAAAACCACCACAAAAACCCAGTATATTTCAGCAACTTAAAACTTTTTTGAAGGAAGAAGTTACCGTTTTCCTACTTACTAACTGGGTGACAGTTACTTAATCACCCATAAACTTTACGTTCTATCCTATGGAGCCTCTGCCCCATCTCTTTTTCTGAGATGTACAAGCACACCATACAGGGTATATTCTTCATAGGCTCTTAGGAGTTCATAGGACGTTGGAGCTAGAATGTAAGCCCCATAAGGGCAGGAACCTGCTGTATCCCCAGAGTCTAGAAAGTGTCCGACATGTAGTAGGTGCTCAGTGAACACTTTCTTTTTTGACCGAATGAGTATTAGAGCTGAAAGGCACTGCCAATAAGCTTGTCCAGAAGGGCCAGATGAGCAAACAGAGGCTCAGAGAGGTGAAATCACTTGCCTGAGTTTGCACAGCAAGTAGGTGGTCTGGCTGAGGCTGGAACTCAGATCAACAGGACTGTTCCTGAACTCCCAAGAATATCAAAATCCAAGTCATGGCTTCTGAATTACATTCTATGAGGGCTGGCCAAAAAAGTTCGTTCGGGTTTTCCTGTAACATCTTACAGAAAAACCCGAACGAACCTTTTTGGCCTACCCATTATGAGCCCAGAGACATCTGGCTGGTTCCCTGGTGGAAGAAGCTGTTGAGACCCCTCTCTCTTTCTGGGTCCAAGATCTCAGAGGTCTGGATAGAAGCAACAAGCTTTTGGGAGGGTTTTTTTTCCCCCTCCCAGAATAGACAGCATCTCTGAAAATGCTAGCTTGGATTTCTAGGCTGGTATTCTAAACACTACCTCATCCTAAAAGTAAATGGTGAACTATTTTCACACACTAGTAAAATTTTAATTTGGAAAACTCTTGTCCTCGGAATGCAAAATTCACCAGTCATTTTATATCCTGTGGGCGGACCTAGTTACTAGAACCTTCTTGCCAATCCCACTTGTGAGCCCCACTTGTGGAGAAGGACCAGTGGGATTGGACCAGCTTAGTGGCTTTTACTGTTTGAGTTCAAAATGTCTTGTTTGTTTAAAAATGTTCATTCAGTTCAGGGTTCTCCCTTCTGCCCCCCCAGCACATGCACTCCTCTTTACAAAGCAGGACATTTTGATTCTATAATGGGGGGTGATGGTGGTGGAAAGTTAAAATTGTTAATGTGAGCATCCGTCAGATATTCCTAATTTCACCTACTTTCTGCCACCCTCCAAAGCTGACCCTTACTCCATTTCTGATCTCCCCTCTTCCAGACCTTCCATCC
Organism: Lagenorhynchus albirostris; assembly: GCF_949774975.1. Classification (NCBI taxonomy): domain Eukaryota; kingdom Metazoa; phylum Chordata; class Mammalia; order Artiodactyla; family Delphinidae; genus Lagenorhynchus; species Lagenorhynchus albirostris. The sequence goes on from NC_083095.1 coordinate 29,608,450, forward strand.
ATCCTTGACCCTTTTCTTTTCCTTCTTCTTTTCCTAATTATCACTCGATCCCAGATCTTTACCCCAGTTCTAACCCTCACCACATCCCTCACCCCATCTCTGAGCTTATCTTTTCCAATCCCTGAGGTCAGGGTAGGGTGACCTTAGGAAGGGAGGGAGGTTATCTGTTTCTCACACTACCTGGTATTTTCTAAAAGCTGAAAGTTTAGTGGTTTGTTTTTTAGGCATTGTCAAAAGGCCCTTCTGTCAAAACTAGCCAAGTCAAAGGGCAGTATGAAAGTTATGCTGGAGTCACTATCATGCCCCCTTTCTAACCTGTTAATAATAATAATAATAAAGTATTTTTTGAGCCTTTATTACGTATTAAGCATATAGCACTAGGCACTTTCTCTAGTACTTGTTTGCCAAATCCTCACAGCAAACCCTAGGAGTCAGGTGTGTTAATCCTTATTTGATTGATGGGAAAACAGGAACAAACCTCTTAAGGAGTTTGGTCAAAGGCATACAGTAAATAAGAAAGGCAATTACAGAATTACAGAGCCTTGTGTCCTGAAAGGCAATTGCAGAATTACGGAAACACCTTGTGAGGTGTTTCTTTCAAGGTCCTCCTTGTGGATGTCCAACTGGTGGGCCTGCTTGGATATCTTGGTGCAGTGTGATGGTGGCCTCTGAAATGCCCAAGATCAGAGAAAGCTCTCCTTCTTAAACCCTGTAGGTAGGTAGGCAAGCACTCCCTTGGGCCATGCTAGAAATAAACCTGGGAATAGTTTTCCAAAGGGACGAATTGTATAGAGATGAGATTCGGTATTGAACTTCTCCCTGATCTTGCTGCATTGTGACTAATATTTAAGCACTGGGCAGTATGGGGACTAAAAAGAGACCAGCCTGCCCTCCAGGATCTCACGGTGCAGGGGAGACTGACACAGTTAATCTGTGGTAAGGCACACGGCACCGTGCTAAGGGAGAGCGGCTCAGTGAGCGGAGGATTTGGGGAGAGCGTGTCACATTTCAGGAGTCATTTGGTTGCACTTCCACTACAGGTTTTCCGTGCTTCCAAAACAGTGTTCCTTGCAAGAGTAGCCTCTCTCTAAGTGAAAGAGATTATTGCAAATGTAAAATGATTTCCCAGAGTTTGCAGGACTGAACTTTGTTATTGTAAGAGGCGATGAGTAGGGGCTGGTCAGAGTGCAGTGGTGTTTACACTTAATTGATCATAGCCAGTTACAGATTTCTGGGACTTCCCTGGTGGTCCAGTGGTTAAGACTTCGCCCCCCAATGTGAGGGGTGCAGATTCGATCCCTGGTGGGGGAGCTAAGATCCCATATGCCTGGCGGCCAAAAAACCAAAACATAAAAACAGAAGAAATATTGTAACAAATTCAATAGAGACTTAAAAAAAATAAAAGAGGTGATGAGTATGGAGGTGCTTTTCGTTCTTTACAGCCCTTGGCAGATGTGAGGTGAGAGTTGGAGCCAAGGTAGTAGATATGGAGAGATGGGTAGAGGGGTGAGGACTAGGTCCTACGATTGCCCTATAGCCCCACCACCTGGCCCCGGACGCAGGGAACTTTCATTGAGGGAACTAAATGGAAGACGAGAATCAAGGTTCTGTGGGTTTCAAGGAGTACATGGCTAATACTGTCAAATGTTGGTAAAGCAGCATTATGACTAGGAGGTGGTAAAAAAAAAAAAGGAGGAAATTAATGACTATGAAAAAGTAGTTCTGAGGAAGGATGGTGAAGAGCTCAGCAGAATGGACAGATGAGAATATTGTATATTTGAGGAGCTTCTCAGTAAATGTAGGAATGAGGTTGGATCATTGCTAGAAGGGCCTTTGACGATTTAAAAGAATGATCGTGCCACCCCTGTGTTAGTGTGTGGCGCAGGTGAGAGGAAAGGAGGCTGAGAAGTGTGGAGACCTGAGCGGGAGGGTGCCCGGCCTGGAGTCCAGGAGAGGCAGAACACAGAGGCCACCCTTCAGGAGGATGGGCCCCTTTGGAGAGAAGAGACACCTTTTCCTTAGAAACTAGAGACAGCCCTCTTTCCCACATGCTTGCTGTTATCAGGACACACCAAGATGACCCTGCGTGTCCATGGCATGCTGTTCCTACTCCTTTGCTCAGAGTTCAGGCTTCATCTCAGCTTTAGAAGCAGCAGACTTTCTCCTTCCTCCGTGACGGCCTATGGAGGCCGGTCCCATGCGGGGCTGGGGCTGCACCAGGAACTTAAAAGCATGCATGTGTGTGTGTGTGGCCAGGGCTGGTAGGGACTCTCATTTGGCAATAGTAGGAAACTAAGGCTCAAGAGAGGAGAGTGATTACTTCTTTGTTGTTTCCCTCAGTTGCTAGCTCGATGCCTTGCATGGGGCAGAAATGGAACACCTGTTTCTTGAATAAACCAAGGAAAGAACTAGTTATTGCAGAGAGGTGAGAATTCAGTATTCTGATTTTGTTTTGGTCGCTGTCTTTTCCATGACACCATCCAGGGTTCTGTGTATTTTATACCAAACTCCCTGGAAACTAGTTTCATTGGAGTAGTGAAATGGCATCTCTTTATTAAAGTGGAATGGGTTCACTGAGTAGAGGCAGGTTCAACTACCTTTGTGTCATCCCCTGTCCCACATTCCTGTGTGTCATCCCCTATCCTTGGTGTTTTCTCATGCCCCACCCCCTGACTGCTTCCTCTACATTCTGCCTCCTTATTGAAAAAAAAAAAAAAAAAACCAACCTCCCCACTCCTTCCCCCAATACTCTTTATCAATTCCAATGAAAGAAGTCCTTGTACTTAGATAATTACGTGGAAAAAAAAATCCTGCCCTCAGATAAATGTGAAAGGGTACCGGCGTGGGCAGTTTTCAGTCTTTATTTAAATTAGGGATTTTGTGGATTGTTGTTGTTTTGTTGTTGTTCTTGTGGGATGGTCTCCAGTATCCCAGTGTTCACGCAATGTCTTGACTTTACTATCGCTTCTCCTAGGATAATTATAGGTTGGCATAATGTAGTTATTGTTCTGTTTCACAAAGAAGCACTGTCATAGAGTGATAGGATGGGGCTGGGGGGGCATGCAGTGTGGATCTAGAAGGAGGATCTTTGTGCTTGTGTGAGTGTGTATGTCCTGGACAGCCATGCTGCATCTTGAATTATTTTTCTTATGCCATTCTTTGGATCCCTAGCCACCTGTGCCCTATTCCCCCAGTTGTTCATCCCTTATTTTCTTCACCAAGTTCCCATTTTTGGCTTCTTCATACTCTTCCCTCCTGGGGTTATCACTGGGCCTAGTTTGAGGACTTCAGCTAGAGACGCTGAGCTGGGGTGTTGAAGGAAGTGTTTAAAATTGTTTCAGTGCCATCTCCAAATACAGTTGTATTCTGAGGCACTAGGGGTTAGGTCGTCAGCATATGAATTTGGACCTAATTCAGCTCATAGCACCCTTAGAATCAAGTATTGAAATAAACTGAATTTAGAACTGATCTTTGAATTGTTTCAAGGAAAAAAACATCATGTTTAATCACATTGCTTTTACTTAAAATATTTGTAATTAATCATATTTTAGTTAGGGTGAAATGGTTATTTTACCTTCCTCTTACATATTTAATTTTTAAGAAAAGTAATAAAATGATTTTTAAAATAAAAAAAAATTGTTTCAGTGAAGTTATTTGCCTGAGTCTGATGGCTCAAGGGCTCGTGGTATTGCAGATGACCTCAGACATCATCCAGGCCAACCCCTTTCACTGGACATCTGAGTTGTTCAGAGCCCTTGCGCTACAAAGCTCATGTTACTTTCTGGGACATATTGGATAACTGGGCGTTCATCCACTCATTCAACATAAGCTTACCGAGTGTTTGCCATGAGGCTAGGTCCTGGACTAGACGGTGGGTATATAGTGATGAGAAGAAAAGGGCACCAATCCTGCCCTCATGGAGCTTCCACTCCAGGTGCTCATGTAGGCAGGTGAAAGATTTGCAGGTGTTGTTAGGCCCACTCAACCCTTATGGAATCCAGGGTTGGGGGACATGCTGGCCTTGTCTCTTGAAGCTAGAAATTAGGACCAGATCTTCATGGCCCATGTGTCAGCTATTGCCAGGCAACACCTTTCTTTCTTTTTTTTTTTATTAAGGGTAGTGAGATCTCTTAGACTGAGATCTCCCTTGGAGATTTTTAGGGTAATACCTGTCTCACATTTCTCCTTCTCTCCCACCTCCCCCTCTCACCAGACTCTTCTGCACTGAGGCTGGTAGTTATGTGTAGAAATGTTTTGGATTCTAGCCATAAGCAGTTTTTTTTTTTGACCAACCACCACTGGCATCTGAATGGGATGACTACCTATGTTACCGTGAACCTCAGAGGCCATGGCCTTCACAGTTCACCCTTAAAGAAGCAAAGGCAGGCTTCACTGAAGCCAGGCGACGTGAGGGCCACTGGGCTGAGATTCTGTAAACACGCTTAGAAGGAGAGAAGATCTTTTCTGTCCTCGGAAGGAACCTGCCTCAGTCTTGCCACCTGGAAAGGCAAATGTTATACTAAAAATTTATGTTCTTTATCTAACACTCAGATTTAACTGGGAATCCTTATTTTATCTGGTGGCCTTACAGGGCAGGGAAGATAGAAAGGTGGGCAGTGGCCAGGTACCCTGCATCCCCACAAGGCTGATGGTGGCAGGATGTAGTTATTGGAGTGCCGAGGTCCCGAAGGATGATGTGACAGTTCCCCATGAGCAGGGTAGCGAACGAGACAGATCAGAAGACAGGAGACTGAAAATCTCTGCCATTTGGAGAAATCACCATGGAGGAATTGTACTCTCATGAGCCAAGAGAAAAGAGTGGTCTTTAGCCTTGCTTCTCACCCGGTTGTATCTGAAAATACATTCCGTAAAATAAACAAATGTATTCCCTTTGTGTATATTTTAAAAAGAATCCAAATTCTTTCCTCCTGATGAATTAAAACAAACACCCAGGGCTGAAAGTCCATGTGCTCAGGGACAATCAAAAGTGTGTCTCAGGCCTGGGGCTGCTTGGGGGCCTGTGCCTTGAGGTGTGTGCTGATGCGAGGGGTTGGGGGCTCAGCACCTTTGCGCCCAATCCCGGAAGTTAACTCTGAACTTTGATTTCTACATGACTCTCAAAAGCATAATGTATGAACACTGGGCAAGTCCTTGGAGATCAGCCAATCTGAGAACCAGAAACACTCAGAACTGACCAGCTGTGAGGGGTCTCGCTTTACAGATGAGGAAACTGAAGCCCAGAAAACTTAGTGACGAACTTCAAACACCCAAAGCAACAGAGCGGGGTGAGATCCAGGTCTCCTGACTCCCAGGTTGTATGTGTTTTACTGTGACTGTATACTCACTGGTCTTGTAGCCTCTCTCAAATACAAGCATATTGAGGGCAGAGACCGTGGGCCTCGTCTGTTTCATAGTGTCCCAGGGGGCCAATGACAGTCCTGCACACCAGCTGTTCCTGTTAGCCACAGGCAATGGCACAGTTGCTGACTGGTACCCACATGCTGCCATTTGTTGGTGCCATTCCCTTTGCTCCTCTGTGGCAATTTATTTTACATGGCTCATTCGATGCTTGTGATTCCTGGGCTCTGGGACTGAGTCATCCTGAAGGTGGATGCCTGGCAGGGATGGTATACACCATCGAGGGTTATTCCCAAGGAAACTAGTACTTCTTACCCCCAGCAGCTACCCTTCTTTTATGTCCTTGGACTAGTTATGTGTGTAGCTCTATTTTCTCCCACTCTTGTAAGCAGTCATTTCCTGGCTGTAAGGAGAGATGAAATGCAGAGCCTCACACTTTGTGTTTGTGTCTCACCTTTGTGGTGGCTTACCCAGCACGACTGTGCCTTGTCCAGGTGCGTTGAGTATGGGTGCTGCTTCCTGGTCTGTCCATATCCGAAGCAGCTGAACCTACCTGGTTATGGGATCAGCCCGCAGTGATCCCTGGAAAGATTCTTTTGCTCAGAACTTTGTGATGACTTCACAAAGACAATGGAAGGGGGACTGTGGTTCATAGTGGAGTGAATGGTATATGGTTTCCTAAGTGATTGCCTGTGAGCATACACAACCACAATGAATGGTTCACAGTGTGGTTCTGTGTGAATCACCAGTTACCTCCCTGAGGTCATGGTGATGCCTTCAGCCAGGGCGTAGAGGAACAGGCCTTGTCCTTGCTCTGAGCCTTATCTCTCTAGCTGCTATCTCTCTGTTTTTTTTTTTTCTTCTCAGTTCTTTGAGCCACTTAGTGTCCCTCCATAGCCACCCTGGACTACTCATATCTTTGCTTCAAGGCCCAAGCCTCACAGATACATTTGTGGACATCTGCCTGCAATGACTCCAAGTCCAGACACCAAAGCACAGGGCCCGCATCCTTAGTAATTCTTTCTGTTTGTGCGGCTGCTGCCCATATCTGAGTAGATGCTGAGGATTGACGAGAGGCCACTGCCTTGGGCCAGTTTTTCATGTGATGTAGCTGCCTGTGAATGCCAGGAATGGTTCCTTCTTGTGCCACAGTATTGGTGGGATTATGTTAACCACCCTGGCTTGGGAGGGAGGAGAATAACTACGGGGTGAACGCTACCCAGAGAGTCTTGTCCCCTAGTATTCCAAAGATGAAAGCCACGTGGAATTAAGCATGTGGTTATTTCCTGTCCCGTACTATCAAGTGATCCCTGAATGCAGTGGCCTGAAGTTATTATTCTTTGTCTCATGCCTATTTGTAGGTAGGCTCAGTTTGCAAATACATAACCACTTGCTTGTCTGCCCATCTGCCATCCATCCATCAATTCATCCATTGGTTCATTAACTGATCTATACATTCATCCATCCATCCATCCATCCATCCATTTAAGGAGACAAGGCAGGTAAAGTAAATGAGGAAAATGGGCTTGTTAAATACAATAGGGAGTGGTGGGGACTGTGGTGAGCTGGAGAGTGCAGTTTGCTGAGCTGCCGTATATAACATTCTCTGGCTCTGACCTCTCAGGTTTGATGTGTGGCACCTGATGGCCATAGTGAACCATCTTTATCTCAAAAGCATTTGGGTTGGAGTGGCCTAGAGCTGTTTGGATGGGGCCCCTGGCCTCTTCTTCAGCCTTGTCTAGAGTGTCTTAGTAAAACCAGACTCTGGAATGTGCATCTGTCACGGCTTTTAAAGGTTGCAAATGGCAAGAAACTCAACTCGAACTGCTTAAGCACGAAGAGAAATGTAGGGGCTCATGAAACTAAAAGTTCGGTAGCACATCTGCTTCATTTGGGCCTGGATCTAGGGGCTCACCTAGGTCACCTGGATTCCCTCCACCTCCCCTCTCGGTTCTTCTTTTCTCTACATCTCCTCTGCAGAGAGGTCTGCTTCATGGGGGTCTCCCAGCAGCTTTGGATATACAGTGTGTTAGCTTTTCCATACCAAGAGAAAGTAAGTGCCTCTTTCTCACAGCGAATCCAAGTCTGGCCCAAATTTGCCTGCCCTGGACCACATGTTCATTCATCTTTGAAGCAATCACTAAGGCCTGGGGAGGTGGTTTTCTCACTGGCCAGGGCTGGGTCACAAGCCTCTCTCTAAAGTTGAGGGATGAAGTGGGGTTGATTTTACTCAGCTGATGGTGGGGAAAGCTGGTTCCCTAGAGGAAATCGGAAGTGTTGCTACCGGAAGGAGGTGGAATGGCAGCTTGGCAGACAGATGACCCATGCCCAGCACAGGGGGGAATGGGTTGATGCACGGTCTCTGTGAGTGGGACCCAGGACACTGAGCAGGACCAGAGCTGCCTACTCTTTCAGCCCTACCTGCCTGGTTTGAGTAGCGACCACTCCTGACCTCTGTCCAGCCCTCATCAGGCACAGGATGAGTGTAGCACAGGGCTTAGTGGGCACAGACTATCTGTCCTCTATGCTCCGAGATGCTTGGGTCTAAGGAAACCTGATGCTCACCCCAGAACTATGACTTTCAAAGGTTTTGCAGTTTGGGAGAGGGCAGTAAACCAAGAGGGTCACAAAGTGCTCAGAGAACTCTGTGAACTTCCAACCTGGTCCTGCCATTGTAGGAGGAGTCGCCAAGACTCGTTTCAACAGTGCCTGACTTGGGCTTGGAACTCGGCTACACTGATCCCATGACTGGGCCCAAGGCAGAAACTGAGGCTGTTGGAAGAGCCCTACTTGGAATTTGGAGACTTTGACTTTCCACCCTGGGCAGAAGCTGCTGGAAGAAGAGTGGGACCAGGCTGTATCCTCAGCAGCTGGCAGCCCCTGGTGTGGCCTAGTGGGGACCCAGAGTTCTCTATTGGGACTTTGGTCCCGGAGAGTAAATCAGGCAGGTGTCAGGTTTGACCTTAGTCACATGGAATCCTCAGTGCCAGAAATACCACCTCTCGGATTGAGCAACAGTTTTCCCCTCACCATCAAGGATAATTTTAACTGCTTCCTACCTTGTTTTTGTTGTTGTTGAAAAGATGGCTACCAGAGAGCAAAATGTGGGAAGAAAGATAGAGAAAGGGTAAATGGAGCTTATAGAAGGATATATTTATAAAAGCACTTGAAACTGTCAATAAGTAAAACTCTGCTTAGTAAGAAGTAGAATTATTGATGGCGAAAAGCACCCAAGAGCCTTCACACTCCATCTCATTTGCTACAACAACTCAGTGAGGGGATGACAGGGGAGGGTCATTTTCCTTTTAATATCTATTTTACAGAGGTAGAAATGGTAATTAAGAGAATTAGTAAAGTCTTGCAGTTATTGGAAAAGTTGAGTCTAGAACTCAAATCTCTAAACAACTAGTCTGGTTTTTTAATCACCGTACCCTACATTATAACTTCAGGTGAAACTTTCTTTTTCACTTGACTAAACTTGGTGAAAAAGAATGTTGACTGAGAAGAAGAAAGGAAGTGGGTCTTCTTATTAGGTATCTCATAACCCAATTTGAGAATATTCCTTAAACCAAGGTATCTCAATAGAATTATGCGATCTGACATAGTTTCAACTTTCCAGCATGTCATTCATTAGTTCACAGTTTTATTGATTCAGTACTTTATTCATGAAGCAGTTACTGTGTAACTGTTATATGCCAGGGCTTGTATTGGCTATTGAGGACATAAAGATGAAAGAGACACTGGTTCCTATTAGTTTTGCTTCTTACCAAAACGCCCCAAGGCTTAGTGTCTTCGAAGAGCAACCATTTATTTTGCTTACTGTTCTGTGGGTCAACAGCTTGATCTGGGCTCAGCTGGGTGGTTCTTCTGATCTTGGCTGGGCTCACTTATGTGTGTGTTTCTGGTCAGCTGCTGAGTAGGTTATGGGCTGGCTGGACTAGAAGAGCCTCAGCCGGGATGGCTTCTCTCTGCTCCACATCTATATTCACCCTCCCGCAGGCTAGCCCACTCTTCCTCACATGCCAAGCAACTAGGCAGGCTTCCAGGAGAGCAGGGTGGAAGCTCGCAAGGCCTCCTGAGGCCTGGGCTTGGAACTGGCACAGCCTAGCTTCCATTGTATTCTACTGGCCAAGGCAAGTCAATGAGTGTATCCTAGCAGACGCTGCAGCTGCAGGAAGGCAGTTTTACTTAGTGTCCGATCCAGGTGCAGTGCTTAGTCTTATCCCCTACATGCCTTGCTTCTCACCTTACCCTGTTGGGAAGACCTACCCTCTCTCCTTTTTGCTTTTCTCTAATTCTACCTACCTTTCAGATTCTACCTTCACAAAACCTTCTGGGGATGATTCTAGACTCAACTGACCTCTCAGTTCTTTTTTATCAGCAACAGTATTTATAGATTACATTTAGCACTCACAGCGTATTTGAATTAGGGGCTGAAGATGTAAAGAATATCCTTGCCCCAAAGAGGTCTACTTTCTAGGAAAACAGAAATAATAATAATAATAAGCAAAACCTACCTCATAGAGTTGTTGTAAGGGTTAAATGAATTAATATGCACAATGCCTCTCAAGGTGTCTAAAACATGGTAAGGGCTCCATAGATCCGACATGCTGAGGGTTTTATGTGATATTTAACCATTCAACCATGTAAAAGGCAAATTTTCCTATCTCCTTTACAGATGAAGAAAGGGATGCTCAGATAAGTTATACAGTTTTCCTGAAGTCACACAGCTAATTTAGCAGGAGATCTGAGATTCAAATTCTAAAACTCTTTTTAACCTCACTTGAGATACTTCAGTGAAGGAATCAAGTGACTCACGATGATGTTGTAAGATAAAGTCCTTTTTCTTTGGGTCCCGGCCTCAGTTTGCCCATCTACAAAATGGGAAGGTAGAAAGATTCATAATGGGAACTGTTGACTGTAACCTGCAGCCCAAATTGATCACAGTACAAACTAAAATAATATGCCATTATCTGTAAGAGAAAAAGATACATAGGGGAATGGAGTATGAGTTTGTGGAAGAGAAGAGTACTTGGGCCTCACACTCATCTTCTTTCTGCAGAAAGTAAACTGAGATCCCTGTTTCTGGACTATGTCCCGACTAGGAAATTCTGAGCATGAATTTAGGTCTTTGGGTGTCTCTGCTGAGGCCCCTCTGGCCTCATAGGGTCAGTCTGCATTGGGCTGAGTGGCCCTTCTGCTTCCTAGGGCCTGACAGGGCCTGCTGGTATTTGCTGACAGTCAAGTAGTTCATGTCAAACTGGTTTATTTAGTGACTGGGCTGATAAGAGCAGAGTAACTGACCAATGGGACCAGTGGGTAGCTCATTGATTGCCATTCACTAAACATTTATTGTGAACCCAGCATAGAGAGAAGGGTGTGTTTCATTCTTTATTCCTTATGATATAAGTGGTAAGTTAGTACATACTTCTAGTTGGAGAAATAGAAGCTGACACAGACACTAAGTAATGGAGCCAGGGCTGGGTGTCCAAAGCCTGTGCTCTTAGGCACCATGTGCCTTCCACTTTAATTAGATTTTTTTCCTCAAAGTAGAACATCTTCAATATTCTTTTAATTTTTATTATTTATTAATTTATTTAAAAATTAAACTATAGTTGATGTACAATAGTGTATAAGCTTCAGGTGTACACCTTCAGTATTCTTGAGTTTAGGGAGGAACCTTACTCGTCACAGTCTCACTGTTGCTGTAACAGTTCTCCAGTGCTCTTTGCAGCAGAACCCACCTTTGGCAGACAGACTAGGGGCCCCTCAAAGATGTTCACACCCTAACCCCTGGGACCTGTGAATATGGGGAAAGGGACTTTGCGGATGTGATTAAATTAAGGACTTCGAGAGGGGGAGATTATCCTGGATTATGTGGGTGGTCCCGACGCAGTCACAGGGGTCCTTGTAGAGGGAAGCAGGAGGATCAGAGTCAGAGATGGTGATGTGATAGGGGAAGCAGAAATCGAAGTGGTGCAGTGGAGGGAGGGGCCACAGACCAAGGAATGCGGGCGGCCTCTAGAAGGGGCAAAGGTCAAGGAAACAGATTCTCCCCCAGAGCCTCCAGAGGGAGCACAGCCCTGACGACACCTCGATTTTAACCCTCTGGGACTCATTTCAGACTTCTGACCTCCAGAACTGTCAGATATAAATTTCTGTGTTCTTACGGCACTAAGTTGTCATCATTTGTTACATCCAGCAGCAATAGGAAACCACTGTACCACCTTTTCACATGTCCTGTTGAATATTCCAAAGTTCCAACCTGCAAAGGCCTTTTCCTCTTTTGTGACCAAGTGCCCTTTAAGCAAAGGGGATAGAAGCCCTTGACCCACCACTGGGAAGATCTGTGCTATGAGTTAGGTTCCTGCTGGTGCGGATGGTTTGTACTGAATCAACCACACACTCACGGTTGAGCTTCTGAGCACTGATCCTATTGGCTAGACAGCTGACTGGTGGTGGAGGTGCTATCTGAGCCAGTGGCATTGAGCTGTTTTAGTTTTTAATACATTCTGCTGCTCTTCATCCTGGTGGACAGAGAGCCTAGTGGAACAGACAGTCCTGTCTGAGAGTGACGCCAGCTGTCTTTTCTGCCACTGGTGGTAGCAGCGAGTGGAGGTGAGACCCCAACTCATAGTAACAACAGCTAATATTTACTCATTGCTCGTAGTGAGGTTATGTCATCTGTTCTCAGTGATCTACGAAGACGGTCCTATTATCCCCATTTTACAGATGACGAAAGTGAAGCTCAGGTCAACAAGTCAAACAACGGATACATGAGGAACCAGGAATCAAACCTGGCCTCCTAAGGCCAGCGCCCAGCCCTTCACTGAAATGCTTTGCTGCCTCTCAGTGGTGTGGCATGCATGGAGTCGGCACTCCTGACACTCTTACTGGCTCGATGAATGAATGGCTGTCACTCAGATAGGCCAGGAGCAGCTTTGTGAACCCCCATCCAGGAGTGGCAGGGTAGACTGAGGGGCTGCTAGGAAACCCAGCTGGACAGAGAGGAATTTACTCCTGCTGGTGCAAAAATAACATGGAGCTGGCTATCTCACTTAGCATCTTGTGCCTGGACTTGTGGGCGGGCCCAACTAAATTCTTGTTGAGTTTGCTGGTGTCTTCTCTCCAACAGAGCTCCAGGCACCAAGCAGGAGGTGGGGATGGTGATCTTTCAAGGTCTCCCTTTTCCTGGGGCTTCTCTCACCCCATCTTTGGATGCTCCAAAGGGCCCAACTAGGGTGGGAGTTGGGTGTGGGCTTATTAATTTCCTTTCTTCCTCCCGGAATATGGAAGAGAGAAGGGAGGAGAGAGTTGATGGATTTAAACTTAGTGTGAAGCTGTCAGGGGAGCCCACATGGCCTTTGCCTGCTTAGAAATTACCACGTCCCTAATAGATTGCCAGCTTGTGTGGATACGTCCTCCCTTTTGCTTTCTTTTATGTCTTGCTTTTGTGAGAGAGAGTTTACCACTGATGAACCTCATGGCAGATAATGAATAGAAGGCAAGTGACCCCAGCTGCCTCTGCCCCTCCTACCATCCCCAGGAATGCCTTGTCAGCCATAGTGGTCTTCTTTGCCCAGCCAGTTCATATGGGATGATGCTCCTTCATTAAATTGCCTCATGACTGCTGTCTGACAGTTTTGGTTTCCTTCCTCTCCAAATCTCCCTCAACTTATGACTTCATTTGCAGCACTGGTCAGAGCAAGGCAATTCTATTGATTTTCCTTCTTTTGTTCTCAGTTTTTCTGTATATTAATTGGGTCTAATCATGTTTGCCATTCTCCTATCTTTAGGGGAGATTAAATTGTTGGTGTTTAAAGGGAAGGGCAAGGAGTGTTTCTGATTAGAGTGAGAGTATTCAAATTACAGTAGTACACAGATTTAGAATGAGTTTTGTGTGTTTCAATACATATATATATTTTTAAAGGACATTTTCTGTCTGGCTGTTTTCCAAACAGTCTATAAAATGCTGTGGGAGCCATTCACCTAGAGATGTCACGTCAGTGATTTCAGATTTGGAGGGACTAGGGGAGAGGAGATGGGAGCCATTCACCTAGAGATGTCACGTCAGTGGTTTCAGATTTGGAGGGACTGGGGGAGACGAGATTCAGCACGGCTCTGGAGGTTTGGGCCCCATCTCACGCTGGGTCGCTGGAAATGGCTTCTGCTAATTGGACCTTGTCCTGTCAGGACACATCAGACAGGGCCACGGCGACACCCGAGCTTGTGGGGGTGGAATGGTCTGCAGGAGCAGGTGTCACTGCTGCCGGGCCCTGGGAGTGCTTTGTTACTCTGAGGAACGAGCAGGCCAGCAGTCATGTGGACCGAGGTCAGGAGGCTGTGCCGAGCTGGGTTCTCCAGGAGCCCAGGAGCCAGGACCAAAGCGTGGACTATTTTGGGCTGTGTGGTGACAGAGCTCGTGTGTGTGTGTGTGTGTGTGTGTGTGTGTGTGTGTGTGTGTGTGTGCATCCTCATGAGTGCGTGTCCTCCAAAAAATCACTCCCAAGACCAAAAATGTGTTTTTTTACCATTGCCTTCCAAAAAAGAAACAAGGTCTTTAGTCCCTGAATTGGGGGAATGGAGAATATTAGGTCCCACAGCAGGGAGACTTCCTCCCTTTTTGTTTCCACCTGGTCCCTCCACCTTCCCCTTCACAGTTGCCTCATGACTGTCCAGGGCAGGGGCGTGGAAGGCCCGAGCCTGCGGCGGGTTTTGTTGAAATGCTGATGTGTGCCCCAGGACGAGCACACAGCTTCCTGCTGGCTCTGCAGGTTCCCGACCCCCGGGTGGTCAGTGCTCGCTGTGGCCAAGCGATGCCGTGCCCCTTGGACAAAGTGATTCCAGGCAGCACGGGGCCCTCCACACCCTTCCCTAGCCCATACCCCACTCCACCCAAATCCCGTCTGGCCATGGGCGGCCAGTGACTCTGAGCTGCCTGCCTGGACTGGGTTCGCATCTGTGGCGCTCCTGCAGAGTGAAGCGCTGGGCTGTGAGAATGCGTGGACTGGTGGGAAGTTAAAGTCTGTGGCCTTGGACTGGCCTGTATTCTAATCCCAGCTCTACCACTTAGTAGCTTTGGTTAAATGCTCTGTCCTCTTTGAGCTGCAGTTTCCTCATCTGTTGATTTTAGGGCGAACGTCTGCACATGGCAGTTGAGTTCTGTACCTGCTGCACTGTGGTGGCCCGACAAGTGGTACTGTGATCACTGAAGTTGGAAGGTTGGCTTTGTTTGAGTCACTGGTGCCTATCTGCAGGATCCCCAGCAGCCTGCCCAGGAGAAGCCTGAGCCCAGCAAAGGAGACCCCTACCCTGGACCCGATAACCTCTGCTTTCGTTCTTGTCCCAGGCAACAGCTTGTTGTGGCCCTTGCAGGGCTGCCCTGGAGCGCCCCTTTCCCCCCAGTATTGCCTCAGTGGTTGGCAAAGAGCAGAGGCTGACAGGAAAACCTTCCAGCCAGCAAGTCAACGTTTATTTATAGGTCTTGGAGGGAGACAGCCCCCAGGCCATGAGGAAGGGCCTGGCGGAGGCAGCCGCAGTGAGCAGGGGCAGTAGAGGGGGCAGTGACCATGGTGGGGGGACTGGAGGAGGAGGCGTTTCTGTGTTTCAGGGTTCCAGCAGAAAGCCGCGGAGGAAACGAGGAGTGTTTAATAAGATGGCTATTTATGAAAAGGCGGACAGGGAAACATACAAGGGGATGGCAGCACCCCAGGACGAGGTCAAGGGGAGAGGGGAAGGGCACTGGGATGGCAAGGGGTAGCTGTGTGGAGAGAGCTGCCCGACAGGAGCTGGGACCTTCAGTAGATGTTGCAGCCACGCCACAGTGACCCAGTGAGGAGGCGACTGGGGGAATTAAGTACCCCATCTCACTCTTTTTCTTCTCTCTGATCTGGCGCTGGCCCAGGCCACCAGAAGCAGAGGGGAGGGAGCAAGTGGCTGATCATACAGGACTCCTGGGGGCACTCAGCCCGAAGAAGTATGGCAGAGAGAACCTAGAAGGGCCAGTGCAAGACACTCAGGAGGCAGACAGAATGGGGACTGAACGCACCCTGCTTCTGTGTGGTCTTGGGTGAATGTGTGACCTTGCTAAGCCTCAGTTTCCTCATCTGTAAGATGGGAATGGTAAAGACATTCTCTCTCTCCTAGTGGGGTACAATGAAATACTCAGTACTCAGCAAGATTCCTGGTACACTGTAAAGGCTCAATAAATGAAAATTGAACAGATCAGAGGGTTTACGTGAAAGTGTCCAGCTGAGCAGCCGCCATGTGTTCCATAAGGCCCAGTGGTATATCATTTATACAGTGCCTATGGGATATTTACTGAGTGCCTCCTCTATGCCAGGTACCCAGTCTTAGGCACTGGGAATGCTGGGGTGAGCAAACCAGACCAGTCTTTCTCCCAGGGAGCTGACGTATCTAGTGGGGGGAAGACAGGTAGTAAGTAAATATAAGTAAAATAAGTTTTGATAGTTGGCAAGGTGCTGAAAAGGCCCTAAACCAGAGAGATGGGTTAAGAATAGGCGCTGTGGGTCAGGAATTCGGGGAGGGCCTTTCTGAGGGGGCGGGCTGAGCGGAGCAGAAGCAGCAGAAGCAGCCCGCCCTGTGACGATGAAGAGAGGGCGCCTGTAGAGGGAGCTGCAGGTGCAAAGGCCCTGAGCCAGGAGGAAGTTGGTGTCTCTGGGGCAGACAGGAGGCTGGAGCCGAGCATGGGGCCAATAATGGCGTCTCCCTGCAGGGTGGACGGGAGGACCGGCACCTACACATATGCAACTACACACACGCAATGACTGTTAGCTGATGGCTGTTCTTATTGTCACTTTAATAAAAATTATCATTTTAGAAAAGAGTACTGTAAATAAGTGGGTAGGTACAATATAAAATGTTCCGATGGATCAGCAAACTTTTACTATCAAGGCAGCGTGAGTGGAATGCTGAAGAGTGGAGATTCTGAGACAGATGGCCTGCTCACATCCTGACTCGGCCACTCCCTAGGTTATCTTGGGCTCATGACTTAAGCTGTCTGAGCCCCAGTGTCCTCACCTGTGATGGCGGATAGGAGGAGCATCTCTCTCACGGGGCCATTGTGCAGATGAAATGCATCTCTATTTCTTTTTCTTTCTTTTTTTTTTTGTGGTATGCGGGCCTCTCACTGCTGTGGCCTCTCCCGTTGCGGAGCACAGGCTCCGGACGTGCAGGCTCAGCGGCCATGGCTCACGGGCCCAGCCACTCTGCGGCATGTGGGATCTTCCCGGACCGGGGCACGAACCCATGTCCCCTGCATCGGCAGGCGGACTCTCAACCACTGCGCCACAAGGGAAGCCCTCTTTTTTTTTTAAAATATTTTTTATTAAATTTGATTTCATCTGTGTTTTTCACTTATTATTATTTTAAAATTAATTACTTAATTTTAATTTTTGGCTGCGTTGGGTCTTTGTTGCTGCGCGCAGGCTTTCTCTAGTTGCGGCGAGCGGGGGCTACTCTTCTTTGCGGTGTGCGGGCTTCTCATTGCCGTGGCTTCTCTTGTTGCAGACCATGGGCTCTAGGTGCACAGGCTTCAGGAGTTGTGGCGCACGGGCTTAGTTGCTCCGCGGCATGTGGGATCTTCCCGGACCAGGGCTCGAACCTGTGTCCCCTGCATTGGGTGGGTTTTTAACCACTGCGTCACCAGGGAAGTCCGTATCGCTATTTGTAAAGCGCTTGGAAGAGTGCCTGGCCCGGTCAGTGGTACTGCTGAGACTCAGGAGCAGATGCTGGCACAAGGGGGCTTGAACCAAGGCCTGCTCTCAGGACCTCCCAGTTGGGGCTGGGACATGTGTTTATAGAGACCCCGGCCCCCCAAGGCAGCATATGATGGTTACTGCATAAATGGCCAGACCATTACTGGAGGGAGCCGTCATTGGAGCGCTGCGGGTGGGGACAGAAGGCTTTGAGGAGGGATGTGAAGACAAAAAAAAATTAACGCTAACCAGATCTGCTGGCATCAGTCAGCTGAAGACAAAAATAGTTAAATCAGTCTGCCCCAAAACATTGCTTCTGCTTTGCCTGTGTAGCCTTTTGCTGCAACCCCTTGCCCGGCCTCAACTTATCTCTCATGTCTATCAACACAGGACAGCCCCCCAACCTCCTCGGTCAGCTCCAGTGAGCCTTTAAATCTGCTGGAAGTTATTGAGACTCTTCTACCCTCAACTTCCCTCAGGCCAGAGAGGCGAGGAAAGGTTAGAGGTCAGAGGACTGGAGCTGGGGAGCTGGGAGGGCTGGGTAGAGGTGGAGGGCAGGGTGGGTGGAATTAACCAGAACCCTGTGTTGTCTGGCAACTGGCAGATTCTTCTGGTAAGATAAGTGTAACCCTCTGCAAGGTAATTATTAGAGAGCATAAATTCCCCAGATAACCTGTTCTCAGAAGAGATATTGATGACTGTGGGGCAGGCAGGTGCTCCAGGCTGCTCCCTCTCTGCTATATCGACTCCTGTCCCCGGCCTCCTCCTCCCCTTCCTCTTCCTCCTCTGTTACCTTTTCTCTAATCAGCTGCCCTGCCCGTCCCTCTTCCCCCACAGACGTCAGCCTCTGGCTCAAGTTGGCTCTTCTGTTCCTTTCTTTCTTTTCACTTGCCTCTCAGCTCGCTTAATGACAGAGTTCCCAGAACACAGCACAGCCACGTGCATCCCTGTGGTTGAGCAGAATTGGTAGATGAGGTGCAGCCCCCGTGGGAAGGAGTTTCTAAGAAGAAAAGGAGGCTCTGAGCTTCACTTGGGTCCAGGTCCCCAGAACGAGTCAGGGTTGGGCTGACTCGTACAGTGAAGGGCCTGGACTGGACCTGGTCCTGGGGATTGTAGATCAGGTACTTAGCAGTGCAGGCAGGTGGTAAGTACCTGTTGGTACATCGCTGCTCTTACAGTACTTTCTGAAGCCCCCTCTTCTCTCCAGGGCTGATATTCTCTAAATATTTATTTAACAAATATAAGAAGAGGCAAAGGGCTGGCTGAGGGGCCACCAGAGAAGCCAGGTCACTGGAGGCAACCTCTCCTTTCTCCTCCCAACAATTCAGTTCTGGCCCGTGACCTGCACCCCAATTCTTGACCGAACTGGACATGTCTTCCTTAGAAGCCCATTTACTGCCATCACTGACCATGTTCTGGGTGGGGGGAATCTCACTGTTCTCTGACTCTAAACAGCTTATCAGTAGGGTGACCTGATCATTTATCAGCCAAGCAGAGGCACTTCTGAGAGGGAAAGCAGGAGTTATTAGCAGTTATGCCAGGACCTCGATGTGAACCGAGACTGTTCCACAAAGACCGGGTCCTACTTCTTGAAGTTCTCTGCCTGAGATAGTGCTGGGAAATATAAGCCTCTGCAACTTTCCACATTCCTGGTGGGGTTTTACTATGACTTAAGAGATTGGACCCAGGGTGCTGCCTGGCTGACCTGCCTTGTCCCTTAATTGGGCTCTGTCCATATTCCATCATTTGGAATATGTGAGGATGATTCTCTCCATTTGAGAGGTGGGAACCCAGGGCCCAGAGAGGCTGAGAGACTTGCCTACCCCCAGTGATTAAGTTCCAACTCTGACCTAGAACGGAGGTCCAGCCTCGATTCCCACCTCAGCCCATCGGGGGCCAAGCACCATCCCTCTGTTCCATGGGCTGGACCATCCTCATCAAACAGCCAAGGGCTGGGATGCTTCTCTCAGCCTTATGCTGATTCTGATCACTTTCTGGGGAAGAGAGAGATGGATGAGAGAGGCAGGGAAGCACCAGGGGCAGAGGAAGCATAAATGAGAGGCTCTGCTGTGCCTGGTTGTTCCTGATGGTTTTATTCAGAGTAAGGGGGACAAGTGGATTTTAACACCTCCTCTTTGACAGAGGGCACCCCAGGGAGGGGCACTGCTCTCAATTCCCCCACTGCCTCAGCAACAGTCTTTAACTCATCAGGAGGAAATGAGGTCTGTGCAATTGTATGAAGTGTCATTTTGCCCATTGGCCGAGAGTATTTCCTAAGTGCAAAAGGGCTTTCAAGGGAGGCTAGAAAAAAATTTTCAGTGATGAGTTTTATTTGCTGTGGTTAATGATAATTATTAAATAGGTAGGGTGAGCTAGTGCTTGTTTTCCTTATTATTAACTGTATTTATGGGTTTTTATTAAGTTGTACCCAGCTGGGATAATTGTAAAACTATCTGCTTAAGACTCTTTGGCCTCCCATTCTATTTTCTTTCATTCCAAAGGTGGAGTCTTTTCATTATTCAAGGCTTATACTGTAAACCAGGAGTTGGCAAACTTTTTCTGTAAAGATTCAGAAGGTAAATATTTCAGGCTTTGCAGGCCGTGCGATCTCCATTGGAACCACTCAGTTCTACCACAATAGCATGAAAGTGACCACAGTCAGTACATAAATGAATGGGTGTGACTGTCTTCCAATTACACTTTATTTATAGAAATTCACGGTGGGCTAGATTTGGCCCAGGGACTGCAGTTTGCGGACCCCTACTGTAAACAGTGGAGAAGTCCCTGAACTGGCAGCCTGGAGGCTGAGGACTGACTCTCAGCCCTGCCCCTGTGTGACTGGAGGAAGTCACCTCATCTTTCTGGTTGTTGGTTTTCCTTGCAGTACAACAAAGGCATCAGACCAGACGGTCTCTAACGCTCTGGGGTTCTTAACTCTGACCCTAGTTTATGATAACCTGGCATCTTTCTTTTCCTCCCTTCAGTAGATGTTCAGACCCACAGGGCCTCTCAGAGTCCATCACCACTTGTCCACCTTCCAGATGGCTGTGGTTTCTAAACTACACCATGACATTTTGTATTTCTCTGATGGTATCTTCTCAGGCAGCCCCATAACCAACCTACTTCTTGAGTTACTGAGGATGACTCTGTGATTGGAAAGTTTACCTCTGGACTGTTTGGCAGTTTGGGAAACTGAGGCCCAAAAAGAGAAGTAGCTAAGATTACCCAGCAAATTGGTGATGCTCTTAGAGAAACCAGGTGCCTCCAAAAAAAGACGTATTGTCCAAGTCATTCCAGTTCTGGAGGCTCAACTCACCGTGAAAGGGCGGTGGTGTCCCTGTGGGAGGTTGATAATGTAGCAGCCGAGAGCAAGACTGAAATTGCCTGGGCTTCTGTCTTCACAATGCCACTTAAAACCCTAGGCACATCGCTTAAAACTCTGAGTCTCAGTTTCCTAATCTGTGAAATAGGGGGAAATAGAAGGATGGGGTTGTTGTGAGGATGAAATGAGATTATACATATAAAGTGCTGAGAACAGTGCCTGGCACACATAGTAAGTGCCCAACAAATGGAAACCTTGCCACTATTATTTTGATGATCATTATCATCTTGTCATCCTTCTATAAATATGTTGAGGGTGTCTCGTCCTCATTTTTATGCCAGACTTATCTTCACCTTTTGGGTTGGAGATGTGGACTGAATGCTTTTCTCCTGTTCTGTATGTTAACTGACTCTTGATGAGGTGGAAAGACTGGGGGAAGAAGATGAGGAAAGGCATGGGAGGGGAGGAAGGAAGGAAGGAAGGAAGGAAGGAAGGAAGGAAGGGAGGTAGGAAGGAAGGGAGGGAGGGAGGGAGGTAGGAAGGGAGGGAGGGAGGGAGGGAGGGAGGGAGGGAGGTAGGAAGGAAAGATGGAAGGAAGGAAGGGGACTTGGGAAAATAGGTCCATGAGGAAAGGAGAATCAGGTTCTAAATCCAGTCATGTTTCCTAATAGTTGTTGGGATGGGAAGAAAAATAGACCTCCTTTAAGCAGTGTGGAGGTTTTGGTATCCATTGTCATTATCCTGGGATGTAGAGGTTATGAGGGCAGATTTAGGTATTTCTAGAGTGCACTCACCTTTCAGTTTTGGTCTTGAGTTTTCAAGACAGTTCTACCTTTTCCACCAGAGAATTTAAATTTGGAGACATGACCAGCCTCTCGGTTAGCCTGGCTTTGTTCTGTCTTCATTAAAAGGTTTACAAGTATGTGCCTCTAAAAGCAGCAGGCCTGGGACAGTTTTCCCAGGGGGCTGCCAAGAGAAATTGGGGTGACTCTCAACCTTGTGGCAGGTTAAATGAGACTCAGTGCTTCTTTGTTTGGCTTGATGTCCCTTCGAAGGACGGCCCAGAGATCATTTGGTCTGCAGGGTGTTTGCTTCGGCAGGCTGATTTTAACCAACTCTGACAGGAGGGCAGAGGTCTCCAAGCGAGGTCAGGACCACAAATCCCATCCCAGCAGGTGCATGATGGGGAGACAGCGCCCTCCAGATGACCTTCAAGTTCCCATTGATTTCCCATCAAGCAGTGCTTCCCCACCCGCACGCTGCTCCTGCCTCTGCCACTACCGGTGGGCTCTGGAAGAGGACATGTGGGTCAGCTCTCTGAGAACGTACACACAGGAGGTTAATTCAGAGAGAGGCCCTTTCAGGGAACTGGAGTAAGTTACTCTGGGGACCACTTCTGGCCACCACTAGTTTATGGTGCCAGTATCAGTCCTGGAAAGTCCTTTTTGGGCATAGAAAGGAGTGGCTGATACCATGAATAGCAGCATTTATCCACTTGGTCCCACTTCTCTCCAGGCTTTGGGTTGTATAGGTGGCGTTGTGGGGTCATGAGCAGGATTTGGGTATGGACAGTAGACTTGGTCCCTCACCCACTGTCACGGGTGTGTGAGAGGATCGGAAGTGAGAAGGTGGCGGTGTGATTCTCACTGCCTGTGCTGGGGGCCCAGTCCACTGACCTTCTTGCCCTCTGGAAGGCTGGGCTTCCATACCCTCCAAACTCTGTGCTGCAGGTTGGCCTGGATCTTTCATTTATTTTTTCAGCGTTATCTGACAAGCATTTCCTATGTGCCAAATCCTGTGTTAGGTGTAGGGGATGCAGTTATCAGGGAGATAAAGGTCCTTCTCGCCCAGAGTTCACAATTTTGTTATGTAGAGGTGATCAGCAGGCCAAGAGAAAGCAGAGACTTTTTTATATTTTTATTTTTTTTTTAAGTTATTTATTTTGGCCGCACTGGGTCTTCCCTGCTGCGTGCATGCCCTCTCTAGTTGTGGCGAGCAGGGGCCACCCCTCGCCGCGGCACATGGGCCTCTCATCATGGTGGCCTCTCTTGTGTGGAGCACAGGCTCCAGGCACGCGGGCTTCAGTAGTTGTGGCTCGCGGGCTCCAGAGCGCAGGCTTAGCAGTTGTGGAGCACGGGCTTCATTGCTCTGCGGCATGTGGGATCCTCCCGGACCAGGGCTCGAACCCGCATCCGCTGCATCGGCAGGAGGATTCCCAACCACTGAGCCACCAGGGAAGCCCCAGAGACTTTTTTAGAGCAGTAAATAGTATGGAAAAAACAAAATAGGGTATGAGATAGTAAAGGCTAGAGCAGGAGTGGAATAGGTTGGGCTACCCTAGATTCAGTGAGTGAAAAAAGACTTCTTTGAATAGAAGCCAGCCATGAGAAGATCTGGGAGAAATGTATACCAGGAACAGGGAATAGCATGTGTAAAATCCTGAGATGAGATGATTTTAGTTTATTAGAGAGACAGAAAGAAGTGCAGTGAGGATGGAGTCCAGTAGGGAAGGGGGGTAGGAGACAAGATGAAGCAGGAAAAGTGGGCACAGCCAGATAGTCTGGGGGCCTGTAGCCACGGGAAGGAGTTCAAATTATATTCTAAGTGCAGTGAAAGCCATTGGAGGGATTTAAGGAGGAGAATGTTGTGATCTGATTTCCATTTTAAAAAGATCCCTTGGACTGCTGCATCAAGAATTGACTAGAGAGGATGTGTTCTTTGTGGCTGTGTTTTAAATGCCAGACCAATATTCCCTTTACTGGGGAGGGCAGCACTGAGGCTCTTATTTTCCAGCAGCAAAGATGGGGTCTAAGGATGTGTTTGTCCGAGAATTGTCTCTAATCCATGGGCTGCTTCTCCTGGCCATCACCCTCAGGGGAAAGCATACTGGTGTCCAGCACATAGCTGGGATTTCAGAAAGGACTTAGTCTGTGAACCAGGGAAACTAAAAATACTTAATCAATGAAGTTTCTGTGGTGGGTGTGTGTTTTCTTTCTAGGTATGCTTCACCCTAGATAAAGCAATCCCCCCCCCCACTTTTGAAAGTTGGTTGCATTCTACACATTCTTTAGCCTCTGGAGGAGAGATTTATTTTGTCAAGTCTGGATGCCATTTGAAAGGCAAACCTTGGATACAAGAAAAGCTACAGTCTTCCTCCCCCCCCCAGAGCATCCCCCTTTTCTCACTCCCCTTCCCCCATTCTCCCATTATTTACTGGAAGGAATCACACTGCTTTTCTCCTACCTCTAGTCTCCTGTCCTTGGCTGCCCCTTGACTTCAACCCCAAGTTGCATATGTCATCAGAACACCCAGTGGCAGCTCAGAAATCATGGCCAGGTTCTCAATATAAATTCCGTCTTGCTTAGGCAGCTTTGCATAATAAGTCCCTGAAAAATCTTCACCAGAGCAGATGCCGGAAAAGGGATTTATTGGGTCTAGCGGGCCTGAACGTCAGACTGAGCGGCATTTCAAGTCACGATGGGAGTTTTAGGGTTCAAATTCTTCGTTTGACTTGGCTTTTGCAAGGCGATACCCTCGTTCCCCAGGTGCCTTTCCTGTGATGTTAGGAAGGTCAGAGTCGCCTCCAGAGTGACCGCCCTAAGGAAGTCAGGATCTCCGTACGGTTGTCTTGACCAGGCCTTGTGGATGTTTTGTGAGAGATGCGGACTTCTGTGGGACGCGTCTGCTGCAGGTGAGTGCTGCCAGGTTAATCCATGTCTGCTGCCTGAAAAACATTTCCCACAGGAACAAAACAAGCTGAGTTAAAGTCAGTTAACCAGGCTTTCCTGCTCTGCTGTTACAACATGGCTGCAGAGCATCACAGGGTTCTCTTGTTCTTGCCCTTGCTTTGGAGTTTGGGGGAACTGTCCTTCAATTAGTGAGTCTCATATTTCTCAGAATCACTGGGGGAATCTGTCAAAAATCCAGATGTCTGGATCACAGGCACACCTCCAGCATCAGAATTGCACAATGCCACCCCACCCTCCTGCCCGCATTGATGCTGATACAAACCAAAGTTTGAGAACCTCTGCCCTAGATCCTTCTTCTGGAAGGTGGAGTGACGGCATTCTTGATAAGCACAGAAGGGGTGTTTCCTGCATCAGCAGAAGAGGAGCAAGTTTTCCTGGGGTGATCTGATGACAGCACAGCACAATATTCAGTGAGCTTCTTATAGAGTTCACAGAAGAGGAATGTTTTGCATCTTGGCGTGAGTACTGTAGATGGAGAAATACAATCCCAAGAGCTGAAGTGACCCTTTTTAAGATGATGAAGAGAATTCAGTAGAATTTGAACTTATAGGAAATCTGTTTTCAGATGCCTAATCCTGTGCTCTGGAGAAGCCACGTAACTTCAGGCTCACTTCATTATCATCTGGAGAAAGAAGGTCCTCAGCATCCCCCAACTGTGAAGCTCCCATGAGTTTGCTAAGGATGGCGTGACATTTCAAACAAGCAATCTGTATTTATCACATGCTTCTCCATTCTCAGCACTGTGCTTGGTGGGGTAGCACAGAAGTATATAACTCTTAGTCCCTGTCTCCAAGATGTTTATAATCCAGTTGGGTGGGGAGAGAGAAGGACGGTGGTAGAGACTGGCCAAACATGAGCGAGACAATTAGGGAGCTCAGAGAGGCAGAGAGCAAGAACCATTGGCAGGAATAACTGGGGAAGCTTCCTGGAAGAGGTGGGACTTCAGCCAGCCCTTGAACAGGGTAAGGTCAACCAGGCCAAGGACAGGAGGCAAGAATTCCAGACTCGGGGTGGGGGGTTCTGAGTAAAGTATTTTGTTGGGGTCCAGGGAAGGCCTGTCTGCTTCATATATGCAGGAAGGTCAGATAAGGATTCATTCATTCATCCACTCAGTCCTTCATCATCAACCCAACACAGCAAGCTCTGCTGGGCTTGGAGATAGAGCAGCAAACAAGCCAGATGTGGTTTCTGCACCTGGGGCAGGCTTTAGACTCCTGAGATCATCGTGCAGCCTCTACTCTGCTCTCCTTGATGCTCTCCTTGGTGCCTCACCACCCTGCTGCCTAATGTCTTGGGTTGGAGGTTTGTGTGGGTACCTGACAACCTCAAAGATACTGTTGTGTGTATGTGTGTCACATGGAGGGCATTAGCCTGCTCAGGCAGAGGGTCAAGTCATAAAGTGGCAGAAAACACTGCTCTTTGAAGGAAGGAGAGAGGAATCACCACTGATGACAGGCATTTACCTCTGTGAGTCAGAGGTTCTCATTTAATTATCTTGGAGCTGAAGTAGGAGCTATGTACCCATATTGTGGGAAGGAGAATTTAGACTCAAGGAGAGTAAGTAACTTGCCCCAGGTTCGTGTAGCCAGTAAGCAGTGGAGCTGGACTCATCTGCCTGATTCCAAGTCTCTTTTCTACCTCAATACCAAGACTCTCCAAGGGCCTTAACAGCTCAGTAGAAGAATTTGGCACTCTTGGGAGCCATCTTGGCTTCTGTACTGAGGAATGCAAGATTGAAAACTGGGTTCGAGGGAGACTTCTTTTTGTCAGCTGGGTAGGAGAAGAGCTGTAGCGATTGCAGTCAGGAGACTGCTGCAGGAACAGGGGCCGGGTGCTGAGGACTAAGTGGAAGTGCCTGCAAACATTCTTTTAATATTTTTTTTAAAGTTGCAAGTAGACAGTCATGTAATCTAAATCCCCAACCTATATGTGCAAAAACCTCAGAAGACCATGCATGCACCATATGCTTTACTGCTCTGACTGAAACTCCTGCCGTAAGTTAGTGGTATATGAGTTGTTGAAAGCAATTCAACAAAGAATTATTGGACACTTACTGTGTGCTGGGCTCTGTGCTAGATGCTGGAGGTGAACCACTAAAAAAGCCAGGTATGCAGGGCTGCTGGGTTACACTGCTCCAGTACGATTCACACTGGAGTTTATATGAAAGGTGCGCCTGGTGTGGTTTAGTGTAAAATCTGAATGGCTGTGTGCAGTGGCCCTGCAGATGTGGTCCCTGCCCTCGTGGAGTTTGTAGTCTAGTAGGGAAGACAAATATTAAATATTGAGTTGAGTTAAAATTGCCATTGTTAATAGTATTATTATTGTTGTTTTTGTTGGAAGAGAACAGAATGAGGAGGAAGGGGATTGAATCTCTCTCTTAAAATCCTCTATATCCCTTCCTATTTTATATAAGAAACCCTGTCTTAGCTGGGGCTGCTATAACAAAATAACCATAGACTGGGTGGCTTAAACTACGGACATTTATTTCTCACAATTCTGGTGGCTGGGGTGTCTGAGATCAGTGTGGCAGCATGGTCTAGGTGAGGTCTGGTAAGGGCCCTCTTCTTGGGTCACAGGTAATTGCCTTCTTGCTATGTCCTCACATGGCAGAGAGAGAGAGAGAGAGAGAAAGAGAGAGACAGAGACAGAGAGGGAGGGAGAGGGAGAGAGAAAGCCATAATCCCATCTTGGGTGCTCTACTCTCATGACCTAATTACCTCCCAAAGGTCCCATCTCCAAATACCATCCATTGTGGGGTCAGGGCTTCAACACGTGAATTTCACGGGTGTGGGGGGGATGCAATTCAGTCCATAACAAACACTAAACTTGGTTTTCTTTCAAGGGCAGCTTGAGGAACAGTGTAACCGTGAGGAAAATGAAAAGTTTCCCCCACCTTGGCAAATATTGCCCCCTGCTTGCTAATTATTACAAAACACGACACAAATGGGAGATGGCTTTCCCTGCCACAGTTAGAGTTAAACGTGTTTAAATGCAAACAGGAGGAAGTTAGCAAATTGGTGTAGATGAGTTTTAATGTGTGTGTGTGGGCCGTTGTGGAAGTTGGGCAGCTGAGTGAGACAGCAGGAAAGCCAGGTGCCCACAGAGAAGAGGGGCCGATGGGGGAAGGCAGGGCCAGCAATCTGCCACAGGCCTGAGCTCCTCTCTATCTCTGCTTATCTCTGTTTATGAGCACAAATAGCTGTGATGGGCCAAGGTCCTGTTTTTACAGCTGGAAGGGACCTGTGGCCGCGGGGTGGGAAAGGAGAGAGTGGGAGAGCTCCCCGAGACATGAAAGGATTCAGTGCCAGCTGGGCTGAAGGATAGAGGAGGGTCAAGGACACGGTGCTGGGCAAAGACAGAGCAGGGTTCCCTCAGGTCCCCGCTCCCACCCCTGTGGAGACTGGGGAGGGAGCAGTCTTTGGCAGGGCATGAAGAATTCACTCTTGGACACATGTTTGAGGCAGGGCAGGACACTTGTCCTTGGGTCAGAACATGGGACCACAGGGACAATGAAGAGGGAGGGGCCCTAGGTGTCTGGGTTGGGGGTCGGAGTTGGGAGTCTGTTCGGCACAGTGGACATGGAATCTAAGAGAACAGGCAAGGTCTCGAGGGAGGGAGGTGGAATTGTGAGGAAGGGGAGCAGGGCGTCTTGGAGAGGGTATGACAGGCTCTGAAGATCACATGTGGAGCCTAGCTGGCAGTCATTTTGGAGAAGTCTTATTTTTTTCCACTCTGAATCCTCTTTGGTGCCTAGAATCTATTTCTGCACAGATACGCTCAAGGAGGGCCACTGGAAGGCTCTCAGAGCTAGGATGGCTCTCTCACTCCAGAAGGGATGGCTAAGGATCCCACAAAACCCCTCACAAAAGCTCCGGCATGGGGCAGCCAGCACTGCTCCAAGCAGCAGGCCGTGAGGGGCTCCTGCTCTGGCAGAGAGCCCAGCACTTTGTTCCCCCTGCCTTTCCTGCTTCTGATTTCAGCCTTGAGTAGCCTGAAGTCAGTTGTTGATGAGACCATCATTCAGCTCTGCCTCGTGCCAGCTTCTTTGAGCCCAAGACATCTATCACCCTGTGGAAAATCTAGCCCCCTTGGTTTGATGCAGACAGGTGATGGCTGAGGCTGGGCTGTGCCTGTCCCAGCCTGGGGCACACTGGTCACCACTGCACGAAATGATTCATTTGCTGCCAGCCTTTCCCAGCTTCCTCTGCCCCTTCCTCTGCCCCTTGCAACTTTCTTTTCTTTTTTTTTTTAATATTTATTTATTTTTTATTTTGGCTGTGCTGGGTCTTAGCTGTGGCATGCAGACTCTTAGTTGTGGCATGCACAGGGGATCTAGTTCCCTGATTCGGGCCCCCTGCACTGGGAGCGAGGAGTCTTAACTGCTGGACCACTAGGGAAGTCCCTGCCCCTTGCAACTTTAATGCAAATGTCACCCCTGGGATCCTATCAGTGTGGGATTTTTTTTTTTTTTTTATGTGGTACGCGGGCCTCTCACTGTTGTGGCCTCTCCCGTTGCGGAGCACAGGCTCCGGACGCACAGGATCAGCGGCCATGGCTCATGGGCCCAGCCGCTCTGCGGCACGTGGGATCCTCCCGGACCAGGCACGAACCCGTGTCCCCTGCATCGGAAGGCAGACTCTCAACCACTGCACCACCAAGGAAGCCCCCAATGTGGGATTTTTTAAAAAGAAATACCACATGGGGAGAGGAGAGATAAATTAGGGATTTAGGGTTAACATATACATACTACTATGTATAAAATAGGTAAACAGCAAGAACCTACTGTATAGCACAGGGAACTATACTCAATATCTTATAATAACCTATAATGGAAAAGAATCTGAAAAAGTATATGTATATATGTATGTATAACTGAATCACTTTGCTGTATGCTTGAAATTAACACAACATTGTAAATCAAGTATACTTCAATTTAAAAAAAAAGAAATACCACATTGAAAAGGACATTTGTCCCCTCTCCTGTTTAAATTGCTTTCCATGGGTTAGGGAGACCTGGCCATTGATTTTCTTCTAGAGAACAGAGCAAGCCCTGTGAAGCTTTTGGCTAATTAACTTTTGGAGAAGTGCAGCTTGAATTTATCAGAGGATGAAGTCTCTTTTCTCCTCACATATCTTAAAAAAGGCTTTAAACTTTTGTTTCCAAATCGCTGCCAATGCCTGGCCTGTTTAAAAGTGACTTCCCTGGAGGCGATGGCAGAGGGTGACGGCTGTCACGTTTTTGTAGCTTCAGTCTTTAATACGGTTGTTCCAGTCCTCAGAAAATCTCTCCTGTTTACATGAGGGAGGAATCATTCACACAAAGATTACATTTAAAAATACACATTTCCCCGCAGCATGCCTGTTACTAATAACATTGCATGTTATGAAAGTGGAAAGTATTTAAGATGAAATTAATTTTCACCCAGTGAGCCACTTTGTTTGACTTTTTCGTTCCATTCAGTATGGGGCATGGACTTGGCCAAACGCACTTCTCATTTTCAGCAAGTTCACTTTCTTGTTTCTCTTTTTGGGATTGAAGCTGTTGGAAGCGAGTTCCAGGCATATCGAGAAAAGTCTGATTTGAGATCCTATTGTAGATTTCTTTTGTACTGGCTTCCAGAAGTTTGTTTTGAAAATGGAAACCCTCTTCTCTCCAGTTGATGAGTTTTTTTTTCTTTATTTTTTATTCTTTTGAAGGCATCTTTATTTTATTTATTTATTTTTTTAACGTCTTTATTGGAGTATAATTGGTTTACAATGGTGTGTTAGTTTCTGCTTTATAACGAAGTGAATCAGTTATACATATACATATGTCCCCATATCTCTTCCTTCTTGCATCTCCCTCCCTCCCACCCTCCCTATCCCACCCCTCTAGGTGGTCACAAAGCACCGAGCTGATCTCCCTGTGCTATGTGGCTGCTTCCCACTAGCTATCCAGTTGATGAGTTTTAGTGTACAATTTTCTTCCTTCCTTCCTCTCCCTCCCTCCTTCCCTCCCTCCCTCTCTCCTTCCCTCCCTCCCTCCCTCCCTTCCTTCCTTCCTTCCCCTCCCTCTGTCCCTCCCTCCTTTCCTTCCATGGTTTCTCTTTAAGCAGAAGTTTTGGAATTGGAATAGTTAACATCTTTCTTGGCAGTCTGTCAAAATATCCTGGGAAACCAGATAACGGCTTCTCACATCAGATGCTTCTCTGTCGTGTGTTCTTGTCAGTTCTCGTCCATGTGATGTGACTGGTCTCTGTTATGTGGAGGGAAGCTGGAGCCCCCAGGACACCCTGGACAGGCTGTGTGTCACCTTGCCTGGGCTGAGCTGCCCTCGACAGTTCTGTTACACTGAGCTGCATCGCCTTAGCAGAAGGAGGTATTTAAACTGGTGGGACACAGATGCGAACGCTTTGCAGGAAATGGTTCTTTATTTTTGATCAATCTCATGATCCTTGTTACTAACTTTGATTACATCAGCTTTTGTGCAGTTCCATTTTATAGCATTTTGATGGGCTTTCATTCCCCCTCCCCAATTCATTTCCAGCTGTGTGACTATTATAATTTGATTACAGTTAGGTTTTGCAACTGCTAGACACTTTCTGAGCTGTTATGCCGTCCTTGCGAGAGGGAAGATGCCCAGAGGTAAAAAAGGAGCAAAGGGCTTTTTTTTAGGAGACACGTCCACAAGTAGTTTCCAAAAGATGCCTCAGAAGCTTCAATGATTGTATCCTCCCAGAATAAGGAATTTGCTTTAAAATTTTTGGTACAGTCTGACCTGTTGACTTTTAAAAAAGGGTAAGAAGACAAATACTGTATGATAACACTTATATGTGTAATCTAAAAAATACAACAAACTAGTGAATATAACAAAAAAGAAGCAGACTCACAGATAAAGAGAACAAACTAGTGGTTAACAGTGGGGAGAGGGAAGGGGGAGGGGCAAGATAGGGGTAGGGTATTAAGAGGTACAAACTATTACATATAAAATAAGCTACAAGGGTATACTGTACAATACAGGGAATATAGCCAATATTTTATGATAACTATAAATGGAATATAACCTTTAAAAATTGTGACTCACTATATATTGTACACCTGTAGCTTACAAAATATTGTACATCAACTACACTTCAATAAAAAAGTGAAAAAGAGTACAGAAGAATCCATTTAAATTTTTCTTTCTTTACTGCTCTAAGTATTTTGGTTAAGAAATATATTATTTTAAACTTAGACCCCTCCCCCCCACCCCCCCCATTTTGGCATTCTTGGATCTACATAGACCAAAAAATAGCGACATTCATAATGTCCCTTCAAAATGAGCTGCTTGAGTCTCCCTTTTGGCTCTGTAATCCCTGAGGCTCCTCCTCTTCCTGCCTTTTCCTCACTCTCCTCACTAAGAATCTCTGCTTTACCTGGTAGACATCATGTGATTACATCTGTAATTCCTTGGGCCATTATTTTTTTTCAATTTATTTTATTTATTTTTGGCTGCATTGAGTCTTTGTTGCCGCGCGGGCTTTCTCTAGTTGCAGCGAGCGGGGTCTACTCTTCGTTGCAGTGCACGGGCTTCTCACTGCAGTGGCTTCTCTTGTCGAGCGCGGGCTTCAGTAGTTTGCACATGTGGGCTCAGTAGTTGTGGCTCGCGGACTCTAGAGCGCAGGCTCAGTAGTTGTGGCACACGGGCTTAGTTGCTCTGTGGCATGTGGGATCTTCCCGGACCAGGACTCAAACCCGTGTCCCCTGCATTGGCAGGCGGATTCTTAACCACTGCGCCACCAGGGAAGGCCCCTTGGGTCATTATTAACCTCTGCCATATGCCTATCTTTTACTTGTTAGGTATTTGATCTCATTGATTATGTTTTAAGATTGATCAATTATAGAATGTTGTATTTTTGGTTTTTGAAAAGGACATTGTCTTAAAATTAGTAGCATCACCACATGTCCAAGGATACCAAAGATTCAGACACTAAAATTTACTGTGCTTAATCAGATCACCACTCCAGCAAACCAGAAAGGTCTTTCTATTTGTGTATTAAACTCTGGGAATTGAATTATTTTGAGGTCAAAAATCAACTATTATTATTTCAAATGTTTCTTTTGTTTGTTTTCCATCAGAAAGTTATTTTTCTTTAAATGTGTGGTTTTAAAAGATTGGTGCATGCCCTTCTTCACCTCCTTCCTCCATAATAGCTCTACTTTTACAGGATGTTTCCTCTGACCTTCTAGTCTTTTCTATGGCGTGTTTCTCTTCTATTGTAATGGAAATCTTTGTATCTGTGCTGGTGGTTTGGGTTCAATCTAGAGTGCCTTTGTTGGTTACCACTGAGAAAAAAGTGTGGCTCATGGGGGATTTTAAGGGGCAGGGGGCTCTAGAAGCCTGGTGTCCTAGTAGATCCCATGCAGGAGGTTGTTCTAGAGCTACCTCCATTCTGGAGTGGGACCTCATGCTTCCTAGAACAGGGACGTGTCACTTTTACTGGTGGTTTATTCCTGGGGTCCTCATTTCTTTGTTAAAGGGGTTTCTAAGTTTCCTGGTAGATGTAGTACAGGAAATAGAACCTATTGGAGACCTGACACTGAGTTGGATTCCGCTGCTTGGCAAAGCTCTTGGTACACATTGCCTTGGTCTTCATAACAGCAAAATCTTCCCTGGGAGGTGGGTGGGTGACTTCAGTTTCCTTCTGCGTGTGTTCTGGTTTTCCCTGGCCTCATTCCTCCTCTCTCTGTCTCCCGGCAGGCTCGGGGACCAGTTCTACAAGGAGGCCATTGAGCACTGCCGGAGTTATAACTCACGCCTTTGCGCAGAGCGCAGCGTGCGTCTCCCATTCCTGGACTCGCAGACCGGGGTGGCCCAGAACAACTGCTACATCTGGATGGAGAAGAGGCACCGAGGCCCAGGTGAGCCATGCCACCCCTGGGACTTGCACATGTTCAGGATCCCAGCCTGGATGCAGGCCGACTAGAGATTGTCTGGCAATCCCCGCAGCTTGGGTGTGCATGGGGGTGGCGCAAGCTGTACAGGGAGCCTAGGATGCTTTCAAGAAACTCAACTGCTTCTATAACTCCAAGGTGCTCCAAGGGTGCTCCAATGATGGTGTGGGACATTGAAGCCACATTGGCAGGGAGGGGCAGAGTGAAAGAAGTCAGGATGCTTAACCCAAAAAAGGGAAGACTGAGGCCATGACAGCCCTCTTCACCTTTATAGCTTAGTGGTTATAAGCTGGAAATCCGCAGTCAGATTTTGGTTTGAGGCTGAGCTTTGTCATCAAACCTATTGCCCTCAGGTTCCTCATCTGTAAAATGGGATAATAATTGTACCTACTTCAGGACTTTGTCAGGATTATGAAAATCTTCATAAAAAGCTCATAACCTGAATTTAGCACTTAGTAAGTATGTGCTCCAAAAATGTTGGCTGTTATTGTTGATATTATTATTATTACTATTACTGTGATACTAGTCTTCTAGGCTCCAGAGAACAGAAGAAAGACCAATAGGTGGAGATCAGGGAGGTAATTATAAGAATTCAGTTTTCTGGCTCTATAAGGGTATATTACAAAAATTTGTTTTTAATTTTTTAATTTTTGGCTGTGTTTTGGGTCTTTGTTGCTGTGCGCGGGCTCTCTCTATTTGTGGCAAGTCGGGGCTACTCTTAGTTGCGGTGCGCGGGCTTCTCATTGCAGTGGCCTCTCCTGCTGTGGATCAGGGGCTCCAGGTGCATGGGCTTTAGTAGTTGTGGCCCATACGCTCAGTAGTTGTGGTTCGTGGGCTCTAGAGTGCAGGCGCAGTTGTTGTGGCACACAGGTTTAGTTGCTCTGAGGCATGTGGGATCTTCCCAGACCAGGACTCAAACCCATGTCCCCTGCATTGGCAGGTGGATTCTTAACCACTGTGCCACTAGGGAAGCCCTAAAATTTTTATTATGAAAAGTTTCAAAGCCATACAAAAGTGGAGAGAATAGTAAAATTAATTTCTATGTACTTATCACACAGCCTTAACACCCAGTGATCAACTCATAGTCAATCATTTCATTTATGCTCACCTCCCACTTTCCTCCTTGAACCCTGGTTATTTTGAAGCAAATCAAGACAGCATATTATTTCATCTGTAAATTTTTCAGTGTGTATCTCTAAATGCTAAGAACATAAATAAACATACCAACCATAGCTATCAAAGCTCAAAGTTAAAAACAAGACATTAATAGCATCAAATATTTGTTCAACATTTATTTCCCCCTATAGTTGAAATCAGGATCCAAATAGGACTCCTGCATTACAATTGGCTGATGTGTCTCTTAAGTCTCTTTAAATCTGTAGGTTTCTTTCTCTCTCTCTCTTTTTCTCTCATTATTTGTGGAAGAAACTGGGTTGTTTGCACTGTAGGGTTTCCCAGAGTCTGGGTTTTCTCACTGCATCCCCATAGTGTTATTCCTGTGAATTGGTAAGAGCAGATTCACGTTCAATTTTTGGGGCTGGAACAGTTCCTAAGTGGTGATGTGTACGTTCATCAGGAGGTTCATGGGGTCTAGATATCACTCTTTTACTGATGTTAGCAGCCCTTGATGAAAATTGCCTAGAACCTTTATTCTATACAGGGTTGCAGAATGGTGCATTCAATTTGAGGATATCATTATTTCTTCATTTATTAGCTCTACGGCATTTATAAAGAGAAATATCTCCTCAGTAAAGTTTTAGTTATTGTGTGGTATAGTTCACATATGAAAGGATGGATAAATGATTTTTTCCCCTTTATTTATCAGTTTTCAAAATAATGAGTTGGTTCCCTAGTATTCTCCAAAGGTGATCAATAAAGTTATTTTTATTATCTTGAGTACCATCATGAATTCACAGATTTATACATTTTGGCTACATTTTAATCCATTGCAAGTATTATTCTTGATGCTTAAATTGTCCCATCTTTGGACAGTAGGGGTTTTGTCCGGTGCTAGTGTTTTGAAACTGCCTAGTAGTTTCTCTAGCATCCTTGATATCCTAATATTGGGACAAATGTTTCAGGCTCATCTTGTACATGTCCTGGCCCAGACCTAGAATCAGCTATTTCTCTAAGAAACCCTGTTTCCTCTTTTTTTTTTTTTTTTTTGTGATACGCGGGCCTCTCACTGTTGTGGCCTCTCCCGTTGCGGAGCACAGGCTCTGGATGCGCAGGCTCAGCGGCCATGGCTCACGGGCCCAGCCGCTCCGCGGCATGTGGGATCCTCCCAGACCAGGGCACGAACCCATGTCCCCTGCATCGGCAGGCGGACTCTCAACCACTGCGCCACCAGGGAAAACCCCTATTTCCTCTTTGTAGGAATATTATTTAGAGACCACAATCTGGTGGTGCTCATTGCTTCTGGGTTGGTTGTTGATTCTAGGACTTTGCAGTGAGCAGAACTAAGAAATATGATTTCTTGTTTCATTATTTCTCTTTTTAAGGGAAAATACATTATGAAATTTACTGGTATTTCCCATTCAATTCAGTTTTCGACAGTTTTAACTATCTTAATTCTCTATCTCCTTTCTCCCACACCAAAAAAGGATACTGGCTCTTAATGAGGCCAGCATAATTACTTATCTGTTTTATTCTGTGATAAACACACAGCAATATCAGAATAAAATGAGACTACCATCAGTAAGGTTACTTAAATGGTTTAAGTTTTTATTTCTTTCTTTGCAATTGTTTTTTTGTCCTTAGCGTATTTCCTATTAAGGATGTAGAGTCAAATTACTGTGTTTAAGGTCACTTAAAATAATTCCTCTGTGTGGTTGTACTACTAACTCAATACACAGTTGGATTTATTTGTTTCATTTTTGCTTTCACTTATTAGGTATTGCTGGGTTTTTTTTTTTGTATTTTATGTAATTACATTTTTAAATTAACTTTTTATTTTGAAATAATTATAGATCCACAGGAAGTTGTAAATATAGTACAGAGAGATCGCCTGTACCCTTCCTGCAATTTCCCCCAATGGATATATCTTGTGTAACTATAGTGTAATATCAAAACCAGAAAATTGACATGGATGAAATGTGTGTGCATAGCTCTATGCCATGTTATCACACGTATAGATTTGTGGAACCACCACCACAATCAAGATACAAAACTATTCCATCACCACAAAGATCTCCCTCATCCTACCCCTTTATAGTCACACCCACCTCTTCCTCTCTTCATTTAAATCCTTTATCCTCTCGCATTTATAACAACAGTATCTTAAATATTTCCTCTACATACATTGGAAACCACATCAGACAGATGTCTAATTCTTGCTTCAATTGTCAAATATAATTTAGAAAACTTAAGTGTCTGTTGTATTTACTCATATTTTTACTCTTTTGCTGTTGTTTCTTCCTTTCTGATGTTCCAAGATGCCTGCTTTTATAATTCCTTTCTGATTAAGTACTTTCTTTAGCCATTCTTTTTAAGTAGGTCTGATAGTAACAATTCTTAGTTTTCCTTCTTCTGAGAATGTCTTGATTTTTCCCCTCATTCCTTTTTTTTTTGGCCACACTGCACAGTATGCAGGATCTTATTTCCCTGACCAGGAATTGAACCTGTGCCCCCTGCAGTGGAAGTGCAGAGTCCTAACCTGGGCCTAACCTGGACCACCAGGGAATTCCGCCCCTCATTCCTGAAAGATATTCTTATTTTATTTTATTTTATTAATTTATTTTTTTATTGGGGTATAGTTGTTTTACAATGTTGTGTTAGTTTCTACTGTACAGAGAAGTGAAGCAGGGTTCCCTGTGCTATACAGCAGGTTCTTATTTCAAGTGTTGATCTATTTTATATATATTAGTTTATATATGTTAATTCCAATCTCCCAATTCATCCCACCCCACCTTTCCCCCCTTGGTGCCCATACATTTTTTCTCTACATCTATGTCTGTATTTCTGCCTTGCAAACTGGTTCATCTGTACCATTTTTCTAGATTCCACAAATATGCGTTAATATACCATATTTGTTTCTCTCTTTCTGACTGACTTCACTCTATATGTCAGTCTCTAGGATATTTTTTTTGTTGGATATAAAATTCTGGGATGACAGTCCTTTTGTTTTAACACTTGAAAAATGTCTTGCCACTGCCTTTTGGCCTCAGTAGTTTGTGATGAGAAATCTGCTGTCATTCAGATTGTTTTCTCTTATAAGTGAGGTATCATTTTTCTCTCACTGCTTTTGAGATTTTTTTGTTATTAGTTTTCAGAAATTTGATTTTGATGTCTTGGTATAGATTTCTTTGAGTTTATCCTTGTCAGAATTCACTCAGCTTCTTGAATCTTATGTTTTTTGCCAAATTTGGAAAATTTTCAGCCGTTATTTCTTTGAATATATTTTCAGCCTCACTCTCTTTCCCTTCTCCTTCTGGGACTCCACTGGGAAAGAAAATTCTGGAACTCCAAAACGTTAGATATTTTGTTATAGTCCCATAAGTCCCCCAGGCTCCCTTCTTTTCTCCTCCTCCTCCTCCTCCTTCTTCTTTTTTCCAATCTATTTTCTCTCAGTTGCTCAGATTGGAGGATTTCTATTATACACTCTCCAGATTCATTACTTCTTTCATCTATCCTCTACATTCTGCTGTTGAGCCCATTCATT
Organism: Lagenorhynchus albirostris; assembly: GCF_949774975.1. Classification (NCBI taxonomy): domain Eukaryota; kingdom Metazoa; phylum Chordata; class Mammalia; order Artiodactyla; family Delphinidae; genus Lagenorhynchus; species Lagenorhynchus albirostris. The sequence goes on from NC_083095.1 coordinate 29,646,169, forward strand.
GTGGGTTAGTTTGATTTTTGTCATTAGTTCTTCTTTATATCTTCTATTTCTTTGTGGGACTTTATATTTTTTCATTTGTTTCAAGTGTTGATGATTGTTTGTTTGAAACATTTTTATGACGGCTACTTTAAAATCCTTGTCAGATAATTCTAACACTTATGTCATTTCAGTGTTGGTACCTGTTGTATTTTCTCATTCAAGTTGAGATTTTCCTGGTTCTTCATATGACTGATTTTGATTGAATCCTGGACATTTTGGCTATAATGTTATGAGACTCTAGATGTTATCTAAATCTTCTATTTTCACAGACCTCCTCTGACACTGTGCTGACAGGGGAAGAGAGGTGCCCCTTGTTATGGTCGGATGGATGTGGAAGTCCATGTTCCCCACTCCGTCTCTGTTGCCACCCTGGTGGGGGAGGAGTACCTTATTATTGCTGGGTGGGGGTGGGAATTCAGATTCCCCACTAAGCCTTCACCAATACCACCCTAGTTGGGAGGAGGAAGAGTGCCTCATTACTCTTCCTTGTGCGGCCTCCACTGACACTGACACGACGGGGGGTCAGTTTGTCACTTGACCTTCTCTGACACTAACCCAGCAAGGGGATGCCCTGCTAGGCTGCCCCTTTCCTGGTCCTTTAGATAGAGAGAGCAGGATTTCCTTTCTTTCTTTTTTTTTTCCAATTTATTTATTTATTTTTGGGTGTGTTGGGTCTTTGTTGCTGCACATGGGCTTTCTCTAGTTGCAGTGAGCAGGGGCTACTCTTCGTTGTGGTGCACAGGCTTCTCATTGCAGTGGCTTCTCTTGTTGCAGAGCATAGGCTCTAGGGCTCTCGGGCTTCAGTAGTTGTGGCACACAGGTTTAGTTGCTCCATGGCATGTGGGATCTTCCTGGACTAGGGCTCAAACCCGTGTCTCCTGCATTGGCAGATAGATTCTTAACCACTGCACCACCAGGGAAGCCCTGAGAGCAGGATTTTCTTGGGGCTTTTTTTGTCTACATTTGTAGGTGTTTCTGGATTATCAGCTTTTCCAGAACTCAGTCTGGGATATATAAAGCAAAAGGAATGCCCAGGGAACTCACCACCCTGTTGTTTCTTGGGTCTGAAAGTCTCTAGCTGGTCAGCCTCTTTACCTTTCAATATCTTATTTTTGTTGTGTAAAAAAAGTCTAAGAGTTTTAGTTGTACTTAGTGGGAGGGATATGGAAGAGTATATCTACTCTATCTTTCCAGAAGCAGAAGTCCCTGGGTTGTTTTTTCATTAAAAAAGTTAACAGCTTGGGCTTCCCTGGTGGCGCAGTGGTTGAGAGTCCGCCTGCCAATGCAGGGGACATGGGTTCGTGCCCCGGTCCGGGAAGATCCCACATGCCGTGGAGCAGCTAGGCCTGTGAGCCATGGCCTCTGAGCCTGTGTGTCTGGAACCTGTGCTCTGCAACGGGAGAGGCCACAGCAGTGAGAGGCCTGCGTACAGCAAAAAAAAAAAAAAAAAAAAGTTAACATCTTTATTGAAGTATAACTGACATACAGTACTCTGCACATATTTAACATGTACAATTTGATAAGTTTTGACATCTGTATACCTGTGAAACTATCATCACAATCAATATAATGAATATATCCATGACTCCCAAAAGTTTCCTTGTGTCTCTTGTAATTCCTCCTTCCTGTTCTTCTTCCTACCTCTACCTTATATGTCTCCCAATCCCCAGGCATGCTTTCTATACTGGAATCATATAATATCTACTTCGTTTTTTGGTGGCTGGTGGCTGGGGTCTTGACTTCTTTCACTCAGAGTAATTATTTTGAGATCAGCCATGTTCTAGCATGTATCAATGATTCATTTTTTTTTATGCTGAGTAGTATTCCATTGTATGGCTATATCACAGTTTATTCATTCATCTGTTGATGGACATTTGGATTTGTTTCCAGTTTTTGGCTATTTTAAATAAAGCTGCTATGAACATTTGTGTATAAGTCTTCATATGGACTTATAATTTCATTTCTCCTTGGTAAAGTACCTAGGAGTGTAACGGCTATATCATAAGGAAGGTATATATTTAACATTTTAAGAAACTGTCAGGCTGTTTTTCAAAGTGGTTGTACCATTTTATATCCATTCCAGCAATGTATGAGAGTTCCAGTTCCTCTATATTCTCACTAACATTTGGTATGGTCAACTTTTTAAAGTTTTAGCCATTCCTATTGTTATATAGTGGTATCTCATTGTGGTTTTACTTTGCATTTCCCTAATTAATGATGTTGGGCATATTTACATGTGCTTATTTACTATCCATGTATATCCTTTGGTAAAATATTCAAATCTTTGGACCATTTTAAAATTGGGTTGTTTGCTGGTTTTCTTGTTAATGAAAATAGATACAAGACCTCTCCAAATTTGTCCTTTTTTGAAGTTATTTCAGCTATTCTAGGTTCTTCGAACTTCCATAAGAATTTTATAATCAATTTGTAAATTTCTACAAAAAGTCTGCTGGGATTTTGGTTGACATTGTGTGGAGGGTTTTTTTTGTTTTTTTAAAAAAAATATTTATTTATTTATTTATTTTTGGCTGCACTGGGTCTTCGTTGTTGCGCACAGGCTTTCTCTAGTTGTGGGAATGGGGGCTACTCTTCACTGTGGTGCGTGGGCCTCCCATCACAGTGGCTTCTCTTGTTGCGGAGCACGCTGGCCTGAGTAGCTGTGGCACTCAGGCTCGGTATTTGTGGCTCACAGGCTCTAGAGCGCAGGCTCAGCAGCTGTGGCGCACGGGTCCAGCTGCTCCGCGGCATGTGGGATCCTCCTGGACCAGGGCTCAAACCCATGTCCCCTGCATTGGCAGGCGGACTCCCAACCACTGCACCACCAGGGAAGCCCTTGTGTGGAGTTTATAGATCAACTTGGGGAAAACTGACAGTTCTCAATATTGAGTCATCCAACCCATGGATATAATATATCTTCCCATTTATTATTATCCCTTTTAATTTTTCTCATCAATAATTTTTAGTTTTCAATGTACAGTTCTTTCACATTTTTGTCAGATTTATCTCTAAGTGCTTAATATTTTTGATAATATTGTAAATGGATTAAAAAAATTAAATTTCTGATTTTTCTTTGCTAGTATACAGAAATACGATTATTTTTTGTGTATTCACTTGAATCCTACAATCTTGCTGTACTCATTTATTAGTTCTAGAAGCTTTCTATAGATTCCACAGCATTTTCTACATAGTTGATTATTTTAGTGAATAAAGAAAACTTTTCAATATCTATGTGTTTTATTTATTTTACTTCTCTATTGCACTGGCTGGAATGTCCAGTACAATATTAAGTAAACATGGAAAGAGTGGACATCCTTATGTTGTTCCTGATCTTAAGGTGAAAGCATTCATTCTTTCATTATTAAGTATGATGTTAGGTGTAGGTTTTTTTTGTTTTTTATTTATTGCCATACTGCATGGCATGCAGGATCTTAGTTCCCCAACCGGGGATCAAACCCCTGCCCCCTGCAGTGGAAGTGCGGAGTCTTAACCAGTGGACTGCCAGGGAAGTCCCAGCTGTAGGTTTTTTGTAGTTGCTCTTTATCAGATTGAGGATGCTCCTATTTCTAGTTTGACAGTTTTAAATCAGGATTGGATGTTGGTTTTTGTCAGCTGATTTTGCTGAGTCTATTGAGATGATTATGTGGTTTTGCTTTTGTAGTTTGTTAATATGATGAGTTACATTGATTGTTTTTTTTTAAATGTATTTATTTTATTTATTTTTATTTTTGGCTGTGTTGGTCATCATTGCTGCATGCGGGCTTTCTCTAGTTGTGGCAAGTGGGGACTACTCTTTGTTGTGGTGCGCAGGCTTCTCATTGAGGTGGCTTCTCGTTGCGGAGCACGGGCTCTAGGTAGGCGGGCTTCAGTAGTTGGCGGCATGCAAGCTCAGTAGTTGTGGCTCACGGGCTCTAGAGTGCAGGCTCAGTAGTTGTTGCGCATGGGCTTAGTTGCTCCGTGGCATGTGGGATCTTCCGGGACCAGGGCTCAAACCCATGTCTCCGGCATTGGCAGGTGGATTCTTAACCACTGCACCAACAGGGAAGCCCATATTGCTATGTTTTTAAGTGTTCTAATATTTTCTTCTCCAGTGTCTCATCTGACATTAATTCCATCCAGTATGTTTTTAATCTTACACGTTGTAGTTTTCATTTTTAGAAGTCAAATTGGAGTCTTTTAAAACAAACTGTTTTTAACTTTTAAACATATGGAATACAAATAATAACTTTTAGTATTCTTGCTGCTAATTCTAACATCAGTGTCAATTCTGGCTTGGTTTCAATTGATTTTTTTCCCCCTCTCATTGTAGGTCATATTTTCTAGCTTCTTTACATGCCTTGTAATTTTTGATTGGATGTCCAACTTTGTGAATTTTTACCTTGCTGGGTACGGTATATATTTTTTATTCCTGTAAATATTCTGGAACTTTGTTTTGGTTCACTGTCAAGTGACTTGGAAACAATTTGATCTTTTCTTATCTTGCTTTTAAGATTTGTTAGGTGGAACTGGAGCAGTGCTTAGCCTAGGGCTAATTATTCCTCATTAGTGAGGCAAGACCATTCTGTGTACCCTACCTAGTACTCCATGAATCATGAGACTTTCCCAGCATGCTTGTGGGAACAGACTATTCTCAGCCCCTTGTGCAAACCAGGCACACCTCTGTTCTTACAGGTGGTTCTTTCCTCGGCATTGAGTAGATTCCTTACAAGCATGCTCTCATCAGTACTGAGCTGAATACTTGAAGGGGACCCTTTGTGTATCTCCACAGTTCCTTCTCTGTGCCGCTTTCTTCTTTTTACTATTCTTTTCCTTGAATTCTAGTTACCTTGGTCTTCCCGGACTCTCAGCTCTTTCTCTTCAGTTCAGACTCAGGAAGTTGGCTGGGTTCTACCCATGTTCCTCCTCCTTGTGCTGCACTCTGGAAACTCTCTCAAGGAAGTAAGCCCAGGCAGTCATAGGACTCATCTTGTTCATTTCCAGTATCTCAGGGATCATGGTCCTTCATTGCCCGATGGCCAGTGTCTTGAAAACTCTTGTTTCATTTTTTTCTCTGTCTTGGCTTCAGGTGGGAAGGTAAATCTGGTCCTTGGTAAACCATTTTAGCTAGAAGCAGATGTTTGTTTTTATATTTTAATTTAATTTAATAATATAAAATATTTACATGGTTCTAAAGTCAAATCTACAAAGCATGGTATATTCAGAGAGAGAGTCTAGCTCTATTCTATCTCTGTTCTTTTACCCTGTTCCTTTCTTCTTTCTAAAGGCAACTTTCTCTTCTTCTTGTTACTATTATTCTGTTTTTATTTTCCCTGTAACTTCTTTAAAAAATTAATTTTTGGTTTATCTTTCCATTAAAAAACTCTATGCAAGCACACAACATATATGTATGTATATATATATGTGTATATCCCCATTTGTTAAAGAAATGATAGCTAGGCTACGCTTATGAGCTGTATGACCCTGCACCAGTTACTTAATCACTGCTTTCCTCACTATCCTCATCCTTTAAATGTCTCGTAGGCTTTTTGTCACAATGAGATAGCATTGAGTATAAGGTGCTAGCCTAGAGCACAGTAAGAGCTCAGTAAATGTTAGCTACTGTTACTCTGTCAGCTTTTGAGTGTGATGGGACCCGTGAGGGGCTTGGGAACCTCTGGGCCAGAGAAGCAGGCAGCATTATGGATTTGAGGTCTACACTGCCAGGGCAGTTCTGGCACATGGGACACTGAAATTGAATCTTAGAGAGAAGCTTACAGGGAAGAATGGGAGGGGCGGCAGGAAGGGGATGGTCGGGGAGCCAGACAGAGAGCCACGCCGAGTGCTGTCACGTGGTGCCAAGTGCCCAGGACTCCAGACTTTCAGGGAAGAGAAGAGGCACTGTGGCCTGGGATGGTTCAGGAATGCTCCACTGAAGAGGCGGTCCATGGGATCAGGGCAGCTCTTATATAAGCCAGGAGAAGAGGGGATGACAGAGCACTAGGAAATGACATGGCTATAAGTGCTTGGGAAATACATCTTCCCCACTCCTCAAGCCCTACCCGGGGCTTATCACTCATCCCTCCAACTCTGCAGTTGGTCCAAATTGGCATCCTCAGCCACAAACATTAATGGAGCACCTATTATGTGCTGGGCCCTGGGGAAATAAATATGAGTAAGATTTGATCTTGTTCGAAGTTCCTTATGTGGGAGTTTTTCAAACTACAGTTGTCTTGGTGAATCTCTGTTATTCTGGTTCGGTAGGATTGGACTGGAACCAAGCTGCCATCTGCCCTTTTCGATAACTACTTCTGCAATTCTGATGCCCAGTCTTGGTGAAGAATCCCAGGCTCACGAGCAGGTGTAGTCACTGCCTCTTTCTTCCAACTCCCATTGCCCTCCATTTCTCCGTCCTCTCCGTAGGCTCTCCTTCAAACCCAAGCAGGTGGATGGGGTGGGTTGCTGGGATGCAGATGACACCTATTCACTCTTGGGACCGAGGGTGGACAAATTGGCATAAGTATATAACAGGAAGGTAGATTTTGATTCAAAATAAGGGCAAGGTGAGGCTCTTTATCACAGTAAGAGTTGGCCAACAGTCTGTCCTGTGAAGTAATGAGCTTTCTGTTGTGGGGAGCCTCGGGCCACCTCCCTGAGCTGCTGCAGGCAAAGCCCTTCTCTGGGTGGGCTTGAATGCCACCGCTCAGCTCTGGTCCGGGGAAGAGGAAGCCATTCTGTTTCTTCTTTTCACATCTGTTCCCATCCCATTTCATCTTCTGAATTCTTAATGGCTCATGCTGTGTCTGTCAGAGATGCTCATACACTCAGGACCCACCTGCTGAACGTAGGCCACGCATATAACAAGTGATTTGCCTGGAGTCTGCCGACTGCACAGGCACCGAGCTCATCCTGCTGAATTTTCCTATGAAGCCAGTTCTCCCACCATCCAGTGTATGAGTTCCCATGTGGATGTGTGTGTGTGCACGTGCGTCCGTCATGCTTGGGCTTGCACCTAAGTGTACCTGGAGTTGCAGATCAAAGTAATAGCAAAGCAGTTTGCTCAGTGGGGTGTGTGAATGGAGGAGTTGCTGTGGCCTTGGTTATGGGGAGGATTGGTCCCCCCTCTTGTCTACCGCCTCCCCCTTCCCCTCTTCCATATCCCCCCCTAGCCCCAGGCTCCCTCCTCCAGGTTAATTTCCCGGGCCCAGCTGTGCCTCTATCCTCCCCCTCCCCCCTCCTCTTCCTCCCTCCTCATCCACCACACACATGGGCTTGAGTTATGTGCCTCCTGTTCTAATGAGATAAACAATATAACTCTCACGGGGCTCTGCTCATCCCTCTATAAGTGGAACTCCAGGGCTGAACGTGTTGGCCCTGTAAAGGCACCCTGGTGCCTGCCAGCCCAGGGAGGAGGGCAAGGAAGGGGGCGGGAGCCCTGAGAGAGTTCTTGGGGCCATTTGCTTGTTGATACGAGTTGAAGCAGACATCAAAGGGAGGCCTGTTTCCACCCTTGTGGCTAAAGGAGCAAAGAGCAGCCTTGTCATGTCACGTGGGCAGAGAGTCCAGGCTCGTCTAAGTCAGCTAATTCATGATAATTAATAACTGACATTTGTACAGTGCTTCATGGTTATAAAGAGCTTCTTCTTGAATATGAGCTAATCCCCACGACAGTCCTTGTAAGGTAGGTATTATTACCGCCCTTATCTTACAGGCAAAGAGACAGGCTCAGATAGGTGTGGTGAGATTTCCAAGGTAGCAGGGAATGGGGGTATGAGGACTCGCCCTTGTCCTCTGCACTGTGGAGCTTCTCCAATCTACTAGAGAAAGTTAAAGAATGAAATAAAGACAATCCCTTCTTCTGGACATTCAAACTACTTACTAAAATGGACTCTCCTGGGAGAGTGGACCTGCAGCTACAAGCTGAGTGGCCCCAGGCAGCTGACCAACAGGTGTGGTGACCGCAGTCTCAGGGAGGGTGGAGGACTTGGACGAGCACTGACAGTTTTGACCTCTTGTCACTTAGACCTTTTGCGTATGCTGGTCTGGACCAGTTCCTTCTCACTAACCTGCTTTTGGTCAGGCTGGAAATACCATGAAGCGGCGCGTGGGGCAAGAAAGAGCCTAAGGCACAGAGGCTTCCGTCTTGGCATGGGTGGGGTGGGTTCTGTGCTCCGTTCAAGGGGTCCTTCCTGGACGGTTTGGATGTGGATGGAGGAGTCTCCTGGAGCCAGGAACAGCAGGGGCTAAGGGTCATTCACTTCCCGCGTTTCTGAGGCTGGTTCAGTTCTGGTTGAATTTATTTGATAAGTATTTCTTGATATGCCCGCCAGGCGCTGTGCTAAGCACTGGGGATACTTGAGGTGGACATGGTTCCTGCCACCCTGGATCTTATAAAACCAGTGGAGAGGACAGTCTAGGAAGCAGGCAGTTAATGACAGTGGCTTGGGAAAAATACAGGGAACCTTGGGAATCTACTGGAAAAACCATTAGACTAGTCTTGGTACATCAGAGAGGACATCCAGGCAGTAACTAGATGATGCTTAGACATCCAGAGGTTCTTTGTCAGCTATTGTAACAAGCTATAGAGTTCTTAAAAAGAAAAGAGTTGCTCAATTCCCCCACCCACCTACGTTTGGATTGGGTAGCTCTGGCATGGATTTGGGGCATTGGTGTTAATAAGAAGTTCTCCAGGTGATTTTGGCTTCAGCCTGGATTAAGAATTGGTAATCCAAGATAAGTGGGATTATGGGACCAGTTCTGGGATATGGAGCAGCAGGCCAGCCCTTGTACTTGGCCTTCTCTGGGATCCTGGGGAACACCAGCCCCAGAAGTGGCCAAAACATCTGGAAGGGACTCTGACTCAATGTACCCATTCAGGAATTATGGGGTGAGAGGTGACATAGCCCTGGAGTGAAACACACCAGAAACATCAAACTATTCCCAGTGATGCCTTCCCTCAAACAGAGGTCAAAAGTGGACCTCATATGGGAGCGAGACCAAGCTTATTTTTTGGATTCATTGTGTCTTCTTATCGGTCACAAGTCTGGTTCTCAGAGCTCAAGGCACTCAGAGCTTCAGGATCCTCCTACTGTGCAGAAGACCTTACAGTTATCAACAAAGTCAGGTATTAGAAGGACTCTAGGACATGATGAGCCCTTAGCTCATAACATCAGAGGTATCTCTGGAGCCTGTAGGCTCTATCACCCTTGATGGTTTCTAAGAATCACAGGGGGAAGGGTCAGAACCTCCAGCTTCTTCACAGCCTAGCAACCTGTGGGAGCAGCTGTGTGATTAAAAACGAAACTTAGCACATAGAAAGAATTGGAAAATTTTGTTTCCTTTAACTCTGGTCCTCTGCTTTGGACCCACATCTATGCATGGGTAGAGATGACAAGTACAAATGAAAAATGAATGAATGGATGTGTAGCAATGAAACTTTTGTAGGTTTTTCTCTGAAAAATGCAAAAATGAAGCCGTTTTTTTCTCTTAACTTTTAAACCCCCCAAAATGGAAGACAGCAGATGGGAATAGGGTCCTGATGTTTTCTACTCATGGTCCTAGGTCTAGGAAGTGCCCCTCTCATAGGAGGCTGCCTGTCTCTAACAGCTGTCACATGCCATGTTTACTACAGAAGACCGAGTTGTGACTTCCATGAAAGTGAACTGGAACATATTCTTCCATTCACTCACTCACTCACTCACTCACTCACTCATTCATTCATTCATTCTGCAAATGTTTAGTTTGATTCTTCTCTGTGTCAGCCACAGTTCTGGTTCTGGGGATTGTGACCTGAACAAGACAAAGTTCCTGTCCTCACCAGGCTTTCACTCTAGCAGGGGTGGGTCAGTGGGCTTGCTGGTTCATTTTGGGGTGCATTGAGCAGTCTTTTTAATCTGCTAACCGCCTAACCAGTCTTCAGCCCTCTTCCTCTCCCCTCAGCCTCCACCCGCTGCCCTTTTCTCTGGGAACAAACCAAGGTCTAGTGCAGGGAGTCCACATTCCTCCAAGGCCTCTGGCTGCCCACGAGAGTGTTGTCTGTTGAGCAGGAAGGCTCCTCATGGGGCGCTCGGCATGACAGATGCTGCTGCTGTGGAGCTTTCGTGTCAAAAGCCAAATCTCAATGGTGATTCTTGTTGGGAGACCATGTGACACATGAGGCCAGCCGCTGAACTCCTGCCCATTTTTTTTTTGTAACGCCCAGGCTGGTGGGCAGGGCTGTACAGGGCTGCTGGCTATGCAGGCTTACATTCTGATGGAGGTGGCACAGGGATCCCTTTGGCTTCAGCAAGCTGCCAGCAGCTATCAGTGGGTGGAAGAAGCCCACTTCTTCAGTGGGTAGGAGATCTAGCGCCTTGATCCTGTTTCCTTGAAATGTTTCCCAATCCAGGCTGTCCGTAGGTAGACAGAATGACTTCTGCTGCTCCCCCTTGAAGGGAACCTGCTTGGCCTGGACAGAGGGGCAGTTGATGGGCAGTAGCTGGATATGCACTGCCTTGGAAACACTGTGATGAGGGTAAATCTGGAAAAGTCCTTCTTGTGGTTTGGAGGTTCCTCTGATTTTCTTCCTAGGCCAAGAGAGCAGAACTGATTTTGGTCACAGTGATGGCTCATTTTGGCCTGTGTCTACTGAGGCAGCATGGTAGAGCAGACAGAGCAAGGGTCCTGGGGTCAGATGACCTAGATTCTGCCTGGGCTCTACCATCTACCAGCTGTGTGACCTTGACAAGTCACTTCACGTCTCTGGGCTTTACTTTCCTCACTGTGAATGAGAAGGTTAGATCCAGCCTGGAGCCTTTAATCTTTACACTGTCTCTGTCCACAGGCCTCGCCCCGGGCCAGCTATACACGTACCCTGCCCGCTGCTGGCGTAAGAAGAGACGATTGCACCCACCTGAGGATCCGAAGCTGCGGCTGCTGGAAATAAAACCTGGTCAGTGCCCTGTGGAGCTTGGCTGGGCCAGCGATGGGAGAGGTCGGGGGTGCTGGGCTGGCTGAGGACAAGGTTGCTCTGCCGCTTTGTCCATAGAGCTGAGTTTTCCAGGAGAGGGAACGTGCCTACATGGCGCTCTCAGGAATAAACACATCCACGTGCCCCCAGCCTCACCAAGCTTCTCTCCCTCTAGGTGTTTCGGGCCTTCCCCTTCCTCTTGTCTTTCTCTTGCCACCCCAGGAGAGGAGAGCAAGCAGGCACAGTGTGGGAACAGGCCCAGGATGAATGACTTTCCCAACAGAGCTGAAGGAGCTGCAGCTCTTTTGGGCCAGGTGATACCTTCCCATGGCTTCAAGTAAGGAAAACTTGTCCGAGGCTGTTTCAAAGGAGGACAGTGCACCATGTACCCTCTCCCACCCTTACTGGAAATGAGCTAATGGAGCATCTTACACGAGTGGGGCCAGTCACTAAAAATAGAACCCATCTTGGACATGGAAATGAGAGAGTTTGAGTTCAAAATTTGCCTCTAGGTGATGTTGATTGCTTTGTGGCCGTGCAGAAGGAATTGGTTAGTTTTCTTGACTACTGATCTGTTATTACACTTCTGAGCGGGTGGCAGTCTTCAGACCTTGCTGCAGCAAGGCCAAGTGATTGCCCTGGGTCCTTAGCTTTAAGGGAATGTCTGGTTTGGGGGATGCCAGAGCTGCGACATGACTCAGAGTGGTGGCAACAGTGCTGTTAAGTGGGGCAAAGGCAGAGCTGACATGCCCCCTCCCACTGTCACCAAACAACACAGGCCTGTCAAGGCCAGCTGCCTGGCAATGTTACCTCACTCCTGCCTTTTCACACTGGCTCCTTAGGCTGTGTTTTTTCTGCAAAATCTCTACTTAACGGTTCTTCGGGATGCTTTCTCACAGGTCCCTTGTTAAGCACGCTTCAAATTTTCACCCTAACTCACATTTCACTTGTGCAAAAGTTTTATTTATTAGGGGCGGGTGCTCCACCCAAGTTCTCAAATGGCCTTGGACAATTTACAGACCCTTGCAGACACTCCAGGGTGATGACTGGGGCTGTCCCAAACTCCCTGAGATGCAGGCTGTAGGAGAGCCAAGTCTCCTGGATCACGATTGTGAGCCACATGTGTCATTTTACATTTTCTAGTAGCCACATTTAAAAAAGGAAAAAGAAATTAATCTTAACGATAGATTCTATTTAACTTAACATATGACTAATATCATTTCAGCGTGTAATCAGTATAAAAATTATGAACGAGGTATTGTACTTTTTTTGGTATTGTTTTTTAATTCCATTGTGTATCTTTTAACACATTTCATTGCAAACTAGCCACATTTTAAGTGCTTGATTGCCACACATGGTTAGTGGTCCCCATATTAGCCAGAGTGGTTCTAGAATTACACTCAAAGTATAATCCAGGGCTTCCCTGGTGGCGCAGTGGTTGACAGTCCACCTGCTGATGCAGGGGACACAGGTTTGTGCCCCGGTCCAGGAAGATCCCACGTGCCGTGGAGCGGCTGGGCCCGTGAGCCATGGCTGCTGAGCCTGCGTGTCCAGAGCCTGTGCTCCACAATGGGAGAGGCCACAACAGTGAGAGGCCCGTGTACCGCAAAGAAAAAAAAAAAAAGGATAATCCAGTTAAGGATTACCTCATCACTCATCCGTGCCACTTCCAAGAGACCAGGACTCAGACCACTTCCAGATCTGGGACAACAAAGGAGGAAGCCCATACCTGCAAAATAATACCTACCAAGCTCCTAGGTGATAATACCAAAATACTACCAAGCTCCCAGGTGATGCCTGTGCTGCTGAGCTCCCCTTGACGGGCTCTAGGAATGCAGTTATGTCTATGATTCTTGGAGCCTCCCTTGGGCTCTACCATCAGTAGAGTTCTCAGAGGAGAGAGTTCCCCTGACTTGTGAGAGACTGGACACCGGCCTGGAGAGGAATTGTCTCAAGGCATGAGTTTCCTTCCACGTCAGACCTTTCTATGCATAATAAGGAGATGCCACAAGCAATTTGTCATGCCAGCACCCGGTTTGTCCCTCCTGTCTTCCTTTGCGTCCCTGCCTGAGCCCAGCCAGTGGCGGGCAGCTTTCAGCAACAAAGGCCAGGGTTAAACATGGCTTAGACTTGTCCTTGACCCTAGGTCTTCAGAGCTGAGAGCTTTGTCAGGAAACCAGGTCAGGGCAAGGGGAGGGGGTGTCCACTCAGGAATCTGAGGGACCTCAGAGCAGGTCTGAGGGCAGGGCTGCAGAGCCCCCGCCCAGCACAGAGCTCATCTATGGCATCACCGGGTGGCGAGTGGGGAGCCCATCATGGCTGCTGTGAAGTCGTTTGTTCCTGGGCTAAACTTACACTGATGGAGTCCTCCCTAGGCCTGCAGTCCTCATCCCATCTCCCTCACTGTGAATATGCCATCCTGCCTATGTTTCTTTACTACTTGCTGAAAATAAAAATGTGTCTGTGTGTGGGTGGGATGAGGATGACAGCTGGGGCGAGCTCTTTGGAATTTGAAAGCATTCTCAACGTCCCTGGACCTATGTGTTTCTCACGCCTGACATCACCCCTCCGATCAGTCCTGAATAAACATCTTGCAAACCTCCCACTTGCCTGGGCATCTGAAGGACAACACACGCAACATCATTTCTCTCCGCTGACTGACAGCGGAGTTCAGCGTTCTCTGCAGCTTGCACCTGGCTGCAGAGGTGCACGCAGGGTGTTTCAGGGCACAGCCATCACAACTCAGGCAACGCGAAGAGGGGCAGGAGCCTGGTGCCAGAGAGGGGCCTCCCCTGGACCGTTCCCCCAGGAATGGAGCTCTGCCCTTGCAAAGGGGAAGCTGAGCTGGCAGGAGACAAAGGTGGGTAGTGAATATCCACCAGAAGGCCCTGAAGCCGGGCAGATGTTGGGCAAAAGCCAGCTGATTAAAAAAGAGCCTTTAACTTCACTTTTTTTTTATGAATGAGGAAAAAGGGCTGGGAACAAACTTTTAACTTGTGTCTTTCTGGGTTAAATCCTCAGATAGTCTGCTTCGATCAGTTTAGCATCTTCTGACCCCAGACCTTTTGGTCCCTGTGGTCTGGAGCAGATTTTATCTTTGTTTTAGAGGTTGGGAAACTGTGGCACTGAATTAGGAAGTTAATTTCCCAAGGGGCTATCAGTGGTGAAGCCAAGGAAAAGAACCCTATGGGGGAACCTGTTGGAACTGGCGCCATGTTGCTCCAGGACTCAACACGCACATTCATCCTGGTGTCTCAGACCTGTAGGGCTCCCGGAATGTACCTGAGGCCTTGTAATGCCCTTCCGCTCCGGGACACTTAGGGAGCAGCCTGGCTCTTTGCCACCCTTGCCAAATTCCAAGGGTGATGGGAAGGAAGGCAGCCAGGAACAGGGTTCTGGTTCTTTCTCTTCGTTTTTTTTTGGCAACCACCCAGTGACTGGGCATGAATGACCGGGACAATCACCACCCTACCACATGTTGGGGGAACGTGAACAGTCAGGCAGGGCCCCTCAGGGGATGGTAGGCTAGGGTACGGCCCCAAAGCAGAGGGTGCCATAGCTGGCCAACAAGCAAGTCTCAGGGGCCCTCGGAGGGGTGCCCCCCAAGGGGGCGGTCCAGGCAGAGGCCTGAGTCCCACCTGTGAGGGCAGCGGTGGAGAGGCCTGCTTTGCCTGCCTAGGGTGCTGTCCCTGCCGCACTGAACTGCCAGGACTCTACAGATGGGAGCAGGCTGTGGCCAACTTCCCCAGCTTTTGAAAATCCTGCATCTTAATTAGTTCCCTACTGCTTTTGTACATGGCCCACATTTTAATAATCTCCGGGCTTCTTCCACCGTTTTCTCTCTGATGTTCGGCGCGATTTCTCTTCTCCTCGAGGCAGTCCCCCCGACTCCTCCAGCACCCTCCCAGCCCGGGAACAACTTACGGAACGCTGCCGATGTGCCAAGCATGTGGCCTGAGATCGATGAGCCTGTCAGCTGGCTCCCTCTGCCCCCGCCTCCCCGTCTCCCGTGTGCGCCTCACAGGGATGAGCCAGGTGGGGTGGGCAAGACTGGGGGAGGCGGGGGCAGGGACCCGTGGAGCCCCCAGCCAGGTGTGAGCCAACGGACAGCGTGACCTTCCCCTGGCCCACAGAGGAGTCTGGCTGTGTCCTTCCAAGGGGGAAGGACGCTGAGCTCCCACCCCATATGTCGGTGCTTATCTGTCTCTGCGAGGGGGTTCCTTGAGCGTGGTATGGCGGGGAGAATGGATGCCTTCAAGTGCATCAGGGGGAAATGACCAGTCATTTATCTCTTTCCTGCAGTGTCAGAGCTGCAGCCATCCATCCTGGAGGCCGGCAACAGCAGCTTTTTCACAGCTCTTGTTGGCCTCGTGAGCTGGAGAGAGGTGGGCAGGCCACTCCGGCCCCTGCTTTGTGCCCTCCTGGCAGTCTGGGGGAAGGCGCTGGGTCCGGGGGACTGGGCCTGGGCCTATGACACTGCTCGAGTCTCGCAGGGCTCTGGGAGCCTGGGCTGGCCCAGGAAATGGGCGGCAGCTGGGAGTCGGCTGGGTGGCGGCGTGCACAGCTGCTGCAGAGTTTCCATGGCTGGGTTTTTCAGTTGGACCTGGGGGAACCATGTTTAGAGTGTAGGTTGTAAGGCTGTCGCCCTGTTACGCCAGGGCCTTTTCACTTGTATCTCTCCCTGCTGGAAGGCGCACATTTTGAGTGCAGAGGCCCACCCAATCCTTCATCTGTATCCCCAACACCCAGCACCGGACTTGGCACATGATAGGTGGACAGCAAAGATTTATTAAAGGGATGAAGGAAAGAAAAGTGCCTGGTGTCTGTTCCCAAGCTTGAAGAACATGGCTTAGCTCTCATCATGCCCATTGCATGGATGAGGGAGATTGAGTGGGAGAGGCGGAGCCTTCGGCCGCTGACCTGGCCTCCCCAACTAGCACCCAGCCTGGCCCGTGGGGCCTGTCCCAGCTTTGCCATCTTGCCTCTCTTTGGTTTTAGCCCATAGGGGCCTTCATTATGTGCTCTGCAGGAGACAAGCCCTCAAATAGGAATCACAAGGCCTGGGTTCAAGTCCAGACCTCTCCACCCACTGGCTGTGTGATTTTGGGCAGTCACCTAACCACTCTGGCCTTGATTCTTCATCTGAAATGCAGATCATGGCAGCTGCTCTGCTTGTTTCCCGGGGTTGTTCTGAGGGTCCAGTGGGAGGGTGGAGCTGGAGGACTTGGCACTATGATGCCACCTCCACGCAGTGCTGCTAGGTGGGCCAAGGGGGCCTCAGCCGACCCTGTTCTGTCCCCAGCATGTGCTCATTGCAGGCAGCTCACTGCCCAGCTGGAAGAGTGTGTGCTGTCTGGCCAGAATGGGAACACAGTCTGCGTTAGAGTCTTTTTTTTTCAGTACGCGGGCCTCTCACTGTTGTGGCCTCTCCCGTTGAGGAGCACAGGCTCGGGACACGCAGGCTCAGCGGCCATGGCTCACGGGCCCAGCCGCTCCACAGCATGTGGGATCTTCCCGGACCGGGGCACGAACCCGTGTCCCCTGCATCGGCAGGCGGACTCTCAAACACTGTGCCACCAGGGAAGCCCTGCCTTAGAGTCTCTTAAAAGCCCGAGTCTAGTATCTTCTATCCTGAGGAGAAAAGACCTGGCGTCTGGCTGTGGGATCTACCTTTCCCAGAACCACAGCTTGCCCAAGCTCACCCCTTGTGTCCCAGAACTGAGTCCTCTCGCATACATTGTCCAGAGCACAGAGATAAACTTGGAAGGCTTCCTCTCTGTTTTACTAACGCCTGTTATCCCGTGGCGCTGGGCCAGGCCTGTCTGGCTGGATCTTTTCTCCTGCCCTTGGCCTAGGCTGATCTGCCTTCTTCTCTGAGAACCGTTCCTCTGTGGACTTGCTCCGGTATGGCTCTGTACCTGTGCCCCTTGGCACTGGCCACCCAGCCTCCTTCACTGTGTGGGGATGCCCCCTGCTCAGGGGCTAGGGGCCTGCCCTCTGGCTGTATCTAGCAACCAGGACATAGGCACCATGAGGACAGGGCCCTCTCCTAAGCGCCGGCTCGTTGGCAGGGCTCCACACCTACTGCAGTCACTCCTAACTAGTCTCCTCACTCTGCCCTCACCTTCCTTCAGTTGACTTCACAGTGATCCTGTTAAAATATAGCCATCATCAACCTAAATGCCCACCAACAGACGGATGGCTAGAGAAGATGTGGTGCATATATATAATGGAATATTACTCAGCCATAAAAAGGAACAAAACTGGGTCATTTGTAGAGACGTGGATGGACCTAGAGACTGTCATACAGAGTGAAGGAAGTCAGAAAGAGAAAAACAAATATTGTATATTAACGCATATATGTGGAACCTAGGAAAATGTTACAGATGAACCAGTTTGCAAGGCAGAAATAGAGACACAGACATAGAGAGCAAACATACGGACACCAAGTGGGGAAAGCGGGCGGGGGGAGTAGTGGTGGTGGTGGGATGAATTGGGAGATTGGCTTGACATATATACACTAATATGTATAAAATAGATAACTAAGAAGAACCTGATGTATAAAAAAATAATAAAATAAAATTTAAAAAATATACATAGGCATCATAATGTCACCCTTTGCTTGAAACTACCAATGGCTTCAGAATTAGAAGTCAGCATTCTCGCAATGGCCTACACAGCCGTTCAGGCCCCAGAACTCTCTGAACTGGGCTCCTACCCTTTCCCTGGCTCACTGTGCTCTGGGCAGACAGGCCTCAGTTTCAGGGCCTTTGCGCGATGGCGACTTTGCTTAGGACGTCCTTTCCTATTAGCCGCATGGCCTCCTTCCTGCTCCTTCAGGCTCGTGCCTTCCTGGCCACATCTAAAAGTGGAACCGCCCTCCCATAACCCCCGATGCTCCAGCTTCCCCTCCTCTGCTCTGTCTCCAGAACATTGATTACCATCTGCCATACTGTGGGTCTTGCTTGTTTATGTCTTGTTTCTCCCCCACTAGAATATAACTTCTATGAGGGCAAGAATTTCTGTCTCTTGTTCACAGCTGTGTCCTTAGCACCTAGAACAGAGCCTGGTACATAGTAAGTGCTCAATAATTATTTGTAAAATGAATGAGTAGAGCAAGGCCTCTTCCACATGGTTCTGCTGTGATTTCCAAATCTGCAGCATGGACCCCCCGGGAATCGGAGCAGCATCTCGGCCTGTGAGCTTAGTCCCATCCTCAGCCTCCTCTGTCCTCTTAACTGCTCCAGACTTGGCTTCCTCGCTTCCATTCCCCCTGGGCCCACGCCCAGTTGCAGGGAGCTGTGTCTCACCATGTCTGATGGTCTGAGAGCGTCAGAAGGTGAGGAGTTTTGCTGAGAAGTGCAAGGAGAAGGAGACTTTAGAAGGGGAAAAGGGGGGGCTCACATGAATTGAGCATCGTCCCTGTGCAGACGCTGTATATCCATTATCTCATCTGGCCCTGTAAAAACACCGGGAAGTGGGCTTTGTTGTACAGGTGAGGAGATCAAGGCCAAGTGTGCAGTGTAGGGTACAAGAGCTGAGATTTCACCCCAGACAGCTTCTTGCACTTTCCAGCAATCTGTATTCCCTTGAATCATTTCACCACTCAGTCCATTCCCACCGTCCTTCTGCTCCCTCACCTTCCTGCTAAGTTGTATTGACGTGGTCTGCTGACCAGCCCAGTGGTGAGCTTCCTTTGATAGTGTGGGTGTTTTTCTGTGTCTCGGGGTGAGGGAATGCTTATCTATGCTGCCAATCTCTGGGTGCTGCTTCCAGGGGCCCATCATTGCGTGTTGGCTTAGGGGTGAGTGGGTAGGCACAGCAGAGAGTGGGGACCACAGGGCTCTTGGGGCCATGATCAGTCCTCCTGTTGTGTGCATATCTTGGGCTTCTAAAAGAAGCAGTAACGAGGGCCTGCAGGGTGCAGCCTGGGCGATGGGTCCTCATTGTGAACCTCATCTATTTTGAGCTTTATGAATCACAAAGCAGGGAGTCAAACGTAGCCAAGAAAATGGCACCCCTGAGGAATGCACAGATGGATTCCTGGGCCTGCCACCATCTCAGGAAATCAGGGCTTTGGTCCCCTCCAATCTCTTCCTCCGTAGGGTGAGAGATAACAATACCCCTCTCCTTCCCCGTGAGCCCGAGAGTCTGTTGGGCATAAATGAAAAAATGATTCCTAAGCTTCTTGCTCCTTGGTGTAAGTTGATGTATAAACCCACGGAAATGTGATGAGATTAACTCCTCAAAATAATAAGTGGCCAGAAGAGAAAACTGCACATTTGTATTTTTAAAGAAAAACTAGCGTGAGGTGGAAAAAAAAATCTGAGCACTCATGATGTAGCAGGATTGTCTGCCATTGTCTGTGGGGTTTCTACCTCCTTTGCACCATAACTCTATCTCCAGGCTCCTGCGTCAGAGAGCGCCCGTGATGGATGGACGGATGGATGTGCCTTGTCAGGGTGTTTCACCACGATTTCCCTGGGGGCAGTCTGTCTGTTGGCAGAGCACAGCCTCCCCAAAGATGGTATCTCTTGCAAACTCGACAGCTAACAGACAGCTCCTCTCTTTGTATATGTCCCCAAAGAAGAACTGTCTTAATCTGTTTTTTATATGGCATATTTTATTGTAATCCATATATGACTTGCAGGTTCCCAGTCCTCCATCCTGAGGCAAAAAATGCACGAGGAGTCAGAGGCTCCGTGAGCCTGTGACATCCAAGCGTTTGCATTTTTAAATGACCTGGGATTTAATTACTCATCGTGCTCCCATGTTGCACTTTCAGCCTCGTCTTGCCTGCATCCTGTTAATGAGCTCAGTGGTTCCAACAACCCAGTGGAAGCCTTGCATTTGGTGCATTGGGTGGCAGACTTGGAGCACCTGTGTCAAAAGCCTGTGGCTTTGATCTCCACCCGAGAGGATGGCTGCCCTGTCCACAGCCCTGGGGAGAAGCCATTGCTCTTCACTGGTGACTTTTTCTTTTTTTGTTTTGCTTTTATTTGTGCTTTCCTTTCCTCCCTCCCTCCCTCCCTCCCTCCCTCCTTCCTTCCTTCCTTCCTTCCTTCCTTCCTTCCTTCCTTCCTCCCTCCCTTCCTTCCTCCCTCCCTTCCTCCCTCCCTCCCTTCCTTCCTTCCTCCCTTCCTCCCTTCCTCCCTCCCTTCCTCCCTCCCTCCCTCCCCCCCCTTCCTTCCTTCCTTCCTTCCTTCCAAGACTTTCTATGCTTCAATCCTTGTTTGTCTGAGAGGTTTTTTCTTATTTGGAAACTGATTTGCTTCAGCTTGCACAGAAGCTGTCTCTGGTGTGATGGATCGTGCTGGAAGTCACCCAAGGAGTATCTCTGTTCCCAATTAGAAGTGCAGGCAGTGCTGCGTACGGGGGCCTGGGGAGGTGGCTGGCTTGGGTGACAGCTGCTGCCGCTCCGGAGAGAGTACCGATCCGTGGGTTTGTATCCATGTGTATAAAATCAGGCTAATTTAAAGATGAATTAGGTGTTTGTGTTTTAGACCATTTTCTTTTAATGTTAAGTG
Organism: Lagenorhynchus albirostris; assembly: GCF_949774975.1. Taxonomy (NCBI): domain Eukaryota; kingdom Metazoa; phylum Chordata; class Mammalia; order Artiodactyla; family Delphinidae; genus Lagenorhynchus; species Lagenorhynchus albirostris. The sequence continues at coordinate 29,666,656 of NC_083095.1, forward strand.
TTTGATGGCTCCTGTCAGGTTATGCGGTCCCCAAATTTGTGCAAGGGTCAAAATGAATACGCTTTTAAAGAATTATTAAATCTTATATCCAGATGAGCTGTATTAGAATAAAAACGAATCAATGAAATCCCTAAGGGCTCCATAGGGAGCGTGTCTAGGACGTGCATTGTGCAAGAGCTTGGACCTGTTACCTTATTTTTCCTTCCCTCTGGGACCTCCTGTGGTCTGGAGCCAGAGAATGTACCCTCTGCTGCTTTGTTGGGAGGGCACTGGTTAGCCTGTCACTCTGACCTTGCAGGCTTTACCCATAGTGCTTTGAAACCAGGGTTTGCCAGGGGTCGGCTAGAATGTTGTTCTGGAATGGTACTCAGCCGGGTATCAAGTAGACAAAACTAAGAGCATATTTAACGTCCTTCCATTTTTTAGAAGCAAAATCATAGCAAATGTTCCTTTTAATTCTGTAAACCTGTGGTGTTTAATATGGTAGCCACCAGCCACATGTGGCCATGGAATACTTGAAATGCAGCTCATCTGAATTGAGATGCACTGTAAGCGTAAAATACTCACTAGATTTCAAAGACTTGATGTGAATAAAATAATGTAAAATATCGCAATCATTTAAAAAGATTGATTACACATTGAAGTGATCATGTTTTGGATATGTTGGGTTAGATAAAATATATATTAAGATTAATTGTGCCTGTTGCTCTTTCCTTTTATTAATGTGGCTACTAAAAAGTTTAAAATTACATGAATGGCTTGCATTATATTTCTATTGGACAGCATTGCTGTGCCATTAAATCAGACTCATTCAAACTTCGATAATAATAGCATGTAACATTTTTAGGACACTTAGAACATCCCGGGCTCTTTACTATATGATCTAATTTTGAATCTTGTTTTGAATTGAAAAAAAGCAAAGCCAAAATTGGTAAGCCTCCTTTTCCACTCTGTTTCTCACACTAGTTTTTGTGGGAATCTTTTCAGAGTTTCTTTATGCAGTGTAGTACCATGTTTAATTCTCACACCAACACTATGAAATAGATACGACGATCATCCCCATTTAACATATAAGGAAACAGACTTAGAGGTTTAGGTAACCAGCCCGTGGTCCCTTGGCTAATACATGGCAAGGCCAGGGTTTGACTCCAGGAGTTTCTGAAAGCAGAACTTCTATGAGCCAATTAAATATTTTGGTAATTAGGCAAGGATAATGCCACTAAATTTCTCTGTGACCCTGGGAAAGTCTCTGTGTCTTTCTGTGCTCTACTTTCCTCGTTAAGTGATTGGACTCCAGATGCTGTTGGGGGTCCCTTCTAGCTCTTCGAGTGTAGGAGAGCCCATTTCACTCTTCCCATTTTGCTTCTCTTCCCCCTCGTGCTTCTGACCCTGTGCCCATCTCAGAGGATCAGAGGACCAGAGGACCAACAGGGTAGACTGAATGATGGGAAAGCAGGATGGAGGAATGGTTAGCAGGGGAGGAAGAAGAAGCAGTAGGGCGAACAGCATGAGGGAGTTTACCAGCGATGGACAGCTCAGTACCGTTGTGCGGAGTGAACACCCCATGGGGATGTTGGCATAGAACAGAGCCCAGTACCTTGACACAGACCTGCCCTCAGCCTCAGCAAAGGTCTGCCTTTTATCTCGAAATACGAAAACTGTGGAGGTGGTCTAGGAGGGCAGTGAACATGCACAAAGGTTTGGGAAACGACTTTTCAGGGAAGGACCAGATCGAGGCAAGGTGAAGTCCGTATAGCGTAGAGATTAGGTGAATGGGTTCTGAGGCAGGTTGGGATCAAGGCTGGACTTTGCCCCTTACCAGGTGTCTGATACTGAGCAAGTTTAAGCCTCCCTAAGCTGCAGCATCCTCATCTGTGAAATGGGATGATAACTGTGCTCAGCACTTGGGCGGCGGTGGGGATTAAGTGATACGTAGCAATAACAGCTGACACATTTTGAATGTTTCCTATGTGCCAGGCACTCCGCGTGTACACAAACGTATCAGTGCTTGTTGGGACTCAGCCTTAGCCTGCAAACTTCTAATAAGAATACAATGAGTGGGGCTCTTGTCACGATCTTAACCGTGTCTAGGAAAGAAGATCCTTTGGCTGCATTCTTGTCCTGCTGTGTGGCTTTCAGTGAAGTTACTTAACTTTTCTGAGCCTCAGGTGACTCATTTATGAAATGAGATGATAGGACTTCCCTGGTGGTCCAGTGGTTAAGACTCCATGTTCCCAATGCAGGGGGCAAGGGTTCGATCCCTGGTTGGGGAACTAAGATTCCACATGCTGCAGGGTGAGGCCAAAATAAAAAAATAAAAAAATAAGAAAAAGAAAGTGAGATGATTAAAGCAGATGATTTGTAAGGCCTTTTCAGCTCTAAAATACTGTGCAATTCTGGAAATAGGATTTATTTAGTGTTGAGAAGGCTAAGGGGGATACTAAAATATGAACTTCATAAATAAAAATATATATATGATGATTATAAATCTGAGGGATGGTGAACAGCTGTTCTCTTTTGGCTGAGGACAGGACATGAGGCAACATATTTTAATTGTTTTAGATTAATCATTTGGAAGCCTTTTGTGACTTGGGAGAAAGACTAATATGTCATTGGAGCAGGCTCTGGAGCTGCACACTCTGAACTCACCAAAGCAGACAGTTGGCTATTTTTCTGTGTGATGTAACTTCACCACACAGCCCTTCCTTGACCCCCGATCTAAAGTAGACACCCCCCCCACACACACTGTATTCTTTCTTCACATTTCACCCTGTTGCTTTTCTCTGTAGCACTTATGACATTTTGTAAGTGCATATTTATTTTTACTTAGCATTTAATGTCTATTGTTTTAAAATTTTATTTAATTTATTTTTTATACAGCAGGTTCTTATTAGCTATCCACTTTATACATATTAGTGTATATATGTCCATCCCAATCTCCCAATTCTGTCTCTTTAGATTGTCAACCATCTAAAGCCGGGTTGGTCGCTATTTGGTTCACCTACTATGTACCTAGTTCTAACATGGTGGTCATCACATAGCAGGTGCTCAGTAAATATTTGTTGAATGAATAAGTGGGTGAATGAGTTTCAGAGGTGGTTGATTTGGGGGTAGTACTTCTTGATGGAGGTGGATCCTCTGCTTGCCTCTTTTGGTAAGAAAATCCCAAAGACCTTGTCTTTCAAGGGACTTTAGATACTGTTTCTCCTTCCCACCATCATCTCCTGGGGGCTGGTCATGCATGGGTGTGAGTTTCTTCAGTTTTAATGGGCTGCCTGAGCACCCTTTCTTATGGGCTGGCCAGCCTGCATCTGGCTCTGGTGGAGGAGATAGAAGGGGAATGTGGAGCTCCATTTGAATAAAGGCCAGTGGAACGTGGGTTGGTTGTGCTTGTTATTTCTGTCTGTTCCCCCAGAACAGCCTTTTGCCCTTCTTTATGCTGCCCTGTGCCCCAGGAAGCTGACCTCAATGGCTGTATCAGTGAGGCTCCCTTACCCTCTGGCTTCTGGTTGAGCTTGGCCAGTGGGAGGGCAAAGCAGGAAGACAGGGCAAGGAGAGAGAGGTTGGGTGTGTTGTACCCGGGTTCTCTGGCCCGAGAGCTCTCCATGGCTCTCTCCAGGTCTTGCAAACACACTCTTTCTATCCCCCAGGGATAGCAGGGCTCATGACCCCCCACTGTTAACTGCCCTGGTGCTTCCCCATTCCTTGTCCCCTAATTCCTGTCCACACCTCTGTAAACTCCATACAGATGGGCCATTCGTTCCCCTGACCGTTTGCTCCGGCACCACCCCCTCATGGTCTTGCACCCATCTTACCTGATACACGGTAGGGACTACGCATCTAATCGCAGGGGATATGAAATGCAGGGTCCGGGGAGAGGTTGGAGGAATATTTTGTAGTAAATCTGAGTATGATCGCCTGTACATGAGGTTTCTGTTTTTAATGAAAAAAACAGAAAAAAAAAATACCCCCAAACAAACCAAGAAACCCTCAACCACCCTCCTTTGGGTTAGGAGTTGAAGAATTCTTGAGAAAGGGGTTCAGTTTCTCTCTCCGATTTCTCTCATGGGCAGGGCCGGCACTGGCTGCCACTGCTCAGGTGGCCCCATGATCTCAAGCCCCACGAAGCCAATCAGACTCTGATGTCTTCAGAACAGACGCCCCAGTGTGCGGGCACTGCAGCTCCCAGCTGCCGATCAGGGGCCCGTTAGGCATCTGCTCTCGCTCTTTTTCTTCACTGGGCTTCAGAGGCCTTTACTTCCCTGGTGAGTTGATAAGAACAGCCTCTCTGAGGTTGAAATAGCTTTTCATGGAGCAGACTGGAGCTGGGCAGCCAGCATGGCCGGGGGGAGGTCACGGAGTTGGCAGACAAGAGTTGGCATAGAGGGAGAAGATAATAAAACTTGAGGCCGACATTGGTGCACTGCTTTAGAGTTTTCAAAGCGCTTGAATGTAAAGGAACACATTTATGCTCCACAAAATGGCCTGGTGGGGTGCTAGGCATTGTCGCCCTCACTTTGTAGATGTGCAAAAGGGCTCGGGGATCCTTGAGCGCCTCGCCCAAAGTCACGGAGCCGGAGGGTGGCAGAAGCAGGACAGAGACGCAGGCCGTCTGACCCCGTGTGCTTCTGGCGCCCCTTCTGCCCTGTCTCCGCCGTCTCTGAGGGAGCAGGCAGGGCTGGGCTCTGGCTCTGGGACTGTGAACTGGAGATGGAAACGCTGAACTCCAGTGTTCCTGTTCGTCCCGGAGGAGAGATCGCAGGCATCTTGAATCCTTGCCGGGGGCTGCGGTTCCTGCATGCCCCCAAGGGCCACCCTTCCTGTCCCTCCTGTCTCTCCTGTTTCCAGTGGCCTGACACTGCTTTTCTGTCCTTGTTTTTCAGAAGTGGAGCTGCCTCTGAAGAAAGATGGGTTCACCTCAGAAAGCACCACCCTGGAAGCCTTGCTCCGTGGCGAGGGGATCGAGAAGAAGGTGGACACCAGGGAGGAGGAAAACATCCAGGAAATACAGGTATTTCTGTGCTTGCGGGACGGGTTGGGGGTGGCCCCCAAGCATCACTGTCGTGCTTCCGGAACTCCAGCCCCAGCTCTGGTCATTCTCTCAAGGGCCAGGGCTGCGTCTCAACTTCCCACCACAACTGGGAAGCTGGCCTTGGTCTCCCTGTTAGTCCACTCAAAACGTAGTTTTGGAGCCTACTGTGCGCCAGGCACCGTGCGAGGTCCTGGGGACACAGTGGTGAGTGAAACTGACCACATCCTCTTTCCCGCCCCCGGGAGCCAGCAGCCACAGCCCAGGCTTGGAAAGCTCGGTTGTCTGGGGCCGCCAGCCCCGCAGGGATCCCCACCGCACCCCTGCCTCACACACCCTCATCAGCTCTAGTTCACCGGCTGTCTTGTCCTTCCCCAGCACCACCCACCTGTCCTTCAAGGCCAGTTTAGAAGTCATCCCCCAGGCAGGTTGGTGGCTTCCATCCCCATGTGTTCACCACCCTCTGTGCACAGCATGGCTAAGGCTGCCACCACGCAGGGTCACCACGCAGGATTACAATGGTGTGCTCTGATGGTGTCTTATTTATGTGTCTTGAGCCCCCATTGTTGACTCCAATGGTTGGCACAGAAGCTCGTAATATTAATGAATACAAATATGAAATAGTTTTTAATAATTAAACATAATGAAATTATTAAATTACATTAATACTTTATATTAAAATTATATATTTTATGTTATACATGTTATACGATTACATATTTATTAATTTTATATCCAATCTAATATTTGCATATTAATTTATCAACATTGTAATTAAATGACTACCAGTAAAATGTTTGGTTTGCTTCGTCAGTACCACAGTGTGTGGGTTCCGTCGAGTCAGAGACCGTGCCTTCGTGTTCACTGTTGTACCCTCGGGGCCTTGCATGTGCTCAGCAGAGTCTGGTCTCAATAAAGGTGTTGAATGAGTCAGTGAACGTGGCCTCCTTCTCTGCCATTCCTGCATTCAGATGAATGGTCCAGTCTTTTCCGTTTGGTTGTCACAACATGGCTTATATTTGTTCCCTCCTCTACTTGTCAGACCTACAGCCCTAGTAAAGATCCTTATTGACTGAAACCTTTATATGTCTGACACACTTTGGAGTTGTCTTCGACCCCTGTCTTTCTCTCACACCCAGTATCCATTCATCAGGAATCCTGTCCACTGTGCCCTCAACACAAATCCAGAGCGTGGCCCCTTCTCACCACATCCACCGCTGCTGCCCTGGTCCGAGGCACTCACATCTCCTGTCTGAACGGTTGCAGTTGCTTTCTAAGTAGTCCCCTGCTCATGGCTGAGAGGGAGCTCAAACCCTGCACTGGCCCCTGTTCTCCCGAGAAGAAGCCGCGGCCCTCTCCCCTCTCTCTGACTCGCTGCTTCCTCTCTTCCTGGCTGACTCAGCTCCAGGCGCACCGACCCTCGGCTACTCACGTACACACCAGGTGCGCTTCACCTCCGGCTGTGCTCTGGCTGCTTCCTCTGCCTCACGGCCCTCTCCCCATATGCTGGGCTCTCACCCTCACCTTCTTCCAAGTTTTGGTTCCTGTCTCTTCTTCTCTGTGAAGTTTACCCTGACCACTGAATGTAATACCACATCCTGTGCCCTCTCTGCCCCGCAGCACTCCCGATTCTCTTACTCTGCTTTCCTTTTCTTTTTCTTTTTCCCCATAGGTTTTACCAGCATCTAACATACTTTATAATTTACTGATTTATGATGCTATTGTTTATTTTCTGTTTTCTTCTAGTAGGATGTAAACTCCTCAAGGGCAGGAATCTTTGTCTCTCTTGCTTGCACCCCTTTGTATCTCAAGACCTAAACAGTGCCTGCACATAGTAGGTGCACAGTAAACATTTATTGCGTGGATGCACGAGTGAACAGATTCCTGTGAGTTGCCCGTCTCCAGTCTGTCCCCTCTCCATCATGTCCGACTTTGATAGCTGACCTTTCATCCCAAAACACAATGCTGCTTGTGCCATGCCCTTGTTTAAAAAACTTGGCTAAAACACTTTTGTTTCTCGCTAAATGAATCTAAAGTGATGAGTGTGATCTTCTTGGGCCTCCTCTCTCCGCTCCTAACCTAGTTTTCAGGCTTATTTCCCACGATTCCTTTACTCCCTCTGTTCTCCAGCCTCCTTCCCTCCGTGCCTCTGGTCATGCTGTGCCCTTTATCTGGCATGCCTTTTCTTCCATCACCACGTGTACAAATTCCACCCACCTATTAGGCTCAGCCCTGATACCACCTTCCCCATGAAGCCTTTCTTGATCACCCCCCACCCCCTAGTTCTCTTTTTACCGCTGGCATTTAGGGCACCTAGTACTTTCTTTTTCTTCTTCTTCTTTTTTTTTTTTTTTTTTTTTTGCTATTCATGTATTATCCCCCATTTTTGGACTTTTAGATCTTTGAAGTCACCGTCTGTCCCATCTGTATTGCCTGTTAAGAGTATTTTTGCTCAGTTGGGGTAATTTGACCGAGTCAATGAGTGGGACAGAACCATTGCCCAGAAGCCTTGATGCTCTAGAGAGAGGCAGCCCTTTCCTTTTCGAGCGGGCAGTGGGTTCGAGTCCTTCTCAGGCAGCATTGGGCCAGTATACGGGTCGTCATTGTCGAATCATCATCATCACCATCCTCCCCGATGTAACCAGAATGTCTACTATATGCAAAGCATGGGCCTACGACCTGCTGTGCTAAGAACTGAAACCAGGACCAAAAGCCAGAAGAGTTTACATGTTTTTATTGGCTTTGATTATTAAAATAAAGTGCACATGTAACAAATGGACTGTTTTGTTCATTTTTCCATTCATTCCATCAAAGTTTATTGAGTGCCTCCTCTGAGCAGGCATTGTGCTGGGCTCTGGGGTAACAGGGAAACCAAGAGAGACCTGTCCCCTCTGCTCATACTTATTTTGTAGCATGACATACAGACAGAAAGCAAGTAAACAAACAAGTAAAGTAACTGCATTTCAGGATAAATGCCATGAAAAGAACAGAGTGTGAAGGCTCAGCATAAGAGGAGGGACGGATTCTAGGTAGCATCCTAGGGGAGACAAGGGCTATACCCCGGTCCTGTGAGATGAGAAGGAGCCAGTAAAGTGAGGAACCTGGGAAGGGCTTTCTGGGCAGAGGAACAGTGCTCTTGAAGGCATCGCGATAGTTCTGAGCTCGTTGTGTGCAAAGAACAGAGGCTGGTGTGGCTGGAGCAGGGTGCCAGGGAGAGAAGGGCCGGGGAGGCACTTGGAGAGGTGGGCAGGGCCAGACCTGCAGGAGGCTCTTGGATTCATGGGACGTGAAAAAGGAAGCCATTTGGAGGATTTTAACCAGGGCAGTGAATTTGTGTTTCCTTAAGACCCCTGTGGATGCTGCATGGAAAGGAGACTGGATGCAGGGCCAGCAGTGCAAGGAGGGAAATAGCAGAATTTTGCACTCTTCCAGCTGGAGATAATGGTATCTTTAAAGAGGAATTCCTCTGATACACACACAATTAAAAAAAAAAAAAAAGAGGAATTCCTTCTTTTTTAAAAAAGCACAACCACAAATGATCATTATCATCACCGTAAAGACTGGTTAGAGTAACAGGGAGCAAAGTTGTTTTAAAATGTGTTTATTTTCCAGATAATGTCCTTGGACAGGGAATGCAAGTGTGTCACGGGGGATGAGCTGCATCTCTAGTTGGACACCCCTGCCCTTCATTCCTAATACAGGATGCTCCCTCTGCTTCCTGAGCCCTGAATACGGGCTTTGTTTGTTAGGAACTCCTGGCTTCTCCCAAGTTGTGTAGAGAGGCTTCTGGTGTCAGGGCCACGTCGCAGGAAATGCAGAAACACAGGAAATGCAGAGACACAGGAAATGCTGCTGTCACGTGTGAGGCCTGGGGCTCGGACCAGAGGTTCTAGAGACACAGGGAAGACAGTGAGAAGAGGGAGGGAGAAGTCGGTTTTCTCCAGGATGTTGAAGCTGTGCGGCACATCTAGGGACTAGTGCAGCTACCTTTACCAGCTTTCACCTTCCAACCCAGAGTCCATACTGCGGGTACTAAATACCTTCATAATAAAAAATGAGAGTGGCATCAGAACTGCACTGAGATGCCAGAGGCAATGATCTGTAAATTCGAGGCACTTGGAACTTACCATGATTAAATGACTTCAACACCCAGAGAGTTTGCAAGATGGCTACACAAACAGCAACAGTTGTCGTAAGAACGACACCTTGTATTTATGCTACATCTTTTCACCAAAGGCAGCAGAGCATCTGACTTGTCATTGTCTCACTAGTGTTCCCCCCTACGGTTCAGGAAGCCAAGGCGCAGGAAGGCTAGGACACTTGCTGTGGACCCGGGCCAGCGTTTCCTAGCTGTGGGCCAGAGGTTGTGTCTGGCAGATGCCGTTGCTTCTCTGTTAGGTGGCGAAGGTTGACCCAGAGAGCCTAAGCGCTATCAGCTGATGGCTTCCCATATAAACCTGGTAGAGAAGCCAGAGAAGAATTTACTAGACCTATTTTGAGTTCTTTGGGAGGATTTGGCGATTAGCAATATCCTGATCCCTGCGATGGGAATGGAACTCTCTGACAAGAAGGCAATGGGAGAAGGTCACTGGAAACTCACCCCTGGGCTTCCTGCTTTGAGGACAGGCCCAGGGCATTGTCCAGGAGGCAACTGGAACCGTGATGGTGATACCAGAAGTCAGTACCATGCATGCTGCTTTCTAAGTCTTTTTTAAAAAAATTATTTAGCAGCATGAATGGTTTTTCTTTTTCAATTTTATTAATTTTTATTTTTTGTCTGTGTTGGGTCTTCATTGTTGTGCATGGGCTTTCTCTAGTTGCTGTGAGCAGGGGCTACTCTTTGTTGCAGGGTGCGGGCTTATCATTGCAGTGGCTTTTCTTTTTGCAGAGCACAGGCTGTAGGCGCACGGGCTTCAGTAGCTGTGGCACGTGGGCTCAGTAGTTGTGGCTCGTGGGCTCTAGAGCGCAGGCTTAGTAGTTGTGGCGCACAGGCTTAGTTGCTCTGTGGCATGTGGGATCTTCCCGGACCAGGGCTCATGTCCCCTGCATTGGCAGGCGGATTCTTAACTACTGCGCCACGAGGGAAGTCCCACTTTCTAAGTCTTTTCATAGCTCGTGTGATTGTCACACTATTACCGCAAGGATAGGTGGATGCTGTTGTCCTGTATAACTTGGTGCCCACCCACCTTTCTAGCTTCATCTTAGGCCAGTCTCTTCCTGAGCCACTGAGCTCTGGTCACATTGGCCTCTTCATGCTCTCTGGACAAGCCATATTCCCCTCCCTGCTTCAGGGAGTTTGCTCATGCTGTTGCCTTTGAGTAGAATACTTTCCCTCCTCTCCTCCCTTTGGTCCCTGTTCCCAAGGTTAGTCTCTGTCCATCCTTTACATCTAAACTTCCTTAGTTCACTTCCACAGGTAAGCCTTACCTGACCTCAGATTAGGAAAGGTCCCTTCTAACAACCTCTCATAGCACCTTGAACTTGCCTGTCACTGTTTTCATAGCAGTTGTAATTATATGGTTATGTATGTTGATTGAATCTGTCCTTCCTTCATTAGACTGTAGAGTCCACTTGGGGCCAGGACTGTAGCCATTTTTTGGCTTATCTAGCACAGTACCTGCCATGTAGTCAGCCTTAGACAAATGTTTGTTGATTGAATGAATGAGTTCCTATTTTATAATTGGGGAAACTGAGGCACAAAGCGATGATGACTCACCCAAGGTCACACAGTGAGCTTATAAAGAAGCCCCCAGGGCTCCTGACATGGAATCCATGGGCTCCCCTTCCCCTTATCCCACTTCTACTCTGGGGGGCTGGGTCCTCTGCCACAGTCTCTTATCCCTCCCTTAAACCTAGAGATACGCACCTTACCTCCCCTTTCCTCCCCTACGCCAAAGCAAGTGAGGTGCTCAGGTCCTATAGGAAGTACTGCGATATGCCGTGGAATTCTCAGACACAAGGGCTGAGAGAGAAATGGGAAACTCTGAGCTGATGAACCTGACCTTGCTTTGGTCATGGATTCTGCTATCTGATCTTGAGCAGTCAAAACTATTTTCAGCCTCAGTTTATTTACCTGTAAAATGGAAATTGGATTCTCTGCTGCAGTGTGACTCACGGGGCTGTTGGAGAGAGAAAATTAAAGTTATGATCTTTAAGCTCCATTACAAGTAATGTGCTGTAACGAAAATCCATTACTCTTAAAAAAATAACAATGGAAGATTATGAATAACACATTCATGTCAAATTCTGTTCAGATGGACAGGAAGTTACTTGCTTTCATCAAACAGGGCAAGATTCCAGAATGCCAGGGAAAGGAGAAACATATTTTCATATATTTGAGGTGGCCCTTTAGGAACAAAAGGAAAATTACATGAAAGTAAGTTTTGACCAGACATCTTGGGCCCACATAGAAGGGTACCCCTACCAGAGTATTCTCTTTTTAGAAAACATTTCTTGGGCAAAAAGAGTTGAAAAAGTCGGTGTTCTAGGAGGAGTTGGCTGGACGGGTCCCAGGAGAGAGAGTTGGTACCGCCAAGAGCTCCAGTTCCTGGCCAGCATTTTGGAGGCCTAGCTTCCCAAGCCATGGAAGCATCTTCACTGTGTTAAAAAAAACACACCAAAACAGAACACCCTCCGAATTACCCTCTGATGGTTTTCTCCTTTGCATTTTATTTCTCAACGCTTCTATTTTCTTGTCATTTCAGAGGGTTTTGGAAAATGATGAAAATGTAGAAGAAGGAAATGAAGAAGAGGATTTAGAAGAAGATATTCCCAAGCGGAAGAATCGGACCAGAGGACGGGTAAGCCGTGAAGGGAGGAAAGAGATCAGGGAGGCCGGGGCCTGGCAAACAACTGGTCCCTAGATTCAAAATCCCACTGCAGCTAGATAGAGGGTGTATCCATGGTCTTCCTTGCAGGACACCCAGAGAGGAAACCTCCAGAAGAATTCTGGTTCTCAGGTGATAGCCTGCAAGAGTTTAGAGCTGGCAAGAGGGAGAGAAGAGGCAGACGGTGCCCCGAGGGGATGGTGAGGGTCTGGGGAAGGTGGAGGTTGAGGTGTGGGTGAAGGTGGAGGATGAGGGGAATGTGACCGCTGTCCCCATTCCTCAGTCATAGAATAAGGCGGAAAGTGTCCTGTCCCTGGGGCTGCCCCAGAATGACAGGGTCAGGACACCTGCTTTGGGGTACGTTTCACTAGGCAGAGAGTGGGAGCAAACTGGGAAAGCATGGGGGCCGCAGCTGATGGTTCCCAAGCCAGTGTGGCGGGGGCTTTGGAGGCGTGTGGGCCTGGAATGTGACAAGAAAAGGCCAGAAGCCTGGGGAATGGCAGAGGGGAAATCCGTGGTGGAAGGAATAAAAATATGAGGGTGACTCTTAAGGGGAGGGAGCGAAACCTGAGCGGTGCTCTCTGGCATTCGGGGTGGTCCTCCAGAGTCCTCATGTTCAAGCCCAGAGGGGTTTTCTGGGATTACCTTCAGGGCTCTGCAGGAGTATCTGACAATAGCCAGATGCAGCGGGACCTGCGGGGATGAACTGCTGCTTCCCATCTGGAGAATTAACTCTCTGAGGCCTGTCTGGCTCCTTCAGGCTCTAGGCGGGATGCTTACCCCTCCTGTGGATTAGGGGCTAGTCCTGGATGCCCTCTGAGCTTGGGTCCAGTGAGAATTATGGCAAGCCTCTCTTCCCGTGGTTCTTGCGTCTGAGTACACATCAGAAACACCACAAGAGCCTATCGAAACGCAAATTTGCAGGACCCACTCCCGGGAGTTCTGATTTAGGAAGTCTGGGGTAGGGCCTGGAGAGCTGTATTATAAGCAAGTTCCTAGGTGACTGGTGCAAGGGGCCTAGCAGTGCCCATGCTGAGCTGAGATGCTCCGACTTGGACAGGAGCTGGAATTTCTCAGTCCGGACAGGGTGGTCCTCTGATGCTGCACACCTTATAGAGTCACAACTCAGCTTCAGCCACGATCAATGTTTTGACACTCTTGTTTAATCTTTTCTTTACTCTCACTTTTGGTTGGTTTGTATGTTTGTGGGGTTTGTGTGTGTGTGCGGAATATTTGAATGCAAGCCCCTAGACATTTTTTCATTTAACCCGTACATACCTCAATGTATATCTCTAACAGGTATCATTATCATACCCAATAAAAATAACGATTCTAACATCTACTATCCAGTCCCTGATCCTTTCCCCCTGATTTTCTCAAAAATGCCTTTTTATAGTTGGTTTGTTTGAAACTTAGGTCTCTTGTATTCTATAACATTCTTCTTCCTTGCTACTCCCTACCACATACATATTTTTTTTTTCTCCATGCCATTTATTTGTTGAAGAACTTGGCTGGTTGGTCTTGTGGAATTTCTCATATTCTAGATGTGGCAGACTGGTGGTGTTTAACGTGTCCCTCAGTCCTCTTTATCTCCTGAAAACCGGTGGTCTGATGAGAGACTGATTAGATTCGGGATAGTTGTGCGTGTGTGTAAGTATTTTTTGGTCAGGCTAGACTCTCTCTTAGGTGTGAGGTGTGCTTCTTATTGCTTCACATCTGGAGGTGTATGCTGTCCACTCGTTCTGCTTTCAGTGGTGGTAAAAATGATCAGTGGATTTGGGTGTTGTCAGCCAGATCTCTCCTTAGAAAGTGCCCCATCACCTTTTCACCTAATCATCTTAGTGGCCCCTGATGAACTTGCCTGGACCCATGCCTTCTTGGGAGGTTACAAAATAATGGATATCTTACTCCATTCTAAAGGAGGCTTTAGAATGTGGAGTTCCTGGGCCTTTTGTGAACTCCAGTTGCTGTGTACCTCCAGGCCTGCTTCCAACCCTTGTCTCAGCCCAAACCAAACTTACTCGAGTAGGTGATGGAGAATGGTCGTCTTTACATCTTCTCCACTCCCAAGTGAAATCTAGGCGTTGAACTTGTAGTTGGCAAATACGAATTGGGTGTCTTCTCTGTAAGAACACCGGCAGAAGCAGCAGCAACAGCCATTTGTACTTACTGTATACTTCCTATACATCAGGCAGTGTGATGAGCTCTTCACAATAAGAGCTACGTTACTGGACTACACCACAGTGCATCATAAACACAACAGGTCGATAGCGATATCATAAACACGATGTCGATAGTGACGATAGGTCCTTTATACTGCATTCTCTATTTCTGCACTGTTCTTTACAGCAGCCACTGGCCACATGTGGGTGGCTACCAAGCACTTGACATGTTGCTAATTCAAATTGAAATGTGGTGTAGGTGTAAAATATTCACCATATTTCAAAGATATAGTAGGAAAAGAACGGTGAACACTTCATTAATATTTTTATACTGATGACATATTGAAATGGTAATACTTTGGATAGATTGGATTAAATAAAATGTATTACTAAAATTAATTGCATCTGTTTCTGTTTTTACTCTTTTTTAAAAACGTGGCTACTGGAAAATTTAAAATGACACGTGACCCCCATTATATTTCTCTTGGACAGCACTGCTTCTTTCATTCCCATACGTGGGTATTATTACTCCTAGAGAGGTTAAGGAACTTGTTCAAGGACATCCAACCTAGTAAGGAAGAAGCTAGGACTTGAACACAGGTCTGTGCTTTTTCTACTGGGTCACATGTGGCCCAGTGCCCAGCATGTGACCACTGACTATTTTGTTGAATGAATGATTGAATGATGGAAAAAGAACAGAAAGTCATATTTCAGATTTATGGGAGTTGAGCAAAGGCCTGAACACAGCGAGGGGGCTGGATGGGGCCTAGACTAGCTCTGGGCCCACCCGAGGCTGGCTAAGGGGCAGTCAAACGGCTCTCCATTGTGCAGTGACATTGTAGACATCCATGGTGGGAGCCGTGGGAGGACCTGGAAAGTGCAGGTGAGCCTACCTGTGCTGGAATAAGGTATGGAGCTGCTTAACCCACAGGCTCAAGGAAGCTACCCTTTAAGGTGTATTCAAGCTGCCACTGGCTCCTGGAGGACAGTCACTCCGTTTCTGTTGTCGGGACTGAGGTCTGAGGCTGAGGCTGTACATCTCAGTATGCGGCCCTTAGGCCGCAGCATCAGTGTCACCTGGGAGCTTGTTAGAAATGCAGATCCCCCCCAGACTCCACCCTAGGTGGGCTGAATTAGAGTCTGCAGTTTAACAGGACTCCCAGGTGCTCTGTGTGCTCATTGAGGAAGTCAGGGCTAAGGTAGTGATGACAAGAACAGTCTCTGCTTTGTTTGAACCGTGAGTTCAAATCCCAGCTCTACCACTTACTAGACTTTGGGTGGTTCAGGTAACCTCTGTGACCCTGACCAAATTGAATAAGTAGGCTGGGTCTCAGTTTCCTCATCATTAAAATTGGGGTAATAGTACACAGCCAATTTTGAGTGCTTAATAAAGGCTAGATATTATTAGGAGGGTGCAAGCAAAGGGAACAAATCTCAGAACCTTGACAATGGAGATTCCCTGAGGGGTGAGAGAAACTGAGGCCCAACAATGAATAATTGTATCTGTGGTCACTTTAGCCCAACAAATCAAAGCTCTTTAAAGTTCATGGAATTCCTGTGAGTCATCCATGTGAGTATTACCAATCAGTAAGTGTTTATGATGCACTGTGGTGTAGTCCAGTACTTTCAAACTTTAATGTGCATACAAAGCACCTGGTGATCTTGTTCAACTGCAAATTCTGATGCAGTAGGTTTGGTGGGTGGGGACTGAGATCTTGCTTGGTTAACAAGATCCCAGGAGATGGCAGTGCTGCTGGTCTGAGCACCTCACTTTAGATGGCAAGAGTGTAGAGCAGTGGTTCTCAATTTTTTTTGGTCTCAGGGATTCTTTACTTACAAATTACTGAGAGCCCCAAAAGCTATTGTTCTGGTGGGTTATAACTAGTGATACTTCCCATATTAGAAATCAAAACAGGAAAAATGTTAAATTTAAGAATACACGTGCACACAGAGTGATGACATCATTGTGTCGTGTAGCCGCTAGAAAACTCCACTGTGCACTTGTGAGAGTGAAAACTTTCAAATGACATTTTAGTACTATTACAAAAATAGTTTTGACACTGGAGACTCCCTTAAAGGGTCTCAGGGACCTCCAAGGATCCCTTGACCACTATTTGAGAACAACAGATATAGAGCGACTAGCTCTCTGCTCGGGACTGAGCCTGTCCGAGTTGAGAGTCTTCTAGTTGTAGGAAACTCAACTTAAGCTTAAGCAAAAGTGGGAAGTATTTGAAAAGCTGCTGAGCCATTGTCCCATATTTGAGCAATTTTTGAAGATTCAGGAAGGACAAGAAGGTGGCGGGGATTTAGGATTGGGAAAGAGTAAGGAACCCAAGCAGCTCTGGCCTCTACTTCTCCTTCCTTTATTCTTCTCTTGCAGGATTGCCTCTCCTGCTTCTCTGTGCACGTGGCCCCATAGTTCCTGAATTTATGGGTCCCCCAAGTGACCTGTACTAACTAGAGTCACTGTTTCCCAATTCTGAGTACCTTGGGGGTAGAATCTGGTTGGCCCAGCCTGGGTCACATGTCTATTCCTGAGCCAGCCAATCAACGGCGTCCAGTAGGGCAGGGCTGTGTGGTGCAGTCATGGCAGCCATGGCCCACCAGTGTGTGAATGGGGAGGTGGAATGGGGAGGAGTGGAGTCGGGTGAGTAGTTCTCAGAGAGGGAGGATGGTTTCTTTTGGACATCAGCTTCAAAGTTTTCTGTAACAGATTCTGGAAACCTGGGCCTCCGCCTTCTAGTGGCTCTGTGACTATGGGCAAATCATGAACCCTCTCAGAACCTGTTTCATCAAGTGCCAAATGGGAATAATATTACTTGGTTAAACTCAGATGGTGTTGTAGGAATTAACTGAGCTAATATATGTGAAAGAGCTTTGGATGCCGTGTGCCCAGCGTAGTGCTAAATGTCACGGGTTCATAATAAAGTACGAAGTGCCATCTTTGCCCTCGAGGACCTTGGAATTAAATTGAGGAGAAAATGCTAATAGTCATGATACAATCAGAAAGCAGCAGGCTTCTGACCGTGCACTTATCAAATGCAATAACAGTTCAGAGGAAAGAGCAATCAACTGGGCAAGGAGGGGAAATAATTTATTGAGTACTTCCTGTAGACCTAGTTCTGTCCCCTGTGGTTTCACACCCCCTTATTAGCACTACAACTCTGCAATAAAGATGTTGCTATGCCCATTTTACAGCTGAGAAAACTAATGCTTAGAGAAGTAACTTGTCTGAAAACACATGCTAGTGTTTAAACCTATGTCTGTCTGACTTTAAAGCTGATGCTTCACTCCTCAGTGTGGCAAGAGGAAGATTCTTGGAGGTGTGGCATGTTAGCAAGGCTAAAGCATGGAGCAGATGTGGATGGGCAGAGTAGAGGCTGATCCGTGACCGGGATCAATCAAAACAAAGACTTGGACGTAGCATCAGCATGAGGTGATCCTGGTAGGACTGGCACTAGGTCGTCAGTGGATATGTCAGTGGGCTTTGGATGGCAGTGAACGAATGGATGACCATGGGCTCCCGTCCTTCACTCCTTTTGTCTAATTGGTCTGAGACTCATGCAGGATGGATCGGGTAGGGCAACGCAGAGGTAGAACCCCAGCTGGCGGGTTCTTTGAGCAGTTCAGGGGTTAATTGATGAGCTCCTGGATTAAGATGTGGAATAGAAGGGAAATGCAAAGCCTAAGATGGCTTTTGAAGGAAGACACAATAGCACTTGGATACAGAGAATGAAGAAGAAGAACCAAAGATGATTAACTCACTGACCAGCCGACTGGTGGATTGATTCATTTATGCAGCAAACATTTATTAAGTGCTGCTTGGGTGACTGGCCCTGTGCCAGGTTCCAAGTATAATGGTCACCCAAATAGACGTTTTCCACCCTTATGTGGGGGAGATGGAAAACCAACAAGTACACCAACACACATATAATGTCAGACAATGCTATGTGCTATGACATGAAGCAGGGTAGGGGTAAGAGACCGATGGAGGGGATGAGTGAACATGCATTGGTCAGGAGGGCTTCTCTGAGGAGGTGACATTTGAGCAAGACAAGTAGGATTCCGAGTTTCCAAGCTTGAAACATTCCAGGAGACTAGAAGTGTGCTCCAACCACAGGAGGCGTCCCTTGCCTGTCCCCTCAATGCCCTAGAGCCACAATCCCCATTTTGCAGTTGGGGAAACTGAGGTGCAGGGAGAAAGCGGGAGCAGCAGCCACCCTGCCAGCAGCCCTGCAGAGCGCAATTAAACCCTGGCTCTCAGCAGGGCCCCCGCTTCCTGCTGGCTGCTCCCGGCTCCAGCTCTCCTCCTCTTCTCCTGGGTGGTATTTTTAGTCTCCCAGAACCTCCTCCCTGAGTCTGCTGTTGCCTCTGTCATTCTGCTTGACTTGCTTTCACCTGCTCCCAGGCGCCTGTGACAGGGCTGCGGGCGGCACACGTCAAGCTGTCCCCGGCTTCTCCAAGGGGGGCTGGGGGGGGGCGCGGGCAGCTGAGGGTGACCACCCTCAACGTGGGCAGGCGGGGAGGCCTGTCAGTGCCTCGGGGTGACTGCCAGTGCCGCCCAGCTCCCTCTTGGGGTCAACTCTGAGTAATGAGGGCGAGGGGAGGGGACTGTGGGCTGGTGCGTGTGCAGGGGTGGGGGGCAGGGAGGCTAGGAGGGGAAGTGCCCTGGAGGGGAGGGAAGGAGGGAGGTGGAACTTTGTAATTTGTTTTGGAAAGAGACAGCCGAGGAGGTGGTGGCCTTGGTAGCTTGGCAGGTGGTGTTGATTGTGAAGGGTGTGTGTTTGGGGAGAGTGTGAGCCCCGTAGGGCTGGGGTACAGGCCTTTCCACTGTGACATCCCCAGGGAAACTGTGTGTGTGTGTGTGTGTGTGTGTGTGTGTGTGTGTGTGTGTGTGTGAGCAACTCAAGGCCTTTTGACCATGAAGTCCCCTCGGGGGTCACTTTTCCGGACCAGGCCCCTGGGACTGCCCCATTTTCCCTGCACACCAGGTGTTGCCATGTTTTATTTCTCATCTGCTGCACCTTCTTCTCTGTCCCCAAAGACCCCAGCAGGCCCTTTCCTTGGTTGGGAGTTTACTGCTACTCATTACCAGAGAATGACCTGGAGGAGGCTAGGGTGCTACCCATGTGACCGGTGTGGGACTTACAAAGGTCTAAAAATAAACCTTGCCATGTTCTTGTAGCTGGGGCTGCCCAGCCGCCAGCTCCCTCTCTGGCTGCTCTTGTCTATCCTTGGAGGTAGAGCCCATCCCACCCTCACCCCGGATGATGCTGGTGGAGATGCACACAGGGTGGGGGTCTCAAGAGTCCAGCCCCAGGAGAGTGTGAGGTGTCAAGGGCTCTTGCCACTGGCTGGAGCCCTGAGGCAGACCACACAGGGGGGCCTCAGCAGAAGCTTGCCCTATGGAGTAGGCTGAGCAGGGGGGAGGGGAGCTCACGCCCCGATGCTAGGCCTGGCTGCCTCTTTTTTTTTTTTTAAAGCATTTTCTGGTCTATCTCATCTTTTTAAAAAATTTATTTTATTTGTTTTATTTTTGGCTGTGTTGGGTCTTTGTTGCTGCACGCAGGCTTTCTCTAGTTGCGGCGAGTGGGGGCTACTCTTCGTTGCGGTGCCTGGACTTCTCACTGCGGTGGCTTCTCTTGTTGCAGAGCATGGGCTCTAGGCATGCGGGCTCAGTAGTTGTGGCTCACGGGCTTAGCTGCTCCGAGGCACGTGGGATCTTCCCGGACCAGTGCTCGAACTGTGTCCCCCGCGTTGGCAGGTGGAATCTTAACCACTGCGCCACCAGGGAAGCCCTGGCTGCCTCTTGAGAGACTTGAGCTGGAGGGGAGTGTGAACACAGGAGTCTGGGGTGATAGCTGCATGTACGCTACTTGCTCTAATTCGCCCATTATCTGGGCAGCTGAGGGGAGCTGGGTTGGCACCCACATGTGGTTTCAGCGAAGCTGGCTAAGGAGTTGGAGGAAGAGATCCTAGGGGCAACAGTAGAGGATGGGAATTCTGACTGCTCAAGGCTTTGCAGTCAGACTGTCCTGAGTTTGCCTCCTGGCTCTGCACTTAGTGAGCAAGTGACCTTGGGGAAGCTACTAATCCCTCTGTTGCCTCAGTCTCCTAAATCTGCAAAATGGAGATAATAGTAGCACCTGCTTCTCGGAGTTGTGAGGATTCAATGAAGTGATACGGCTGAGTAGCTGAGTGATTTGGGTAGGTTACCTAGCGTCTCTGGGCCTCAGTTTCCTGGCCTGTAAAGTGGGGTTGGTATATGAGAGACTACAAATGTAGTATAAAGTTGAATGAGGAGATATGGGTGAAGCGCTCAGGGCCTCACAGAAAACGTGCTCAGGAACCGTAGTGATTGTCAGCATAACAAGCATCCCAATATTCCCATGTCTCCCCAGGCCCGCGGCTCTACAGGTGGCAGAAGGAGGCACGACGCCGCCTCTCAGGAAGACCACGACAAACCTTACGTCTGTGATAGTGAGTATGGCAGACGCCGCCTTCCTGCCCCAGCCCCATGCTTCCTGTGCCGCCCCAGCCTCAGGCTCGCTGGCTTCTGCTCTTGGGCCTGCCTGCTGCTGCCTCACCGCAGTCACGCCCTGACCTCCCCTCGTTGCTGCTCCAGGCCCTGGTGTTGCTTGCAGGAAGGAGAAGCAAGCCCGGAGGCCTCCCCGCCCTGTGCTCCTCTCCCTGCAGCGCCCTCCTTCGTGGCTTTCCTCCGGCTCTCTCTCTTTCACTCTCTGTCTCCTTAAGGTTCATCCTCTATTTCTTTCTCTGTTTCAGAGAATTCAAACAAAAGCATAACTCAAAATCCTCCAACAAAGGTACTTGGCTCCTGTGGCTTTTCATTTGTTTCCCTTTAACTTCCTTTCTCTTTCTCGCTCTCCTGTCCTAGGTGGGGCAGGTTATGAATCTTTCTCTGACCAAGACTTAGTTTAATAAATGGCCCTCGATCCATCTCCAGCTTCTCTTGCTTGCTTCTGAAACATCTTTGGACAAGCGACTGCCTGGCTCCTGGGTTTAGGGTCTGCAGACAGAGATGGGGAGGGGCCAAGGGGCAGAGCAGCGGGGGCGGTGGCAGCGGGTGGACCTCCAGGGACCTGCAGCTTTCCGAGGGATTGCTGTCAGCTTGAGAGAGCTTTTGGCTTTCTCACCTATCAGAGCACTAGGGGGTGGATTTTTTTTTTTTTTTTTTTTTTTTGCGGTACGTGGGCCTCTCACTGTTGTGGCCTCTCCCGTTGCGGAGCACAGGCTCCGGACGCGCAGACTCAGCATCCATGGCTCACGGGCCCAGCCGCTCCGCGGCATGTGGGATCTTCCCGGACCGCGGCACGAGCCCGTGTCCCCTGCCTCGGCAGGCGGACTTTCAACCACTGCGCCACCAGGGAAGACCCGGGGGCGGGGGGTGGATTTAAAAGCCTTGCCTTAGGGACTTCCCTGGTGGTCCAGTGGTTAAGACTCCACGCTTCCACGGCAGGGGGCCTGGGTTCAATCCCTGGTCGGGGAACTAAGATCCCGCATGCCGTGTGGTGCAGCCAAAAAAAAAAAAAAAAAAAAAAAATCCTTTCCCTAGTTATCTTCTCACCATATCGGGTGCCATCTGCTCGCTCCATGGCAAGGGCAGCCCTCGAAACCCCTCTCCCTGACCATCTTCCCTTCCCACCTTCTCCTCTCTGAGGAAGCAGAGCTCCGCCGTGGGCGAGAAGGGGCTGCAGTGAGGATGGCAGCGGGACCGCTGAGGCAGGGCCCCGGGCACAGTGGTTCCTCGGGCGTCCTGCCCGTCTTGCCAGTGTCTGCAGTCTCTGTGAAAGTGGGAGAGACCCAGGGGAAGATGGGGCACAGGGAGTACATCGGGGGTGGTGCCCTTTTCCTCCCTCTTCACTGGCCTCTTTTGATTTCAAAAAGTTGTTCTGTGCCCGGTGGGGTGACAGCTGGTTGGAGAACCTTTTGCTAGAAGAACTCAAACTCCATGACCCCCATTTGGCTGCTTAATACACCGTGCAGATGACATTCCTGAGACGACTCCTGCAGGTAACATCTCCATCCCAAGCCGAGGCCGGTTCAGCATGAGGAGGGAGCAGGGCATGGGTCTGATGTCTCTTGGCAATACCAGGAGGTGCCTGCTTCCGCCTGGGTCTTGCTTCCTGGATGGGGTTCAGTTTTGTTCTGATGTATAAAAGCCCAAGCATGCTAGCCCTCGGAAGACTGATTCTGGGCTGGGAAGGGTCCTTCAGACCCCCAGGGGGCAGGCTTTCCAGCTGTGTCTGGCCAGAGCAGCCCAGCTATCAAGAAGGCCAAGAGCTGCTTTGGAACTGGGGCATTGCCACTGCATTCCTCTTTCAAAAAGCTGTATTTTCTTAGGTGATTTTCTGCTACCGCAGATAGTGGGATTACCTTTCACGCTCTCTCTCCAGCTTTCATTGGGTTCTCAGCCGGAAATAATCCCAGACACACCCATGCGCCCTTCTCCACCCTCCCCTCAGTTCCTGTCTTCCCTGCCTTTGCCTCCTTAGTATTATATCCACGCAGCACCCTTGTGGGTGTCCCTGTCTGGCCTGGCTCACCCCCTCGCCCCCGGGCTCCTGCGGCTTTGTTTAGGGCTCTCAGTGCCATGTGCTGTTTCCTGTTCCCCTCCCCACGGGCTCTGTGTCTCCTCCTGTTTACCCTGTGGAGCTTGGGAGGCCTGATTGCAGGCCTGGTGGCAGCTTTCTGGAAGTCTCAGGGGCTGATGTCTTGGCTCTGCCTGCACAGGCGCTGCCTGCTTTTTCCTCCCTCGGCGGGACAAGGTCCACCGTGGAACGCCCGTCTCTATCCTGGCTCTCTTAGGAAATTGTGTGGCAGCTCAGTGATTAATAGACTTTATTTTTATCTGGTGCCCTTCAGACATGTGATCCTTTGGGATACGAATGACCTTTGGAGAGGTCACAAGGCCCACCTCCCACCCCCACCCCCCAGCTGAGCAAGGAATGCTTTTAATAATCTCTAATGCATCCTAAGTAGAGAGGTGTCTCCTCAACTCCTTGAATGTCCCCAGGGATGGTGTTACCATAAGCTGCCCTTTCTTCCATGATTCCAACTGTGCTTTGAATGATTGTTTTTTCCTTAATAGGAGCTGAAATTTTTCTCTCCTACAGGCCCGCTTAGCTTTTGTGCATCTTTTCCCAACAAATAGGCACCTTCAGGATTTCGTCTATGCTGGAGGCCCTCATAACATCCCCTTGTATTCTTGGTTTACCTAGGGACGCATCCCATAATTTCTGCAATGGCCAGCTCAGAATTCTCTTCCAGGTTTAATTTAAGCTCAGCACTTTCATTGGAAGTAGCACCCAGGCCAAGTGGTTCAAAGAGTAACAGACACATTTCCTTGTTTATTTTACACGTCGGCTTTTAACACCACCCACGTCTGTAGAGAATAGAAGTAATTGGCCACCCCATTGCACTGTGTACCATCTCAAACACTTCCCACCCGGTGCCTGTCCTGACCCCCTGGGCCAATGCCTCTCTAGGTGTGTGCTCTTTTCTACTTCTACATTTGATTATTCCTGCTTCCATAAATCACTCTGTATTTGGCCCTATTGAGTCTCCATAAAGAGATACAATAATATGTGACTTCAATATGCAAGATTCAATAAAGGCAAATTTAAAGACATTGCCCAGTAGTTAAATTTCATTCACTACAGATTCACAATCCCTGCCATTTTTGTATTGTCTATGGATTGATTTGCATAATCTCCACTCCATCTTTCGAGTTATTTATGAAAATATGAGGCCACCTTGGACCCCACCACCTCTTTCCGGGTTTCTGTGGAGTAGTTGTAGCTATTTTTCAGATGTGATTGTATTTAACCATTCCTGGTGTATATTCCTATATAGTTGTCCTGCTCTGTTCTCGGTCCAAGCTTCCCTTTCAAGGTGGGTGGTTGAAATATTATCTTAGCTGCTAACTTCAGGTGATAGATAGTTTGCTTGTTACCTTTCACTCAGCCCTTGAATTTATTCCATCTCAGAGAAATATTAAAATCATCTGAACATAATTTATTTTTTACCCAATCCATGGTGTGTGTGTGTAGATGAATACTTCATTTTCCAGCAAGTAACCAATCTCTATTAATTATCCTGAAAGTTTACCCAGCTTCAGGATTAAAGTTCTGTTTCTTCCCTTTCAACCTCTTGCCAAAGGGAAAGTGTTCATTCCCTACAGCAAAGCACCTACATGTGACTTTGTAGGAAAGGCTGTTGGTGCTGGTCAAAGTGTGGACCTGGACCACCTGTGCAGAGACAACCGAGATGTTTATTAAAATGTGGATTCTTGGGCCTCACACCAGAGCTCCTACGTCAGAATCACTGGGAGTAGGCCTAGGAGTCTGCATTTTTGAGAGCTTCTCAGGCGATAATTATGAATACTGATTTTTGAGAATGACTGGTCTACCGCATTCAAATTCGAAGACTTCTGGCCTCTGACTGATCAGCCCTTTTATTATTCCCTGTTTTTTGCATCTGGAAGTTCTGGAATCTCCAGGAATTCTCCAGGCAGAGTGCCACCAGCTTGCATTGCTGTTTTAGTTGGTCTCTTTAGAATCTTTCCTTTCCTATTCTTTCAACATTGATATAAAACTCAGTAGTCCGAAATAAAATTCAGCAACCCAGTACTTGACTTTAGTTTACTTAATGGCTTTAAATCCCAATAATGTAGTTAACTCCCTTTTATAGGTGAGATGATAACTGGGGATAGACATATGAAAGAAATCCTTGGGTTTGGGCTACTGAGATATTTTGAAAATAATTTCAAGAGTTTGCCATTTCTCTTCCTAACTGTTCCCAGCTCTGGATTTTCTGTTAGCATCACTGGGGAAGACTCTTGATGAGAGACTCACTTTTCTATTTTCTTTGTTCAAGGAGCATCATAGGAAAGAAGATGGTGGTGATGGGGTGATGTTCAGGGAGAAGGAGAACATTTTGTCTCTAAGCTTCAGCCATTTAGGGAGGAACAAAGCACCCATTTGCCCTTCTGCGGGGCACAATGGAAGTGATTTGTGAAGTTTTTTTTTTTTCCTTTCCCAGTTTTTTCTTTAAAAAAAATTAAATTTAATTACATTGTAGAAAGAACACTTAACCTGAGACCTACCCTCTTAAATTTTTAAGTGCACAATATATGTTGTTCAGTAGGGGTACATTGTTGTACAGAAGATATCTAGAGGTTGCTCATCTTGCTTGATGGAAACTTTATGCTTGTTGGTTAGCGATTTCCTATCACCCCCTCCCCACCAGCCCCTGACAACCACCATTCCAGTCTTCGATGCTTTGAATTTGTCTACTTTAGAGAACTCAAATAGGTGGACTCACGCAGTATTTGTCTTTCTAGGACTGGCTTCTTTCACTTAGCATAATATTCTTGAGGTTCATCCGTGTGATTGCGTATTGAATAATGCAGTATTCCTTTTAAAGGATGACTAATATTCCGTTGTATGTGTATACCACATTTTCTTTATCCATTCATTCATTGATGGGCATTTAGATTGTTTCCACGTCTTGGCTAGTGGGAATACCGCTGCAATGAATATAGGAGTGTTAATATCTCTTTGAGATCTTGATTTCAACTCTTTTGGATAAATACCCAGATGTGGGATTGCTGGATCAGATGGTAGCTCTATTCTTAATTCTTTGAGGCGCCTCCATACTGCTCTCCATAGCGGCTGCATCATTTAGCATTCCCACCAGCAGCGCACGAGGGCTCCAACTTCCCCACATCCTTGCCAACACTTGTCTTTTGCTCCCAGCTTTTTCTGATTACGGTGATAACCCCTGCTAATGGGTACTTACGTGTGCAGAGCACTGTGCTAAGCATTTTATGTGCATTATTTCTGTAAATCCCCACACTAACCTTGAGAGGCAGGGACAATTGACCTCACTTTAGGCAGAAGAAACAGGCTCAGAGGGGTGAGGGGACTTGTCCAAGATCACACAGCCGGTTAATGCTAAAGCAGGGATATGAATCCTCATTTCTCCAACTCCAGAGCTGATACACCCCAGCACATCTCTGCACAAACATCTGGCTACATGTGCCCTCCTCCAAACCAGTATGGAGTTTGGCTGTCCTAAGAGCTGAGGAAAAATATGCTTTAACTGTGAATGAATGAGCGCTTGCTCATTATTTTTATTTTTTATTTATGAGGTGAAGCCCTGGCTACTGTTGACAGACGGCTTCCAGGTGTCAGGTTGGTAAGCTGGAGTCAGGCAGTAATTATAGATGAAGTGGAATGGAATAGTTTACATAATTTTGAGCCTTTTAAATTTAAATCTATTAAAATCACTCTGCCTCCCACCCCTAACTGGGTCATTAGGGTAGCTTAGTGACAAAAGGCAAACAGACGTGATTGAAGCCCTCCTGGGAACTTGACTCACCTCTGAGTCATGTCAGGTATTCACACATCAGGAGTGATCCCTTTCAACTCAGCCTCCACATCAGCAAGAATTTTGTCCTCTACCACCCTCATCCCACAGACGTGTATTTTCGATCGTGTGGCCTGTGACTTCACAGTGTTTCCTCCCTTCTAGAAATCTGGTGGGGTGTAACTCTGTCCAGTTGGGGCAGTGTCAGGATAGGGTCTGGGTTCCTCCCTGCTCTTCTGGGTGGTGTATACCCCAGGGAGAATGTATGGGGCAAGAAGCAGGGTCTGGGGGTGTCGTCTTGGTTCCACCCCTCAGTGGCTATGGCACTTCTCAATGATGGGGAGCTCCTTCCTTGAGTCTCTAGAGCTCCTCAGTCAGCCATCTCCCCCACGCCATGGGCTCCGTTCTTCTCAGCTTAACAATGAGGCTCTTTTCCTGAGAGATAGGATGCTGGGCCGTGGGATATCAGGAGACCACCCCGCGGGGCCGAGAGCAGCCTGGATTGGCGCATGGGGCAGGCACAGTTGCTCCCAAGGCGTTCTAGAAACTCCGCCTGACCTCAGCCTCCTTAAAATCACTCCGGTTTCCCCCATACCTGAGTGCCCAGGAAGAATCAGATGACTACTGCAGTCTTATTAAAAAAAAATTTTGAG
Source organism: Lagenorhynchus albirostris (assembly GCF_949774975.1). Classification (NCBI taxonomy): domain Eukaryota; kingdom Metazoa; phylum Chordata; class Mammalia; order Artiodactyla; family Delphinidae; genus Lagenorhynchus; species Lagenorhynchus albirostris. The sequence goes on from NC_083095.1 coordinate 29,693,717, forward strand.
GGCATTAAGGTCCCCCATTCTCTAAGGCTCACGTGCTTTTTGCTTCAAGCTGCAGTGGTAAAAGCCAATAACGCGGCCTTCAGGCTGGCCGCCCTTGCCGCTGAAGGGAAGCCGGCCTCATCCCTCAGTTGTTGCCGCTATTATCTTGCAGGTTCTTGCGTGGGGTGCGGCGGGGGAGGGGTGGGAAAGGCTCCGTATCCCAGAAACTTGATTTGTGGAGCAGGGCCTGTGGCATGGGATTGATCCCTGGAGACTGAGTGCATTTGTTCCTGCAAAGCTGGGTCTGTTTAAATATTTAAATGTCCTCGCTTCATGGACACAGGTTGCAGGTTGCCGCAGCAGGGCTGGTAGGAGACAGGGCTGGGGAGAGGCTGAAATTTCTCATTCATGCCCTCATACCCTCTAGCTCTCTCAAGAACCTTGCCCATTGACCACCAAACCTAGGTTTGCCTTTTCTGGGCTGTAACTCACACCCTCTTTTATTTATTTATTTAATTGAAGTATAGTTAATTTACAGTATTGTGTTAGTTTCAGAGGTACAGCAAAGTGACTCAGTAATATATATATTGTTCTTTTTTTCAACTGTTTTCCATTATACGTTATTACAAGATACTGAATATAGTTCCCTGTGCCATACAGTAAATCCTTGTTGTTTATCTATTTTATATATGCTAGTATGTATCTGTTAATCCCATACTCCTAATTTATCCCTCCCCCTTCCCCTTTAGTAGTTGTAAGTTTGTTTTATACCTATGTGTACACCCTCTTGAATTACTTTCTTATCCAGTCAGAAACAGTATACGTTCATTGCAGAAAAATCAGAAATTACAGATAAGCATAAAGGGAAAAATTAAAATCACCCATAATCTTACTCTTCAGAGGTAATTTCCACTTTGTTTTGTTGTATCCTATTTTAGGGTTCTCGCTGTCTCTGTCTACTATACCCTCCCCCCAATAAATGATACATACCACTTTAACCCATCCCCCCCACTCAACAACACATGAGGACCATCCTTCCATGTTAATAAGGACATTTTTATGACAACATTTTAAGGCTATATGGTGTTCCATGATATGGCCATGCCCCAGTTTGCTCAACCATTGTTCCACTTGTTGGATGTTTAGACAGTTTAAAATTTGTTCACTATTAAAAACAATATTGTAGCTGTATGTTTGCATAATGCTTTTATTTCCTAGAAGCAGAACTGTGAGGTCAAAGTGCCTGGTGCACAGCCTTTGATTTCTCTTATTTCAAGTCCTGGTGGGGGGTCAGGGAAGTGGGTTAGCAAGAGCTGCACAAAGAAGGTGCGCTGACTGGTCAGATTGTGGCCCTGCCACTTGTTAGCTTGTTATCCAGAATATTTCGAGAAAATTGTCTTGCTGCTGGGAGTGTCCATTGTCCCGAGGTGTGGAGTGGGGATGTACACGGTTAGGAAAGCTACATGTGATAATATATATTAAAATGTTTGCACATGGTATGTGCTTAATAACTGTTTCTTCCACCTTTGCCTTTTCCTTATTTCCTCTGTCACCAATGTAGTTGGCAAGATAAGGCTGATATCCCAGGAGGAGATAACACAAGCAGTTTTCATTGAGTAGGCAGTGAGCACTGCAGGAATCCAGGGGAGGGAGTGGTCTGGGGCTGGGGACCGGTATGTCAGAGGGTGCTTCCCTAGGATGCCAAGCAGGTCCTCAGTGAGGGTGTATTGAATTGACGGACGTCTCCAGGGAAGGAGGGGTATGTGGGAATCAGCCGGAGGTAATAATAGTAATGGCAAAAGTTTGTTGATTTATAATATGGGCCTGGAATGTTAGGTTTCATCTATATTAATTCTTTAATCCTTGAAAAATACCAGGAGATAGATGGCATGATCATCTCCATCCTACAGATAAGGATTCTGTGGAGAAAAGGGGTTAATTAACTTTCCTGAGGTCAGCCAGTGAATAAGTGGCAGATCCAGGACTTGATCCCAGTTAGCAATCTCTCTCTCTCTCCCCTGCAATCTCCCTATCCCCCCACCCATCACTCATCTCTTCCTGGAATCTACCTTACCTTGTACATAACTCTGCATAGGCTACCTCTCACACAGTATAACAGTTTGTCTATTTGTCCATTCTTCAAGCTAGACTGTGAGCCTTCTGAGGGCAGAGACTGTGTCATATTCAACTTGCATCCCAGACCCAGCACAGTGGCTGCTCCCAAAATGTCGAATGTGGGATGCACATACCAGGACAGAAGATAGACGAGCGTGGCTGAAGCAGAGCGTTTGGGTAGGGAGATTGAGGGGCACAGAGCTGGACATTAGACTGAGCTGCTTAGAGTTTGGCCCGTATAGTCAATGGTGAATCATGGATGATCCTGGAGACGCCTCTGGAATGGTTAATCTTGAGGATTAGGTGTTCAGGGGAGAGAGCCTGAAGCCTGTGGCTAAGAGGAGCCTTTTCCAGTCAGGAAGGAGAAGACATGAAGTCTGGACAGTGGTGAGAGCGGGAACACAATGGATGGGGCAAACAAGCAAGACTTTATGAAAGAAAAATCCACAGAACCTGGCAGAGGACAGACAGGATGTGGGATACAAGAGAGAGGGAGGTGGCAACAGTGACTCTTCAAGTCTTGAGCTTGAGTAATGGAGACATGAGGGAGGCTTAACTGGAATATTCTAGAGGAGGAGGAGGTAATTTGGGGAAGTGATGAAACTTTGACATATGGGTTTGTGGACATGGCAGGACATCCAGGCAGAAATGTCTAAAATATGCTAGTATACATTTGTTTCCCCAAAGTTCATGAGGATCTTATACCGATGTCGCAGGTGGATGGGGGCCTGCTTCAGGTAAGGGTCATTGAGACGTACTTGGTAGGTCAGGACTCACAAATCAAGGCTCTGAAGGAGCGTTTATGTCAGATATTCACCCCGAGATCCCCAAAGAGAGCACACTGGCCAGATTCCCAAATGTTTGGAGGCTACTATACTTTATGATATTGCATCTGATTTTTTTGCCTTTCTCTGTTTACCTTCTCCAGAAATGTTGACAGTAATATTTATTATTTAAATTATTTTCCATGAAGATTAAAAAAAGAATGATATTTGACTCTGTAAGTGAATTAAGGACATGCTAATGTATGATTTCACTAGAATAAGGAATCAAAGACACCATGTCTATAAGGGATGGTGGCCCGCAGAAGATGGCTCTCGAATCAGAAGCCCAGGATTTGAGTCTTTGCTACAACACTCCCTAGCCACGACCTAGGACAAATCACAAAAACCTCTCTGAGCCTCAGTTTCTTTTTCTGTCAAGTGAGGGCAATAAGATTGACCTTAGAGGGTTTTCAAGAGGGTGAAATGAGACCGTGTGTAAAAATAATTAGTTCACTGCCTGGTTCATAAATATGCTCAATAAATATTTTTTTTTCTACTAATTCAAGAAAGGGTATTTATTTCACACGTGAGTCCCCAGTGGTGTTTTGTGCTCTGGCTGCTGGCATTGTCAGAGATCAGGGAAGCATTCTGAGAGTGAACTGAATGATCAGAAAGAGCTACTGTTTGTTGAACATTTGTTGCGTGCCAGGCAATGTGCTAAGTACTTTACAAGGATGGACTCATTCAGTTCTCACAATACCCACATGAGGTATAAAACTATTATTATCCCCATTTTACAGACAAGGAAACTGAGGTTTGGAGTAACTTGCCCAAGGTCACACAACCAATTAGCTGACGTAGGACAACTGACCCCAGAGTTCACCAGAATCATGTTACCCTGCTTCTCAACAGAGCAGGAAAGAGTTCTGCTAACACATTTAATGCTTTGGTTTTGGAAGTTTCTGCATTTCTCTGCGGGGGATCCAGAATCAGGTTATAGAGTATTTTGAAATGAAACCTTGTTGCCTATCTCCGTTCTTCCTGTTTTTTTTTTTTTAAAAAAAAACATGTAGCCACGTTCACATACAGTAAATTCCTACAATATGCAGAATGCCCTCCCTTGATGAAGACACAGGACTTGTGGATCACAGGCATTTGATAGATCCTGGCTCTGGGCTCACTCCTAATATATGGGTCAGTGCCAGACCCTGAGGAATGTGGCTTTGAAAAATCAGGATATTACACCCCACCCCTACTCCAGCCCCTGTGTTTCTGTCCAGAAGAACTCAGCTTAAAATAAGCATCAAGGGTGGCCTGGAAGAAGGCATGAAGCCACAGAAGGGCATCTGCCTACCTGGCTTGGTGGGGTGGGGAGAAGGGTGTAGGCAGCCCCTGGGTGGATTCTGTGGCTGGGAATCTACAGCATTTTTCTGTCACAGTTGAGGGAATAATTGCTTCAGGAGGCACACAGTCCTCAGAGGACCCAGAGAAACAAAGCGCTGTGCAGTGTTAGAATGGAAAGACTTAGAGATGGCCTGATGCAACTGCCATATGTTACAAATAGGGAAACCAAGTCCAGAAAGCTGTGGGATTTGTCTAAGGATGCACGGTGGGTTAGTAGTATCAGAGCCAGGGCCAGACGCCAGGTCTGCAGAAGGCCACCCGCGCTGCTGGCCTCTGGCTCGAGAAGGGGTGGGGAGGGAAGCCCACCTGTGCTTGTCCAAGAGGAGCTTTTGGTGCCTAAATGTTGCAGGACCTGGGCCATCTGTGAAGCCACCACTTTTATCGCTTGAGCTTTGTGGAGCCATCACTGGCTCTTCTAGGCATTTAACATAGTCGTAGGGATAACACCCTACCCTGAGTACACAGGTCTGAGCTAGTGGCCTTTTGCAGTGTTCCCTGGGTTTTGTCCCAAGCTCATTCACAGCAGGACTTTTCTCACTTGGGGCTTCCTCCCACCCGGGGGATTGGTGTAGACGGTCCTCCACCCACCTTGATGGTTCTGCAGAGAGAAGACCGAGGGTTTTCAGGAAGGTGTGGAGGTCCCCAAACATCTGAACCGGTCTGGTAGGCTATGATTCTCTTGTCAAAATGGCCCTTGTTTGTATTTGTCTTGGCTCCAGCAGGACATAAGTTTCAACCTTAGATGGGCTGAATGGCAGAGAATTTGATGTCAGAGTGATTGTGGAGGTGTGGGCAGGATAAAGGTAGCAACAAGGGAGAGGGGGAGCCCTCCCCATCCTGAGTTCCAAGGAGCAGGGAGGACATTGGCTCCCAGGGGTAGCTGGATCTGGGAGGGAGGGTAGCCCGAGTGGGGTGGGCAGGGCACAGATCCCCACCTCCTCTCTTCTCACCCTCTGTCCTCCTGCCAGTGCCTCCCGATGGCCAAACTCCACCGGAAGCAGAGGGCAAGAGGCCATCGAGGTCAGCTCCAGGCACTGGGAGGGGTTGTGAATGGCGAATGACTAGCACGTCTTTGATTCTGTGTGTTTCAAAGTCAGACAGACCTGAGTTCAAATTCCGACTCTGCCATTTAGTGAATTGTTTCAATGCCCCCCAGACTCAGTTTCCTTCTCTGTAAAATGGGATGATAATCCCTACCTCCTGAGCTGTTGTGAGATTCAGTGTGAGAATGTGTGCCTGCCTGATAGTCTGTAAGTATGATGCCTTGGAGGCATCAGCAGGTGACGGGCACTGCTGGGTCGATTTTACAGAAGAGGAAGTCAAGCTGCAGAGAAAGGGAAGTGGTGTCCTCAGGGCTGTGTGTAAGTGCCACAGGGCAGAGCTGGGAAAGAGATGTGGCCCGGTGACTCCCAAGGTCCAGGCTTCATCTCTTGGACGCTCATCCTGTAATTGCTTTCAGTCGCTGCTTTCAGGCTCTCGGAAACCACTGGCTCAGATACCCACTGCGCGCTCCAAGTTGGGCTGATGACAACGTGCCAGAGTCATTAAGTTATCAGTGGGGAAGGCGGCCGCTTCTCTCTGGCAGGAAGGATTCTGCTGTCTGCTGCAGCCGGCTTTGTTCACACAAGCTGCCCCTGATTGTTCCTCCTCCTCCCCCTTCTCCGCTTCCTCCCCCATCCTCATAAGGGGTGAGTGGTGTAGGGTTGGAGTGGGGTGGCAGAGGTGTGTTGTAAATATTCTGGGGTGGCACTGAAGGTATTCATAACTCCAGACAGGAGGTCCTGCCTGGCGAATGCAGCTCTGGATTGGGAAGTGGGCAAGCACTAATTCTGCAGCTTGACAGATGGATCTGCCCCAGGGGGAAGGAGAGAGGGGAAGGCAAGCTGGACCTTCCTCATTGTCACAGCCGTTCCTCTCCACGTGCGTGGCGCCTGGAACACACAATCCAGGTGCGTGCTGCCAAGGTGAAAAGAAGGACCTGAGGCTGTGCACAGGCTTGTGCCTGGTCCCAGGGGTGATGGCTTCAGGGGCGCATGACGCCAAGGAGCTTGCCCTGGGGAGGGAGCCTGGAGTGGGAGGATGGGGGCGCAGCCCTCTCTGAATGCTTCAGCTGTCTTGGGGCTCAGTCTGATTCTGCACAAGAGTGGGGAGTGAGATTGCTGACGTGATAAAGGGATAGCAGATGGTTCTAATACTTTATTTCCAGAATGTATCTTTCCCAACATTCTTTTCCTTGCAACTCCATCACCCCAGACTTCAGAGGACAAACTACTAGTCCTCCCCACCCCCTTCCCTTTAGGGTTTATTCCCTTTGCGGATCCGCAGTGTTGACAATAGCAGCTGACGATGGCTGACGCTTACTGTGAGCCCTGTACTATTTTCAATGTATTCTCTCTCTTCTTTTTTTTTTTTAACATCTTTATTGGGGTATAATTGCTTTACAATGGTGTGTTAGTTTCTGCTTTATAACAAAGTGAATCAGTTATACATATACATATGTTCCCATATCTCTTCCCTCTTGGTCTCCCTCCCTCCCACCCTCCCTATCCCACCCCTCCAGGTGGTCACAAAGCACCGAGCTGATCTCCCTGTGCTATGCAGCTGCTTCCCACTAGCTGTCTACCTTACGTTTGGTAGTGTATATATGTCCATGCCCCTCTCTCACTTTGTCACAGCTTACCCTTCCCCCTCCCCATGTCCTCAAGTCCATGCTCTAGTAGGTCTGTGTCTTTATTCCCATCTTACCCCTAGGTTCTTCATGACCTTTTTTTTTTTTTCTTAGATTCCATATATATGTGTTAGCATATGGTATTTTTCTCTTTCTGACTTACTTCACTCTGTATGACAGACTCTAGGTCCATCCACCTCACTACATATAACTCAATTTTGTTTCTTTTTATGCCTGAGTAATATTCCATTGTATATATGTGCCACATCTTCTTTATCCATTCATCTGTTGAGGGACACTTAGGTTGCTTCCATGTCCTGGCTATTGTAAATAGAGCTGCAATGAACATATTGGTACATGACTCTTTTTGAATTATGGTTTGCTCAGGGTATATGCCCAGTAGTGGGATTGCTGGGTCATATGGTAGTTCTATTTGTAGTTTTTTAAGGAACCTCCATACTGTTCTCCATAGTGGCTGTATCAATTTACATTCCCACCAACAGTGCAAGAGGGTTCCCTTTACTCCACACCCTCTCCAGCATTTATTGTTTCTAGATTTTTGATGATGGCCATTCTGACTGGTGTGAGATGATATCGCATTGTAGTTTTGATTTGCATTTCTCTAATGATTAGTGATGTTGAGCATTCTTTCATGTGTTTGTTGGCAATCTGTATATCTTCTTTGGAGAAATGTCATTTTAGGTCTTCTGCCCATTTTTGGATTGGGTTGTTTGTTTTTTTGTTATTGAGCTGCATGAGCTGCTTGTAAATTTTGGAGATTAATCCTTTGTCAGTTGCTTTATTTGCAAATATTTTCTCCCATTCTGAGGGTTGTCTTTTGGTCTTGTTTATGGTTTCCTTTGCTGTGCAGAAGCTTTTAAGTTTCATTAGGTCCCATTTGTTTATTTTTATTTCCATTTCTCTAGGAGGGGGGTCAAAAAGGATCTTGCTGTGATTTATGTCATAGAGTGTTCTGCCTATGTTTACCTCTAAGAGTTTTATAGTGTCTGGCCTTACATTTAGTTCTTTAATCCATTTTGAGCTTACTTTTGTGTATGGTGTTAGGGAGTGTTCTAATCTCATACTTTTACGTGTACCTGTCCAGTTTTCCCAGCACCACTTATATGTATTCTCTCACATAGCCTCACAACTGTGCAGTAGGTGTGCTGTCATGATCATCCCCGTTTCCAGAGAGGATGCTGAGGCACAGAGAGATTTAGCTACTCACCCAAGGTCACAGTCAGTCAGCAACGGAGCTGGGATTTGAACCCAGGCTGTTTGGATCTAGCCTACCCACGCATCAATACAGAGCCTGCCTCTCTGAAGGGAGGGTCGACCCAGACGAAGGGCCAGAGCTGTTGGTGGCACTAAAATGACCACTGCTGAGTGGCTAACCCCTCTGGCCTAGTTACCTCAGAGGGAAATTTTGCCCTCGACTAGAGCTGGCTGGGTCCTGCATTCACTGTGGCAGCTCTTACACGATCAAGGTGGCTGTTTGGAATAACTTAGTCTCAGATCTCTACCCCCTGCCCCAAATGGTTTCCAAGGCCAGATGCATAATGCACAGGGCCCAGTGCAAAATGCAAATGAGGGCTCCTTTGTTTAATAGTATTAAAAATTTCAAGATGGCAAGAGCAAGGCGTTAAACTAAGTGTGGGACCCTTCCGAACCCAGGACCCTGTCTGAATGTACAGGTCACACGTCTACGAAGCTGGCTCACAAGTGTTCAGAGTGGCAGCGAGATGTGATGAAATACATAGAGAAGGTGAGACAGTGCTAGATTTTCCTTCTCTTCCAAACCAGTCAAAGCAGGATTTCCAAGGCGTTTGTCTTCATCACAATGTAGCAGTCTGACCCAGATGCTCTTCAACCAAAATAAATCTTAGCAATCTCTCGTCCCTAGGATGAAGTCATTTGAGGGACTGGGACTTGGGTCAGCAGCTTTATTTTGGGGTCAGGCATCTTGCTCCATGAACTCCAATCTCTCCTAACCCTGCCTCTCAAACTCCCCTCCCTCCTGCCTCCTTCCCTTTAGCCTATGGGCCTGATCAAGACCTGTTCTGTTAAAGGACAATCCCCACTCAGCCTCCCTGGACTCTTCAGTCCCATCTGCCCACCAGCTGACTCCTTCCCCTTTCACAGCCATGCTGGAAGGAATGGTCCTTTGGCCCCATCACCACTTCCTCATTCCCCAAAGCATCCTAGCTTCCTGTAGCCTTGCGTCATCCTACTTGAGGCTGTGGATTCCCTGCTCACTCAGGTGACCTGCTAATTGCCAAGCCCAGTGCTGTCTTCTGAGTCCCCAGCCTTCTCGGCCCTTCTGGGGCATCTGACGTTATCCTGGCTCTGCCTCTGTAAAATGAGGATGTGCGTGGCTGTGAGCTGATTTACTTGAAGCACCAGAACAGGCCTGGCACATGGTACATGCTCAGTAGCTGTTAGCAGGGGCCGTGACTGGTGGTGTCATCGTTTCTGTCACCTGGAAGCCCTGCTCCTCTGGCCTATGTTGCTCAGTCCTTTGTGAGTGTTTCTTAAAAATTTTAAATCGGTTTCTCTTTCTTCACCAGACTCTTTAAGATACCGGTGTTTTCCGAGTTCTGTCCTGTGTCCACCTTTCTTCTTTCTCTCCTCCTTCTCTCCTGGCACTTTTCTCTCCATATCCATCACTTCCACTGCCACCTGGCAACTCCAACATCCACATCTCTTTCCCAAGCACCAGGTGTATAAGCCAACCCCAGACTGAGCTCATTCGCTTCCTTCTTTAAATCTGATTTTCCTCCTACGTGCTTCCACCCAGTTGCCCAAGTCAGAAACCTAGGTATTTTTATTGCTTCCCTTAGCTGACATTGAGTGCAGGCCCCGAGCTCACCACTGGGGCTGCAGCAGTGTGCAGACACACAGGGCCTGCCATGCTTGCTGCTGGTGGGAGAGACACATACTGATACACGACTAGTCCTGGGAAGGTAACACACCAGTGTCCTAATTGTGATTGGAAAGACTCGAGAACTGAAGGATTGTGAAGCGTTCATCAGGCAAAGTGGGGCTGCGGGACATTCTGGGCAGAGGGAAGAGCTTGTGCAAAGGCTCTGTTGTGGAAGGAAAAATGTTTAAGAAACGAAAGGGCCAGTGGGCAGGAGGGCTGGGAAGGAGGCTTCGGGTGAGGCTGGGGGGCTGGATGGGGGCTGGATGGCGCGTGGCCAGGAAGGCCGAGTTCGTGGAAGTCATTTTGCGCTCCTCCTTTCTGCTGACTCCCACCCGCTCCCCCTTCTACCAGATTCTCTCTAACCTCTCTCCTACCCCAAAGTCCTCATTGTTCACACACGGAAAATTAAAGGAGCCTATTGCCACCTCCGAATCCATCTTCGCACTATAACCTTAAGCAGTATTTCTAAAATGTAAATCTGATTAAGTTGGTCCTCAGGATGCATACAGTCCTCCCCCCACTTCCCACTGTCAGGATGAAGTCCTGCCCACCTTCCTCTCCTTAGTCCCCCTCACACCCACCCCGATGCCCCCTTCCCAGTGGCTTTACTGAATATCCTGCAGTTCCCCAAAGGTGCTGGCGGGACGTGCTTTGGTGCCCGCATGCCCTCCTCCTTTGTCTGCCTGGTGATGTCCTGCTCTCTCACAAGCTGCAGCTCATCCACCTGCTCTGGGAAGCCATCCTCGCACCCCACTTAAGCCCGTGAGCTGGCCCCTCCTCTTTGCGGGGCACAGGCTCGCATTGATGCATTTATCCCACCTCCCTCCTTGCTAGTTGACGTGTATATCTCCTCTGCTAGACTTCGGACTCCTGGAGGGAGGGGACTGGGGCTCATTTGTCTTTGTCCTCTGGTGCTTCAAGGCTGGGTACACATTAGGTGTTTAATAAATGTTTCCTTGAAGACCTGGTGATGAAGGAATGACATGATATAAGCAGGTGGAGAAAAATGAAGCTCCACCTGGAAAGCTCTGCATACAGGGATTGTGGTTAAGGGGTCTGGCTTCCAGGGCCACTGTGGGCTGTCCGCTTCTGTTTCCTCTAATAACTGAACACAGGTCTCAGGGCTGCCTCCTGCTGCCCCCTCCTGCCACCTCCATCCATCCAGAAGGGCAGGCGCATGCAGGGCGGGCAGAGTTAAGCCTCAATATATTCAATCTTCTAGCAGAGTGGTTCTCAAACTGTAGTGTGTATTGGAATCACCTGCAGGCCCTGTTAAAACACAGATTGCCTGGCCCTACCCCGAGACTTTCCGCTTCGGTAGGTCCGGGGTGGAGCCCAAGAAACTGCATCTCTACCAACTTCCCAGGTGATGCAGATGGGGCTGGTCTGGTGACTACTCTTTGAGAATCTCTCTTTTAGCAAAAGGATCTGCTCTAAAACTTTCTATGGTATTGGGGAAGGAGATATGGGAAGTTTTTTGCTTGGGTTTGGTTTTGTAGGTTTTAAGAACTATTAGTGTGAGATTAATGTGGATAGATGGAGCCGATTCTACACACTTACCTCCTCTCCCATCTCCTCGCTTTCCTACAAAACGTTTCTGTGTTCACTCATCAACTATTCAATGGGTATATTTTGAAGGTGTAAAATGTGCATGGCAGCACGGCAGGTGGAGTTGTTGACATCAAGATGAAATCGATATGACACTGTCCTTAAGAGAGGTCCTCCAGTGCAGTCATAACTATAATTCAAGGAGGTCAAAGAAGAAATGCCTACTCGGGTGGGTAGTGAGTTCCCCATCAGTGGAGTTGTTCCAGGAAGGCATCTAGAGTGTTCGTGGGAATAAAACAATTTGATAGTCAGTTAGACCAGGATCTGAAAATCCTGGAATTCTGTGATTAAGGAAGACGGTGGTAATTGACACAAGAAAATGAAACAAATAAACAAATAAAATACTGTGGAGTGTGCAGTAGGGAGATCTGCAGAGGCAGCTGAGGCTTCCTCATATAAATACTGACATTATTGGCCTTATTTTTAATAAACATTTATTCCTCACCAGCAATATTCCTTGTAATGAAATGAATTTATATCCAGTGACCCCATAATTTGCTGTTTATTGACCTTAGATCATTTAAAAGTTAAATAGAAAAAGTCACAAGCAGGCCCACGGTGTGCCTCAGGGGTCTCCTTAGGTCCCACTTCCTGAGCCAAATGGAATTGAGTTGTGTAGTGACATGTTATTATTATTATTTTTTGCAATATTTATGAGAGAGAGAGAGAGAGAGAGAAAGAGAGGGAGAGAGAGGGAGAGAGGAGCCAATTGTAGGACTTGAATTTATAGTCACTAGGTCACCAGCTTGGTCACCAACTTGATCACCAACTTGAATTTCAGACTCTCACCTTCTTAAGAAAGTCCAGCCAATTCCCAGATTCCATAGGAGAGGTAAGGGTCAAAGTCCCTCTTTCAAGGGGGGTATAGCACTTAAGATGTGGTAGACCACACTGAAGCCCCTTGCCCCTCACTACTGTTTATTGAGCATCTATTAGGTGTTGGGTACTGAGTGAGATACTTTACAAATATTATTTATAATCCCTCAAGGTAAGTAATACCATCATCATTTTCAGATTTAAAAAAAGGCACAGGGCTTCCCTGGTGGCACAGTGGTTGAGAATCTGCCTGCCAATGCAGGGGACACGGGTTCGAGCCCTGGTCTGGGAAGATCCCACATGCCGCGGAGCAACTAGACCTGTGAGCCACAACTACTGAGCCTGCATGTCTGGAGACTGTGCTCCGCAGCAAGAGAGGCCGCGACAGTGAGAGGCCCGCGTACTGCGATGAAGAGTGGCCCCCGCTTGCCGCAACTAGAGAAAGCCCTTGCACAGAAACGAAGACTCAACACAGCCAAAATTAAATAAATAAATATATTTAAAAAAAAAAAAGGCACAAAGAGATTATGTATCTTGTCCAATTTCACACAGAACTCCTTAATTTATTTTTGGAAGTCAGCACAATTATGCAATTGAAAATCATGGTAAAAGGCCCAAAATTATTTATCTATCTCAAGTCTGAGTATAGACGCAAAATGCAAAATTAGAAAGTAGAATGCAGCAGTATATCAAATAGATAATACACCCTGACCAAATGGAGTACATTCTAGGAATGCAAGAATGGCTCAATAGTAGGAAGCATTAGGAAATCAACATAATTCACCATATCAGCAAACTAAAAGAGAGTCATATATTAGTAGATGCTGAAAGGACAGCTGGTAAAATTCTCCTGTAATAAAACTCTAACTCAGGAATAAGAAGAACTACTTAAACTTGATAAAGACTAAAAACTAGCTACATATATCATTCTAAACAGTGAACCACTAAATCCAATTTCACTACAATTGGAAAAGCTTGCTTTTGCTATTTTAAAATATTGTCTTGGTGATTCTTACAAATGAATTAAGCTAAGAAGATACAATAGTTTACATATATATGAGAAAGAAGAGATGACAATATCCATTTTTGCCAATGGTTATAATACCTGAAAAACCTAAGAGAATCTAGTAAGAAAGGAAACCCCACCAGAAATAATAAGGGTAGGGGGTAAGAGGGGTGGGTAACAGCTCTTCTCTATACTGTGGAGGTCATGCAGCTGGTCAACTTTGGCACCTGGAAGTGGGATTTGAACCCGTGTCTGATGAGGAACTCTGTCCTCTTTCCACCTTGTGAAGTGTTTACACTCACTGCTAAAACCCAGTCATGTGAAGCGAGAGTCTCTTAAAGCTGGCAACCTCCGCTACTCCAGCAGATCCGGTGGGGTTTGCTCTGCTGGGGAGAGGTGGGGACAAGATGAGAGGGTTGGCATGAGATTTTTACTGGAAGACCCTTGTGGCTTCTGCTACCAGCAGTGCCATCCCTCCACGGGCTGAGATATTGGGCTTTGTGACAGGGAGGGTGGTGGCAGTGGTCTAGTCTTAGCCATTTAGGTACTGAGCAGCCGACCAAGGGAGCTGCCCCTTTCTTCTTCTTGGGTCCAAGAAATCATATTTGTGTTACTTGTTGCCTTTGTCTCCTACTGTCCACCTGAGAGGTGGTGCCTGCTAGGACACGTGTTTAGAGATTCGGGATATCAGAGGCTTCCCGGGCCATCAAGGGCACAAGCTCTTGGTTGCGACGTCTACCAAGGATGCCTCAGATTCATAGTTTTAATGGTGGAGGTGGAATGTGTTTTTCTGGCACAGAATCACTGGGTGATAGATCAAAAATATGATCCGTATAAAGCTTTTGTACTTCGTACAGAGTCAACCACAGGGTGGTGGAAGGAGTACTGCACAGGAATCCAGGAGACCTGGGTTCCAGTGGCTCTGCCACAGCCAGCTGTGTGTTCCCAGGCAAATCACTTAAGCTTGCTGGGCCTCACTTGCTTCATCTGTGCCATGGGGTGTTGGCCTAAATAGACTCCCAGTGCCTTTTAACTTCAAAGTTATAATAAGTGTCACCCTTACCAAAGTTATAATACTTATCACCCTTACCACTGTTCTCAGTGCTTTGCATAGAGATTAACTCATCATAACAACCGAAGAGCTAAGTACTACTGTTATGCTTATTTTCCCTCTGAAGAAACTGAGGCACATAGAGTGCAAGTGACTTTCCCAGGGTCTCACAGCTAGGAAATGATGGTACACAGTTCAACTTCCGTCTTCTCTGGTTTTTCTTTACCTGGGTTCTTTTCTTTACTTGTCGCAGCGGTGCTGGTGCTGGGGTGAGGGTCGGGGGCTGTTGGGAGTGGGAGACACTTTTTCGGGGAAACCCAGCTCTGGGGTGGATGGATGGGAGTCACTGCCTGGGAGAATGATGGCCGTAGCTGCAGAGATTGCTAACATTTGCGTTTTCCCTTCCTTTCCTCTTTTCCTCTCTAGTCTGCGGCAAACGCTATAAAAACCGGCCGGGACTCAGCTACCACTACGCTCACACCCACCTGGCCAGCGAGGAGGGGGATGAGGCCCAAGACCAGGAGACCCGGTCCCCACCCAACCACAGAAATGAGAACCACAGACGTGAGTTCCCAGTTGTTGGGTTGGGGGAGTGATGAGGTAGCTGGGCAGGGCGATGGAGCATTCCTTTTTGTTCACCTCGGGCATCTTCTGGTGGCACCTGTTGATTGGTCTCAAGGACCTGTGGTGAGTTGGCTATTTCAGCGCAGCCACAGTTGCCCCTGTGGGTCAGCTGAGCCTGAAGCTTAGAGTGAGCTGGGCAGGGGTGGCACACCCAGCTCTGTTCCTAGAGGATGGGAGGTAAGTGTTAAGGCGGAAGAGAAACATCCTTACCTGGCCATTGTCAAATGCCAGACCTGCTACTCCTTTCCCTCAGCTCCAGAAGATCCATTCACAGCTGCTAACCTGAGGTGGGCAAAGCTGTGGGGTGTGTCAGTTCAGGCAGACATTCCAAATGTCTCCTTGGCCACCAAGGGACATAGAATATTCTTGCTTCATTGTCTCAGCTCTTAGAGGGTCACACTTTTGGTACGGGCTCTCCTGCCTTAGAAATATGGCCCTGGAGCCTCCATGCTCTTCACTTGAGCACTCAGTCAGCAAACATGACCTGGGTATACTTGTCACTTGGGATGTTGGGCTCTGAAGACCCAAAATAATCCTGAAGATTTGTGTTTCCATTTCTATTCTTTCTTTCCTTCCTCAACTTCTAGTTATGACTTAGGGAGTCACAAAGGGCTTAGCATTCACCATGTGACTTCCCTCTACAGCATTCCGTATGGCTTCTGGTCCACCCCCAAATCAGGATGGGATGGGATAATGGGACCTTTAGGGCTTGCTTCAAGATGTGGGTCATTCTAGGATCATGGGGTGAAGAAGAACTGTGGACATGGCACGTGTTTGTTGTTTTTTTTTTAACATCTTTATTGGAGTATAATTGCTTTACAATGGTGTGTTAGTTTCTGCTTTATAACAAAGTGAATCAGCTACACGTATACATATATTCCCATATACCCTCCCTCTTGCATCTGCCTCTCACCCTCCCTATCCCACGCCTCTAGGTGGTCACAAAGCACTAAGCTGATCTCCCTGTGCTATATGGCTGCTTCCCACTAGCTATCTATTTTACGTTTGGTAGTGTATATATGTCCATGCCACTCTCACTTCAACCCAGCTTACCCTGCCCCCTCCCCATGTCCTCAAGTCCATACTCTATATCTGTGTCTTTATTTCTGTCCTGCCCCTAGGTTCTTCAGAACCTTTTTTTTTTTTTAGATTCCATATATATGTGTTAGCATATGGTATTTGTTTTTCCCTTTCTGACTTACTTCACTCTGTACGACTGACTCTAGGTCTATCCACCACACTACAAATAACTCAATTTAGTTCCTTTTTATGCCTGAGTAATATTCCACTGTATATATGTGCCACATCTTCTTTATCCATTCATCTGTTGAGGGACACTTAGGTTGCTTCCATGTCCTGGCTATTGTAAATAGTGCTGCAATGAACATATTGGTACATGACTCTTTTTGAATTATGGTTTGCTCAGGGTATATGCCCAGTAGTAGGATTGCGGGGTCATATGGTAGTTCTAGTTTTAGTTTTTTAAGGAACCTCCATACTGTTCTCCATAGTGGCTGTATCAATTTACATTCCCACCAACAGTGTAAGAGGGTTCCCTTTTCTCCACACCCTTTCCAGCATTTATTGTTTGTAGATTTTTTGATGATGGCCATTCTGACAGGTATGAGGTGATACCTCATTGTAGTTTTGATTTGCATTTCTCTAATGATTAGTGATGTTGAGCATCCTTTCATGTGTTTGTTGGCAATCTGTATATCTTTGCAGAAATGTCTGTTTAGGTCTTCTGCCCATTTTTGGATTGGGTTATTTGTTTTTTGGATATTGAGCTGCATGAGCTGCTTGTATATTTTGGACATTAATCCTTTGTCAGTTGCTTTGTTTGCAAATATTTTCTTCCATTCTGAGGGTTGTCTTTTCGTCTTGTTTATGGTTTCATTTGCTGTGCAAGAGCTTTTAAGTTTCATTAGATCCCATTTGTTTATTTTCATTTTTATTTCCATTTCTCTAGGAGGTGGGTCCAAAATGATCTTGCTGTGGTTTATGTCATAGAGTGTTCTGCCTATGTTTTCCTCTAAGAGTTCTATAGTGTCTGGCCTTACATTTAGGTCTTTAATCCATTAGTTTTTGTGTGTGGTGTTAGGGAGTGTTCTAATTTCATTCTTGTACATGTAGCTGTCCAGTTT
Source organism: Lagenorhynchus albirostris (assembly GCF_949774975.1). Lineage (NCBI taxonomy): Eukaryota > Metazoa > Chordata > Mammalia > Artiodactyla > Delphinidae > Lagenorhynchus > Lagenorhynchus albirostris. The sequence goes on from NC_083095.1 coordinate 29,710,819, forward strand.
TCCCAGCACCGCTTATTGAAGAGGCTGTCTTTTCTCCATTGTATATTCTTGCCTCCTTTATCAAAGATAAGGTGACCATATGTGGGTTTATCTCTGGGCTTTCTATCCTGTTCCATTGATTTATAATTCTGTTTTTGTGCCAGTACCATACTGTCTTGATTACTGTAGCTTTGTAGTATAGTCTGAAGTCAGGGAGCCTGCTTCCTCCAGCTCCGTTTTTCTTTCTCAAGATTGCTTTGGCTATTCGGGATCTTTTGTGTTTCCATACAAATTGTGAAATTTTTTGTTCTATTTCTGTGAAAAATGCCATTGGTAGTTTGATAGGGATTGCATTGAATCTGTAGATTGCTTTGGGTAGTATAGTCATTTTCACAATGTTGGTTCTTCCCATCCAAGAACATGGTATATCTCTCCATCTGTTTGTATCATCTTTAATTTCTTTCATCAGTGTCTTATAGTTTTCTGCATACAGGTCTTTTGTCTCCTTACTAGGTTTATTCCTAGGTATTTTATTCTTTTTTTTGCAATGGTAAGTGGGAGTGTTTCCTTAATTTCTCTTTCACATTTTTCATCATTAGTGTATAGGAATGCAAGAGATTTCTGTGCATTAATTTTGTATCCTGCTACTTTACCAAATGAATTGATTAGCTCTAGTAGTTTTCTGGTAGCCTCTTTAGGATTCTCTATGTATAGTATCATGTCATCTGCAAACAGTGACAGCTTTACTTCTTCTTTTCCGATTTGGATTCCTTTTATTTCTTTTCCTTCTCTGATTGCTATGGCTAAAACTTCCAAAACTATGTTGAATAATAGTGGTGAGAGTGGGCAGCCTTGTCTTGTTCCTGATCTTAGAGGAAATGGTTTCAGTTTTTCACCATTGAGAACAATGTTGGCTGTGGGTTTGTCATATATAACCTTTATTATGTTGAGGTAAATTCCCTCTATGCCTACTTTCTGCAGGGTTTTTATCATAAATAGGTGTTGAATTTTGTCAAAAGCTTTTTCTGCATCTGTTGAGATGATCACATGGTTTTTATTCTTCAATTTGTTAATATGGTTTATCACATTGATTGATTTGCATATATTGCATTCCTGGGATAAACCCCACTTGATCATGGTGTATGATCCTTTTAATGTGCTGTTGGATTCTGTTTGCTAGTATTTTGTTGAGGATTTTTGCATCTATGTTCATCAGAGATATTGGCCTGTAGTTTTCTTTCTTTGTGACATCTTTGTCTGTTTTGGTATCAGGGTGATGGTGGCCTCATAGAATGAGTTTGGGAGTGTCCCTCCCTCTGCTATATTTTGGAAGAGTTTGAGAAGGATAGGTGTTAGCTCTTCTCTAAATGTTTGATAGAATTTGCCCGTGAAGCCATCTGGTCCTGGGCTTTTGTTTGTTGGAAGCTTTTTAATCACAGTCTCAATTTCAGTGCTTGTGATTGGTCTGTTCATATATGCTATTTCTTCCTTGTTCAGCCTTGGAAGGTTGTGCTTTTCTAAGAATTTGTCTATTTCTTCCAGGTTGTCCATTTTATTGGCATATAGTTGCTTGTAATAATCCCTCATGATCCTTTGTATTTCTGCAGTGTCAGTTGTTACTTCTCCTTTTTCATTTCTAATTATTTTGATTTGAGTCTTCTCCCTTTTTTTCTGATGAGACTGGCTAATGGTTTATCAATTTTGCTTATCTTCTCAAAGAACCAGCTTTTTGTTTTATTGATCTTTGCTATCGTTTCCTTCATTTCTTTTTCAATTATTTCTGATCTGATCTTTATGATTTTTTTCCTTCTGCTAACTTTGGGGTTTTTTTGTTCTTCTTTCTCTAATTGCTTTAGGTGTAAGGTTAGGTTGTTTAGTTGAGATGTTTCTTGAGGTAGGATTGTATTGCTATAAACTTCCCTTTTAGAACTGCTTTTGCTGCATCCCATAGGTATTGGGTCATCGTGTTTTCATTGTCATTTGTTTCTAGGTATTTTTTGATTTCCTCTTTGATTTCTTCAGTGATCTCTTGGTTATTTAGTAGTGTATTGTTTAGCCTCCATGTGTTTGTATTTTTTACAGGTTTTTTCCTGTAATTGATATCTAGGCTTATAGTGTTGTGGTTGGAAAAGATACTTGACATGATTTCAATTTTTTTAAATTTACCAAGCCTTGATTTGTGGCCCAAGGTATGATTTATCCTGGAGAATGTTCCTTCAGCACTTGAGAAGAAAGTGTATTCTATTGTTTTTGGATGGAATGTCCTATAAATATCAATTAAGTCCATCTTGTTTAATGTGTCATTTAAAGCTTGTGTTTCCTTATTTATTTTCATTTTGGATGATCTGTCCATTGGTGAAAGTGGGGTGTTAAAGTCCCCTACTATGATTGTGTTACTGTTGATTTCCCCTTTTATGGCTGTTAGTATTTGCCTTATGTATTGAGTTGCTCCTGTGTTGGGTGCACAAATATTTACAATTGTTATATCTTCTTCTTGGATTGATCCCTTGATCATTATGTAGTGTCCTTCTTTGTCTCTTGTAATAGTCTTTATTTTAAAGTCTATTCTCTCTGATATGAAAATTGCTACTCCAGGTTTCTTTTGATTTTCATTTGCATGGAATATCTTTTTCCATCCCCTCACTTTCAGTTTGTATGTGTCCCTAGGTCTGAAGTGGGTCTCTTGTAGGCAGCATATATATGAGTCTTGTTTTTGTATCCATTCAGCCAGTCTGTGTCTTTTGGTTGGAGCATTTAATCCATTTACATTTAAGGTAATTATCGATATGTATGTTCCTATTACCATTTTCTTAATTGTTTTGGATTTGTCATTGTAGGTCTTTTCCTTCTCTTGTATTTCCTGCCTAGAGAAGTTCCTGTAGCATTTGTGGTAAAGCTGGTTTGGTGGTGCTGAATTCTCTTAGCTTTTGCTTGTCTGTAAAGTTTCTAATTTCTCCATCAAATCTGAATGAGATCCTTGCTGGGTAGAGTAATCTTGTTTGTAGTTTTTCCCCTTTCATCACTTTAAGTATGTCCTGCCACACCCTTCTGGCTTGCAGAGTTTCTGCTGAAAGATCAGCTGTTAAGCTCATGGGATTCCCTTGTATATTATTTGTTGCTTTTCCCTTGCTGCTTTTAATATTTTTTCTTTGTATTTAATTTTTGATAGTTTGATTAATATGTGTCTTGGCGTGTTTCTCCTTGGATTTATCCTGTATGGGACTCTCTGCGCTTCCTGGGCTTGATTGACTATTTCCTTTCCCATATTAGGGAAGTTTTCAACGATAATCTCTTCAATATTTTCTCAGTGCCCTTTTTTTTTCTCTTCTTCTTCTTCTGGGATCCCTATAATTCGAATGTTGGTGCATTTAATGATGTCCCAGAGGTCTCTGCGACTGTCCTCAATTATTTTCATCCTTTTATCTTTATTCTGCTCTGCGGTAGTTATTTCCACTATTTCATCTTCCAGGTCACTTATCCGTTCTTCTGGCTCAGTTATTCTGCTATTGATTCCTTCTAGAGAATTTTTAATTTCATTTTTTGTGTTGTTCATCATTGTTTGTTTGCTCTTTAGTTCTTTTAGGTCCTTGTTAAACGTTTCTTGTGTTTTCTCCATTGTATTTCCAAGATTTTGGATCATCTTTACTATCATTACTCTGAATTCTTTTTCAGGTAGACTGCCTATTTCCTCTTCATTTGTTTGGTCTGGTGGGTTTTTACCTTGCTCCTTCATCTGCTGTGTAGTTCTCTGTCCTCTCATTTTCCTTAACTTACTGTGTTTGAGGTCTTCTTTTCACAGGCTGCAGGTTCGTAGTTCCCATTGTTTTTGGTGTCTGCCCCCAGTGGGTAATGTTGGTTCAGTGGGTTGTGTAGGCTTCCTGGTGGAGGGGACTGGTGCCTGTGTTCTGATGGATGAGGCTGGATCTTGCCTTTCTGGTGGCAGGACCGCATCCAGTAGTGTGTTTTGGGGTGTCTGTGAACCTATTATGATTTTAGGCAGCCTCTCTGCTAATGGGTGGGGTTGTGTTCCTGTCTTGCTAGTTGCTTGGCATGGGGTGTCCAGCAGTGGATCTTGCTGGTCATTGAGTGGAGGTGGGTCTTAGCATTGAGCTGGAGTTCTCCGAGAGTGCTCTTGCTGACTGATATTACGAGGGGCTGGGAGGTCTCTGGTGGACCAATGTCCTAAACTCGACTCTGCCACCTCAGAGGCTCAGGCCTGACACCTGGCTGGAGTACCAAGACCCTGTCAGCCACATGCTGGGTCATCCTGGAGAAGATGGACTGAAGCCAGGAGAAAGCTAGAGGATGGGAGACCTGTCAGAAGGCTTGTTTGATGAAATCAGGCCCAGGGTGGTGACATTCTTTACCCAGGCTCTACTCGTGAAGGGGAAAGGGGTGCCTCGGAAGCCGAGCACATGCTTTCACAGCCGAGGCATGTGTGAGCGCGGATTCATGCCATGTGTTTTTAATTTTGCTCAAAGGATTTTGTGGTAGATGCTCTTAAATTGAACAATTCAGTGTAATTAAAGGGATCAGACTTTTAATAATGTTTAGACTCTAGGGTTTGAGGGTGATTCCTGTGCATTTCAGTCAATCAGCTCAATTAGCTGATGTCAATTGGCTGCCTTCACCAAATATTTGAAACAATGAACACCCCTTGGCCAAAACCTTTCTTTGGATTAGTGTGGGTTTTCCCCTAATCCCCACCCCAACTTTCCCCCTGTAGCATTGCCTCCTGTCTTAGTTTCCTTGGCTGCTATAACAAAATACCAAAGACTGGCTGGCTTAAAGAATAGAAATTTGGGGGCTTCCCTGGTGGCGCAGTGGTTGAGAGTCTGCGTGCCGATGCAGGGGACATGGGTTCGTGCCCCGATACAGGAAGATCTCACATGCCGTGGAGCGGCTGGGCCTGTGAGCCATGGCCGCTGAGCCTGCGCGTCTGGAGCCTGTGCGTCCGGAGCCTATGCTCCGCAACGGGAGAGGCCACAATGGTGAGAGGCCCATGTACGGCAAAAAAAAAAAAAAAAAAAAAAAAAGAATAGAAATTTGTTTTCTCACAATTCTGGAGGCTGGAAGTCCCAGATCAATGTGCCATCAGGGTTAGTTCCTCAGAGGCCTCTCTCCTTGGCTTGCAGGCGGCTGCCCTCTTGCTGCCTCTTCACATTGTCATCCCTCTGTGCACGTGTACTTCCAAAGTCTCTTTGTGTCCAAATTTCCTCTTCCTTTTTTTTAAAAAATAAATTTATTTATTTTATTTTTGGCTGCATTGGGTCTTCATTGCTGCATGCGGGCTTTCTCTAGTTGTGGCGAGCGGGGGCTACTCTTCATTGCAGTGCACTGGCTTCTCAATGCGGTGGCTTCTCTTGTTGCAGAGCACAGACTCTAGGCACGTGGGCTTCAGTAGTGTGGCATGCAGTCTCAGTAGTTGTGGCACACGGGCTTAGTTGCTCTGAGGCATGTGGGATCTTCCCGGACCAGGGCTTGAACCCATGTCCCCTGCATTAGCAGGTGGAGTCTTAACCACTGCACCACCAGGGAAGTCCCCAAATTTCCTCTTTTTATAAGGACACCAGTCAGAGTGGATTAAGGCCCATTCTAACAGTCTCATTTTAACTTTTGCTCTTTCATCACCTCTTTAAAGGCCGTAGATCCAAATATAGTCATGTCCTGAGGTACTGGGCGTTAGGGCTTCAACATATGAATTTGGGGGGGGCACAGTTCAGGCCATAACACCTTCTTTAATTCTTGCTCTCTTTCAGGGTTCAAGCCTCTCATGTGACAGACCTTTGTTTTCTTACCAGCTACTGTCATCTGGACAGAACCTGAAAAGCAGGCAGGAGGTGCCCACCTCCCTGTGCCAGCTTCTGAATAGCTATGATGCTGAGGTCTCTACCTGCCCCCTGGGGAGAGGTTCCCTTGGTCCAGTCACCCTTGTCTTCCAGAAAGGAAAATGTATTGACCTGTACTGGCCAGCTGGTTTTTGCATTTCCCTGTCTCTCCTCTCATCCCTTCTCTGATTTAAGTGGCGAAGGCATAGCTATTGTCTCATGCTGCGAGGAGTCCGAGAATGATCTCCTTTGACTTGGGTTGCTGTCTGGAAAGTGTTTACTAGTGATGGTTGCTCTCTCTAAAGTATTTATTAGCTTGGTATTATTTCTCACTTCCCCCAGTGCTGGCTTATCTCCTTTACATCTCTTCTCAAATGTCAGTCCGTTTTGTCCCTGTGTATAGGTGCTTTCCTTGAGCCGTGGGGTTTGGAGTGCTTCTCTTTGGTCTGGGTCTCTTTCATGTGTGTGCACGGTGATAGCAGCCACAGAGGAAGGTTCCTTGTGACCCCCAAGTACACCGCGGACCCCCAGTGGGTCCAGGGGGTCTCCTCCTTAGCCATTCCTGTGGGCCCCTCCTGCCTGTCTGTTGACTTCCAAGATGGGCACTGGCCCCTATTTTTCTTTCTCCACCAGGATCTCCTCACGCAGCTTGTGGGTCTGTGTCTTCTGTCTCTTCATGTCTTCACCGTGAGGCCAGGCAGCCTTGCTTAGGGAGGAAGCTGCATCTTTTCTCCTGGTTGGAGACGCATCCCTAAGTATCCGGCCGTGTGTTCTCTCTCTGTGGGTTTGCTAGTGAGCGCTCCCACCCCAGCCCCCCTCGACTCCCCTTCCCCTCTCCCTGCTGATGAGAAATTGGGTTCTTCATAAAGGATCATCCAACTACCCAAGGGATTTAAACTGCATAGAGGACTTCCCTGGTGGTTCAGTGGTTAAGACTCCCCACTTGTACTGCAGGGGACACGGGTTCGATCCCTGGTTGGGGAATTAAGATCCCGCATGCTGCACAGTGAGGCCACACACACACAGACGCACACAGACACACACACATACAAAAAACTGCATAGAAAAGAATAGCTGTACCTGATCTCATCTGGGGTCTTCTCACACGAGGAAGGTTCCAGAACCCTCACAAACACCTTTTTTTTTTTTTTTTTTTTTTTTTTGCGGTACGCGGGCCTCTCACTGTTGTGGCCTCTCCCGTTGCGGAGCACAGGCTCTGGACGCGCAGGCTCAGCGGCCATGGCTCATGGGCCCAGCTGCTCCGCGGCATGTGGGATCTTCCCAGACCGGGGCACGAACCCGTGTCCCCTGCATCGGCAGGCGGACTCTCAACCACTGCGCCACCAGGGAAGCCCTACAAACACCATTTTAATGACATCTCCTCACGAGGCCTCTGAGAAGTCTGTGATTAGCTCTAATTTTACTAGCGGGGAGGGTACGGCAGAAAGGCCCTCAATGTCCATAGAAGCCCTCCCTTTCCTCTTCCCCAATTTCTCTGGATAAATCCAAGAGACAGCGGCTTTTCCCAGGTTCCCTGCACCACAAACACCAGCAATCTGTTTGCTTCTCTGAATGTGTGCTCTGTTCCCTCCCACATTCCCCTGGTGAGCGGCCCCCCAACCATTTTCTCGCGAGTGCTAATTGCCAGCATCATTAATAGCAGTCATTAGCTGCTCCCACTGTTTGGGGAGGGGGTGGGCCCCCACCCGTCCTGCCCTAAATGCCACTGGCGCTCTGTGGTGAATTGAATGCGACAGCTCTGCAGCACCCTAAGGTCTCCGCTTTGTGATCCTCCCTTGGCAAGGTTTCTGGAGTGGGGGAGGGAGGCAAGAGAGCTTGACCCAAGAGGCTAATCTGCAGGTCCCCCAGGAAAAGTTCTGGATGCCAGTGAGGTGGGAATGCTGACTTTTCCCTCTTGAGCAGAGCTGCAGCGGGAACCCCGCTGCTGGTGAGCACAGGCCTATGGGAAAAATAGCCCTACAGACTCAGGAGTTGTCAATGTCACGGGCATCTGCATTTGCACCACCTGCAGCAGTAGAGACCTTTTGACTTTGGTCCTCCTGCTGTCCCTTGCTGCATCCCCCCGGCTGTGTCTCCAGCAAAGCCCATTGCTCATCCTTGCTCCCGCTGCTGCTGAAAGGGCAGAGCGGAGTGCTGGAGCCAGCACTGACTGCCCCCCGCCCTCCACCCCCCGCCATGCTGCCCTGTGCTACCAGCTCAGCACTCGACTGCCATTCCTCCCACCCTCCGCCCCCTCCCAGCTGACGTTCTCCCGCCTTTGTTCCTCTCCTAGTCTCTCATTTTCTCCTGAATATACACTGTTTGTCTCCTTGGTAGGTTTGTCCCCTTTCCTTTGTGTCCTGACCTCTCTGTCTCAACTCCAGGCAGCCCGGGGATGCTTGGAGCTCAGACACTCCCGCTTGGGAGATAGGATTTTCTGATGGGGTCTTCCCTGCCTGAGCTGCTGCCCTTCTCCTCCCTGTGGGAGGCTAGATTCTTCTTCCTTCCTCTGATTCTCTGACCACCTTCATCTGCTTTCTACAAATGAAATCACTGTGTGTGTGCACATGCGTGTATATGTGCATACATATAGATACACACACACATAGGCTACATATATATGAATAAAAGGAGGGAGGGTTTGGGCAGGTTAGGACTCTGAGAGGTGCCGCTCAGAGGCATCCTGTGTGACTCCTTAAATGTCACCTTGGTAAACAGGGTAGCAGAAAGAGCACTGGGTTAGAATTCAAAACTCCTTTGACACGGGCTCACAATGTCAAAGCTCTTCTTGAATTTCTTTTTACCTTCTCTGCACAGTGGGAATCTATTATAGACGATGTTTTTAAGGTACCTTTTTTGGGGGGTGGGTATGGGGATGTCTGAGGTCATGGACCTGTATGAAAAAGCTGTGTGAATAAATTCAGTCTGATACATTCATCTGTCCATCCATCGATGTATCCATCTATCCACCACCGTCTATTGGTTTAGTAACCTTGTATCGAATACTGCCTTGGTCCCTTTCCTTGAGGAGCTCTCAGTTGTGAGCAGGAATGTGTAATAGGGTGTATATAGAATATGGTGTAGGAAGCCAAGGGCTCAAAGGCACAGCACACTTTCTACTCCTTAGGACAGTAGTGTTCTAAGTGTGACATCAGCATCACCTGGGAACTTCCTGGAAATGCAGATTCTTGGCTCCATGTGGTAACAGGTGCTCTGAGGGTGCGGGCCAGCAATCTATGTTTTAAAAAGCCCTGCAGGGCATTGAAAGCTTCAGAATGTTAGAAACATTAGAACATTTAAAAAGCATTAGGGAGTTTGTAAAGGCTTCCCTGAGGAGGTGACCTTCAAGTTAGCCCTTGAAGAATGAGGAGACATTTACTGGGTGGGAGAGGGCTTCCCAGATAGAGGGAACTGCGTGTACAAAGGCAGGGAGGTGTGAAATAGCATGGTGCGTTCAGACAATTGGTAGTAGTTGTGTCTGACAGTGGTACTGGAGAAATGATGGAATGTGGGCAGGGGCCACAGCTGGAAGCGTCTTCTCTGCCAGGCTGTGTAGTTGTCATCTTGTAGGAAAAGGAGAACCATGATAGCAATTACTAGAAGTAAGAACAAATGATTTATAAAGAAATATGTGTGGCATATTATAAATTATCATATGGGGCTTCCCTGGTGGCGCAGTGGTTGAGAGTCCGCCCGCCGGTGCAGGGGACGCGGGTTCGGGCCCTGGTCCGGGAGGATCCCACATGCCGCGGACTGGCTGGGCCCGTGAGCCATGGCTGCTGAGCCTGCGCATCCGGAGCCTGTGCTCCGCAATGGGAGAGGCCACAACAGTGCGAGGCCCGCGTACCGCAAAAAAAAAAAACGAAAACCAAACCAAAACAAAACAAAAAAATTATCGTATGGTGTATCTCTTATTTAATAGCATAAATGAATGTAAAATGCTCTCTGCAGCATACTTGGAGCTCTTATGAGGGAAATGTGTTTTAAAGTTTAGATCTATAAAATTTATTCCAAGGCTATTTCTCCAGTCCCTGGAATGGAAGTTGGGTTGTCCTCAGTCCCGGGAGGTCTCAGTCTTCTGTCTAATAGTGGTGGCCTGGCATGTAGCTAGGCTTTCAATATCTGTCGAGAGAAGAAAAGTCCCCACACCAGTGTGCCTTTGGAGGGCACGTTGTACTCTACAGAACTGAAAGAGGAGAGCCGAGTTGATTAAGGGTAATGTTGGCTGATTAGATAATCTGAAAATTAGTCTGATAATGTGCAAATTATCTAAAAGAAGCACGTGATGTCATTGCCACACTGATGGGAAAGATCGAACAGATGTTAGTCGTCTGACATCTCTGTCCTCTAACATACAGCCCAGGGGCGATGGATACAGCTTTAAGAGAGAGAGTGAAAATCACGTTTGACACAAGCTTAAGAATTTTGGATCAGTCTGAAAGGTGCCTGAAAACCTATAAAACCCACACAACTCACTACTTACCCAACCTTGACGCAGGAAGTTCAGGCTTCGTTACTGGGGAGAGAGAGGGCAATTCAGATCCAGGGCTCTGTCTGGAAAAGTGAGCTGCTTCTCGCTCCCCAAAGAGCAAATCTGGAAACTAACAACCGGTGTTCCTTAGGTGAATTATGATTTCACTAAACAGTTTACAGATTACAAAGCAAAGAAGAATCTGAGGTTGCTCTGTCCTTGAAGGTATACTTGGAGTTAACTCTCCAGACCTGTGGGTCATCCACACTCTTGACCCAGAGACTGAGAAAATGCCACTGGAATTGGCTGGGCCAGTGTGTGAATCACAACTCGGCCACCCTGCCATCTTCTGTCTGTGTAGATGTGGGTCAGTACTTACATTTCTCTGCTCCTTTGTTGCCTCATCCGTAAAACAGAGAGAACCATCGTTCTGCCCTCACGGGGTTGCCGTGAGCCTTCCTGAGGTGACGTGGGTGTCTGGCACCAGGCCCACACTCTGAGGGTGCCGACATCCCATCTCCGTGCCATTCAGGCCAGCAGAGCATGTCCAGGACCACAAATGGCTAACCTGCGTCGGGGCCCGTCTGTGGCCATGTTGATGCTGAGAAGCTAACTGCCTATGGGAGTCTCACTGGCATCAGGAGGAACTATCAGAGCCTGGCACATCCTTTGCTAAATCTTAGATAAGGGACCCCAATCCTTCCACATAAGCTAAACATGAGTATTTACTGAGTACTTACTGTGCATGCACCCACTCGTGGGGCCAAGTGTAACTGGGGCTCCAAAAAGATATAACATGTGGTCTCGGTCCCAGGACAACTTCTGGTCTAATTGGGGAAATAAGATGGATATGTGAAACCCGGTGGAAGGAAACTGTGGAGCAGAATCTAGCCGGGTGTGCATCCCTGTATTTACCATCCCGTTTCCCCAGGATCCGGCATCTACCTGCCACTTGCCTTTCTGTGAGCCTCTTTTTTTTTTTTTTTTTTTTTGCGATACGCGGGCCTCTCACTGTTGTGGTCTCTCCCGTTGTGGAGCACAGGCTCCGGACGCGCAAGCTCAGCGGCCATGGCTCATGGGCCCAGCCGCTCCGCGGCATGTGGGATCCTCCCGGACCGGGGCACGAACCCGTGTCCCCCACATCGGCAGGCAGACTCTCAACCACTGCGCCACCAGGGAAGCCCTGTGAGCCTCTTTTATTTCTCTCACCTTTTTGGCCTATTACCTAGAAAGTTCGGGATTGAAGAGTTTCGTGTCCTGATCAATGACAAGGGCAATAATACTTGCTGACATTCCTTGAATGTGTCAGACACTGTGCTAGGCACGCCACATTTATCTCATTCATTCCTCACAGTAACCTTATAAGGTAGGTGCCATGTCCCCTAGAGAACACCAAGGCACACAGAGACTGAGGGATGTGCCCTTGGACACAGAGCATGAATGTGAATTCTCCAGTCATGTGTCACTTCTTGGGAAAGCCTACTTATTTACACCTTTGATCCTTTTTCCTGCCTTTTCAGAAATAAAATTATTTTACAGAGGAAAAGAAAGAGGGAAAGACATGGTGGAATAGCTACTGTGCCAGGCACTTTGCACATGTCATCTCATGTAATGTTTGCAAGTCTGTGAGGCATGTGTCATTACTCTCATTTTACAGATGAGGAAACAGAGGCTCAGAAAGGTTGAGGAACTCTCCCCAGGTCACACAGTTAGCAAGATGAGAAGCTGAGATGTGAATGTGCTTGAGTTGGACACCATTCAGTTATGTCAGGACATTGGAACCCCAAGTGATGGATCCCAATCTCAACCTGGGATGTTTATCATAGTCCTACTGATGTCCCTTAATTTCCCCCTGTAGGCCAATTGTCAAGTGCATCATGTTGCATAGTGGCTTTTCAAAAGAAATGAATGTATTAATGGGCAGTATCGAGGTCAGCCTGGGCTGTGTAACAAAATACCATAGGCTGGGTGGCTTAAACAATAGGAATTTATTTCTCACAGTTCTAGAGGCTGAAAGTCCAAGGTAAAAGTGATGGCAGGGACGGTGTCTGGTGGGGACTCTCTCCTTGGGTTGGAGATGACCATCTTTTTGCTGTATCCTCACATGCTCTTTGCTTGGTACATGTCGGTAGATGGAAGCAAGCTCTCTGGTGTCTTTTCTTATAAGGGCACTAATCCCACCATAAGTGTCTCATCTCTCAATACCATCACATTGAGGGTTAGGGCTTTAACATATGCATTTTAGGGGAGAAACAATTCAGTCCATAGCAGGCAAATTTAATCTTCAGAATGAACTTTAGCTGTTTATGATGTTATATGGAACCCCCCTTTACAAATTCTGCTTGAGACTTTAATTCATAAATGAGTTTTGCTCTAGAAAAAAATCACACATCACTCAGTTCAATAATTTTCCTGCATCTTTCTCTCTCATTCTATGTCTCAGTCTTTCCAAGCTCTTATATCTCTTTCTGACCTTGTTCTTAAAAAAAAAAAAATAATGCTGTACCTGAAGTGAAAATCCTAGGATTAATCCTTGGCTCTGTTTTCCTTCACCACCCTTTTGGCTACCCCTCCAAAATATACCCCGAATCAGTTTCCGTTTCTCCATCCCTATCACCACTGGCTCTTGTCTGGATCATTGCAACTTCTTTATTAGTCTCTCTGCCTTCGTTCTTACCTCTTATAGTCTTTTCTCCAAGGAGTAGCCAAAGTGGTCTTTCAAAAGTATAAAATAGATTATGCCATGCCATGCTTTCAAAACTTTCATCACACGTGAATACAATCCAAACTCCTTACCTTGCGGGCCTGCATTTTTGCTTCTCAGAGCGAGGTCAGCAGTATCCACATCACCCAGGGCTCAGGTGATCAACCTGTCCAGGTTGGCCCAGGGTATTCCCAGTTTTAGACTGAAAGTTCTGTGCCCTGGAAACACCTCAGTGCTAGGCAAACCTGGATGTTTGGCTACCCCACGGGGAAGCGTGTAAGAAATGTGGGCTCTCAGGCCCTACCTGGACCTATGAATCCTAATCTGAATTTTAATGAGATCCCTAAGTGATTTATCTGCACAACACTCAAATTTGAGAAGCCCTTGCCTCTAGGGCCTGCTGACCACTCTGACTTGAGTTCCCTCGGGTGTGTTGTTTTATGTACCCGTGGCAGGATAGTATCAGGTGGGCCAGCTAAGAGCCACACAGCCTGGGTTCAGGACCAGCGTAGCGTGACTTTAGACAAGCTTCCTCGTGCCTTAAGTATCATCTGTGTAAAATCAGAACACTAATGCCTCTGTATCATAGGGTTATGCAACGCTGAAATAAATCAATTCATATACAGCACAGCACTAACAGATGTGTATGACACAATGTGATATGACCGTCATGTGTCTCAGAGCCGTGGTCCTCCAGCTTGAGCACATCAGAATCACCTGTTCCTTAAAACGCAGACTTCCGGATCTCCCACCCCAGAATTTTGGATTCAGTAGATCGGTGGTGGAGGCCTAGAGTTTGCATTTTTAAGAAGTCATGTGAACTATGTGGACCACTGCCTTAGAGAAATCCAGCTTTCAAAGACCAATGGCCAAGCTGTGTTTCCCTTTAATTCTTTTTACTTTTGGATGCACCGAGTCAGGTAACCAGGAAACAGGTTGCATTGCTCAATCTGGGGGGAGAAACTTGGTTTTCATTCTTTTCCTAAGGCCCTGTCCTACCACGGGCGAATGTCTCTGTGGCTCCCAGCACCCTCTTCCCAGTTTGCTTTCTGGGTGTGTTCCTGGTCTGGGCCCTCATCTCTAGGCTGGGCTGCCTGTCAGCTCTGTGGTCCCTTGACTCTCTCCTCACCCTCAGGTCTGATGCTTGAGACTCATCCTTTTCTTTTCCCTGAGTACTGCTTTTTAGTCTGAAGGACACAGAAAATGCTGGTCCCTTGTGGACTGTTGGGGTTGACATACCCGAGTCCTGTGGAGGTGGTGGTGACGAGGGGTGGAGAGGGGCAAGGCTGAGCAAGAGAGGAAGGGAGCTTGCTGAATTCTGCCATCACAATAATAATATCCTGACAACTGAAGCAGACGAGGCTTATCCTGCCCTACAGCACTGGGATGTCCTGCATTTCTCTCAGGGGAATGACACCACTTCATTCACAGCCCTTTTGACATAGTTCCTCTCAAGTGAAACGTTTTCCCCCTCAACTGACTCATTTGGTGGCAATAACAAGTTGCTACACCAGGGCATGAACTGACCCACATGACCTGCCACTGGAAAATGGAAACATCTTGTGCTTTCCTTAATCAGCACTGAGAAAAGTAATCAACTTTGCTTAAGTCTTCTTCTCACTCTTCCGAAGCGTCAGTAACAGACCTGGGGTTGCTGGCCTAAGGCTGGAGCACAAAGGACATTACCAAAGGGTCATGTGACCATCTAGTCCCAGAAGTAGTGACATGGTGTCCAAACTCCTGGCAAGTGGCAACTCTAACCAGATACATCCATTAAGATGGAGACATCAGTGTGAGCAGACACGTGATTTCTGATTTTACAGCACAGTGTCTGGGAGTAAATATTTACAAGGTGTGTGTCTAACAGTATGAGTTTTGTGTTCCATAAAGATAGAGGAAAAGGAGATAGGTACAAGGAAGGGTGGGATGACTGACACACATTTAAAATTTTTAGAAAAATTCTACAGCTACCAAAGCACATAGTAAGACAGGGCCTATATTCTCACTGGACGGTTCAGGGCTCCTGGCAAGAGACCAAACATGAGGTTCAAGGGGCCCTGGGGGCCAAATGAGCCTGGGAGTTCTTAACTCCTTCCATCCTGGTTTTCCAAGAAATGCCTAAGGGAGAGGATTCCCGTGGGAGGGCAGACCCACTGGCTTTCTCCACCACCACTTTATTCTCTCCAGTGGGCTCTCCCACTCTTTATGTTGCTTCTGCCCCTCACTCTTTTTTTTTTTTTTAAATAAATTATTTATTTATTTTTGGCTGCATTGGGTCTTTGTTGCTGCACGCGGGCTTTCTCTAGTTGCGGCGAGCGGGGGCTACTCTTCGTTTCGGTGCGCGGGCTTCTCATTGCATTGGCTTCTCTTGTTGCGGAGCACGGGCTCTAGGCGCGCGGGCTCAGCAGTTGTGCCTCGTGGGCTCTAGAGCGCAGGCTCAGTAGTTGTGGCACACGGGCTTAGTTGCTCCGTGGCATGTGGGATCTTCCCGGACCAGGGCTCGAACCCATGTCCCCGGCATTGACAGGCGGATTCTTAACCACTGCGCCACCAGGGAAGCCTTGCCCCTCACTCTTTATGTCCCCTGTTATGGGCAGGACTGATGCTGGCAGTGCCTTAGGATGGTCACTGAGTACTCGGGACACTTTACATCCACTGAATTCCTGGTCTTTCACTTCCCTTTGCCTGGCAGTTGTGTTTTTTTTCCCCTCCCAAAAGCCTCTGTGAAGATCTGCCATCCTTTCATTAAGTATTTATTGTCAGCTCTGTGTCAATCACTGTGCCAGGTGTTGGGGATTCAGAGATTAAAGACACCGCTCCTGCCCTCAGGGAGCTCACGGCTAATAGGGAGAGAGATGTGTACACAAATATGAAGCAAGGATGAAAGGCTGAGTTCCTCTGGGTTTGAAAAACTTCGCTCTTCTTTCGCCCTATTATAATCCTCAAATAATAGGCCTAAAAGGGGCCTTAAGACATCTAGCATATTCTCTTGCCTCTAGATGGGCCTGCACTCAAAGAAACCTGGGCCAGGGACACCTTCCCAGGTGCAGACCCTCTCCAGAGAAGCCTGCTTCTGCGACCGTGCCTTTAACTGCTGAATCGCGCTCGTGTCCAGCTTTCTGGTAGCGTGCACTGCCATTTCAGCTCCTTCTGCCTCCTGTTGTCTTTGACAATACGGTGACTTAGGCCCATCCATAAACCCAAGGGCTTATTAAATCAGCCCTCGGCCTTTTCGTCTCCAGGGGGACTAATCTCGGGGCCTGGAATCATTCTGCATTAGCAGTACCCCCTCCTAAATCCCTATCATACACTCACCCTGTGCGCAATGCCAGGTGGCAGAATGGTGCGTGAGGTCTGACGGTCATGTGCTGAGTGGACCCCGGTGTTCGTTTCCCCCACCGGGCTCCCCAGCTGCCCCGCCTTCCACATTCAGGGAGGAAGGCATCATTTGTCTTCCCTCTGGAGCCCCAGGGTGGGACCAGAGTTGCTATTAGGTGGCCAAGAAGAACCAGCCTGAATGGAAGCCCAACATTTTTATTCCTTGGATCCGTGGGATTTATTTTTTCATCAGTTCTAGGGAAGCAATGAAAAAAGGTGTCAGGCCTTGGGGATAATTTATATGAGTAAACACGTAAGGGGTGGGGTGAGCGAGAGCATGAGAATTAAGGCCATTTATCCAGGCTTGGAGGCTCTGTGTGCCCTCTGGTCCAGCCTTCCCCACAGTCTTTATCTTGCCACTTTAACCCTCTCCTGACTCTACTCCACTTGGGCCCAGCACGGATCTCTTCACAGCCTCAGCCTTCCGCTGCCTCCCCCGCCCCTCCCGGGTCCCTCATTAAAGGCTGGGTGGAAGGGAGCAGGCTGCGGCGGTGGCCTCCAGCTGAGGCCTGCTCGCTGATTCTGAAGGGAAGGCACGTCGGCTCACCCCCTCCCTCCCCTCCCGCCCCGTCTCCGCAGCTTCCTCCTCCAGCCTGGCGTGTCCAGTGTGCCCTGTGTGGCCAGCCTGAGGCTGCCTTCCGCTCTCCGTCTTTTCCTTTCCCCTTCTCTTTACTCCGTCCTCCGAAGATGCGCTCTGCACCGCCAAATGGCACCAGGCTAGGATGCTTTACACTTGAGAGATGAAGTAATAACAGGTGGCAAGACCAGAGGCTGCCGGAGCCCAGGATTCTGGTTGCCATGGCAACATGTCAAACCCGTGGAGGGACGGAACTGTCAGCCGTGGAGGGTGGTGGGGGAATGAGTGAGGGGAGCGAGGAGAGGCACAGCGCCTCCTGGAGGGCTCTTCTCTGTGCCCCTGGGGTCCCAGAGCGCTGCACACCCCTGCTAGCGGCCCCTGGGGAGACAGCTGCTGGCCTGGGGCTGGGGTCAGGCTGGGTGGAGGGCACGGGACATGGCCCTGCGTCTGTGCACACCAGGCCCTGGCAGGCAGTCGGAGCGTCTGCCCAGGATGTGAAGTCACGCTTTCGTGGATGTGCCATAGAGGAGCCTAAACTTCTGGCTTGCTTCCTCTTTCCCTAGGACACTAGGGCTGCAGCTCTGGTCTCGGCAGAAGCAGGTGAGGGGCTGCTGCTTGTGGCCAGCCTGTGCCCATCGCTCATGTTCCTCTTGAGCGGCAGGCAGGCGTATTGCGGCAGAAATCAGGCTGAAAGGGGAAAAGACAGCCCTGTCTAGGGGCCTTGTTTGCCCTCAACACGTGGCCTGAATGAAGTAAAGAACCCTGTAGTATGGTCATGCGCCACACTGCCGTTCCAGAATGACTGCTCAGCCTTTCCCGAGTGCGCTGGTGGGACTCTGGGGCTTGGCTTTTCCTTTCTCTTGGGTTGATTTATTTGAATGTTCCCTCCCACCTTCTGTTATTATTATTATTTTGGGGGATTTCCTCATGAACTTTGTTCTGATTTCCATTTGTTTTCCTTTGAGCTTTTTAAACTTATTCCCCTCCCGCCCCCCAGGTAAACCCCTGAACTCTCAAGGTTCACTTTCTTTTCCCAGCAGCTTCCTTGCATCGCTTACATAATCTCAGCCCATGAACATTCATCAACAGAAAACCAAAGCCATCGTCGCGGACGCTGCCATCGAGATACCACTTGGGTCTTTGGCCTCCCCGTCCTCTTGCTCTATAAAGTGGGACTCAATTTCCCATAAGCGGAAGCAGAATCTCTAGTTAAATGCACTTGCAAGGTCTGGGCGAGCTTCCTATTTATAGCAAAATCCTTTTTATAATGACCTCATAGACGGTGCCAGGAAATTGCTCACGGATGGGTCAGGCCAAAGGCCAATAAAGCCACGGTGTGAGCTTTACTTAAAAAAATTCCTTCATGAGCCTCTGGAATTCTTTGGAGAAGTGTTTTCACGGGTTATATGACAATAACTGGGGCCACCGGGATGGATTACAGTGGTAGAGACATTAAACTTAAGTTCAAAGGGAATTTCCGCTTCATCAGGCCAATCTCAATACTTTTTATCACTTTGGGCTTCCCAAAGAAAGTACTGGGTGAATCACGTTTATGAAATATTATATATGCAACGTTGGCTCTGGACTTCCCAGAGGCAGAGAAGTGTGATTAGAGACAAGAGTCTCTGAGGACACAGGCAACCCGGGGGTGAATCCCGCTTCCTCCACTTCTTAACTGGGGCTTGAAGCCAGCCCCTTAATCTCTTTGGGCTTCCGTTACCTCATCTGTCAAATGCTCCCTACTTCACAAAATGCTTGTGAGAATCAATGAAATAGTGTGTGTAAAGCATCAGCGTAAGATCTGTCACCATTTTGTAGTGTCATATGTCTCTGCTTCATCTTCTCAACAAACAGTCGAATGGGGGGCGCTGGGTGGGTAGGCACAAACTGGTGTCCCCTTCTCAAGAGACAGTGAGTCCTAGTCTTATACTTTTCCTGTATGTCTGTGTACAGGACGATGTCTCACCTACCAGAGTAGGGAATAGTACAGTGTTATTCTTCCAGCAACCCAGGGCTCTCGGCCACCCACTCTGTGTACTCGGGGAGCTAGACATGACCCAGGCCAGATGACCGACCGTTCATTTGGACGTGGACCAGCTCTTCGTTTTGGAGACTGGGGAAATAAACCAGGCAGTGAGTGATATTCAGAGTGACAGATAACTCTGCCTCAGTCCCCCTAGGAGGAGCTCCCGAGGCATCACTGGGCTGCCTACCTACCTCTCTGTCATCCTTTTCTAAGCCATTCATCTCACACATCATTGTTAACCATTTCCTGTGTGCAGGACACATAGGTTTTCCAACAATGTGTTGGATGTGGTCCCTGATCTGAAGGAATAAACCCCTGAATATGGGGTGATGAGGCAGGTGTATACGTGTATAGACAAGCGAAGGGTCATAGAAGCAATGTCAACAGCGTGCTCTCCCTAAGGCCTGACTGGTCATTTCTGGCTGGGGACTTGGGAGAGCTCCATGGGAGAACCCTCACTAATCCTAAATACCCCAAAATGTACGAGAACCAGAGGTGAAAGCTATTGATTAGTCCATCCCGTGCCATTTTACCAAGATGGAAGGAAGCTTGAGCTCACTGTTGTGAGGGGAGAGTAGGAACTGAAGTGGAAAGGATTTCACTGGAAAATGAAGTCTAACTGCTCACTATCACTTTCTACACTGGGCCCTCGCTGGACTAAAATGGTACCCGCTCACCTGGCATGTCACCACTGTACACACCAGGGCCTGCAGCTGGAAGTTTATCACCATTTTCATCCCTTTGGCCAGGAGCTTTGTATAACCAACACATATATGCGGGGACCCTGCTCTGCTTCAGTCTCCTCGGAAGCTTCTCTTCATCAGGTGAATTAAATCCTCTTCCATTGGTCTTTCTCCATAGGATTGATTTCTCCATCACTGTCTGCTTTGCTCTACTAGATTGTTTCTGAATTTTTTATTTCTTGCCATATTAGAGTCCCTGATTCGGTAGGGTGTTCTGCCAATGGTCTGTTGGTGGTGCAAACTGTAGAATTATCTGGGCATTCTTATACTCCATATTCTACTTCTCCATCCTCATAAATCACAGGAATAGTGTGTTGGAGAAAAACCAGATTCTTTGTTGCTTAAAGATTTTGTGAAAGGGGAGAAAATCTGGCCTAAAAAAGAGAACAGGAGGCAGGTGATGAGCCTGGGCTTCCTGAGAGGTTTAGTGTGATGATATACATGGGATTCTTTGATCACTCTTCATGCAGGAAGCTACCTAAGTTGTGACTGGCATCTCCACATTTTATATCTAGTTCATAGCAATCATGAAACTTAGCTCTGTTTTACACTCAGCCCGTACATTTAATATAACCCACTTCTTCTTACTGTTCATCTTTTGATTGATTTCCATGATAGTCGCTTAATCAGGAAACCCCGAGTTTATTTGCTTCATAGACATACTTGGATTTTCTTGAGAGAGTTCTTTTTTTTTTTTGATGCGGACCATTTAAAAAGTCTTTATTGAATTTGTTACAATATTACTTCTGTTTTATGGTTTGGTTTTTTGGCTGCGAGGCATGTGGGATCTTAGCTCCCGGACCAGGGATTGAACCTGCACTCCCTGCATTGGAAGGCAAAGTCCCAACCACTGGACCACCAGGGAAGTCCTGAGGGAGTTCTAAAAGTGGTTAAGATGGCAACTGAGAAAGAAAGAAGAAAGGGACTTCTTTCTGGATTTGGGCAATGAAAATTTTATAGGCAGAATAAAATTTTTGCGGACGTCCTGCTTTTTGGAGATTATTTGCAAAACCATTCTGTATGACACACATCTGTCTTTGAGATGCAGTGACTGATGAAGAAAAACCCACACTCCGCAGGCCACAGGGTGTGGCCCCCTCCTCTGTCTGCCACAAACAGCCCACATTTTTCTTGCAGAGAATTGTCTGCCTCCCTGAAGATGAAAATCAATGACTTAGAAACTGATTAAACAATCCAAATAGCAACTGATAAATGGATTAACCCTCTATAATGCACTTCTGTGAGCTTTTGTCTTCCGCCTTCCCCAGGTAAGTTCTTCTATTCCTAGAGGCAAAGCAGAAGCATGGAGGAAGCGGAGGCCAGGGGGAATCATATTAAAGTCGGTGAATCCGTTTATCACTTACTGTCTGGATGGTATTTCTGCTCACATATCTGCTTCCTTTTACAGATTTGTACCCTGATGAATGTTAGGCAGTGAATAATGAACGATAGGGGCAGACACTGGGGATAGGCGAGAGGAAGATACCCCGGTGGTTTAGGCTGATCCCATAAACAGAGAGACTTTTCTTCTCAGTCACAAACAGGGAGCGTTAACATGACAAAGAAATGTCCACAATAGGGATCAAAGAACAAGTAAAATGGAAGGATTTCTTCTCATGCAAAGAACCTGTCCAAGGCTTTTTAACCAGCCCCTAGACACTGAGATTTCAGTGCTTGAGGACATGTGCTGTTTTCACGAGGTTTTGTTTTTAAAATCATGTCCCAAGATGTTCCTTTGTCTTTGTGTAGGGCCTTTCCGTAAGGGTGGCTTATGAAAGTCTTAAGCCTCCGATATGCTCACTAACTCACCGTTGCACCCACCTCCGGTATGAGGCTGAGCTAAGTGTTCAGTTCTGATTCTAGGCACTTGGGGTCTGCTGATTAACTAGTCCTGGGTGCTTTCCATGACCAACAAGTCTGGACTTCAGGGAGATGGGGCTGAACAAGACTGGACACCTGTGTACCTGCCCACAGGTGCATCAGAGTCCCCCAGAGCATCTTCAGGGTCCTTCCTGCAAATGATCCCCCATCTGTGCTTCTTTGTTTTCCTTTTCAGAGACAGAAGGAATATCTCCTAAACGAGAGCATCTTTCCCAAGGGCAAGGCCTAGATAGTGACCTTTCTCTCTTCCTCTAGTCGCACCACCGTTGATGGTTACCATCTGATGTTTGGGTCCCAAGGGCTCATTGTTCAGGGATGAGAGAAGTTCACTTGGTTGGTAAGGCCTTCTGGATGCTTCGCTGATCCAGGGATCCAATCAGAAGAGCAGAGTAGTTTCTATAAAAACACAGAGCTGACAAACATTACAATCAAACTCAGCTCTGGATGGCTTGCAAGACATTGGTATGGTTGAACCGAGGAGAATCATAAAGAAAACTTTGCCCAAGTTAACAACTTGGTTGTAACAAAACCTCAGATTCTAAACTTCATATTCTTTCTGGAGCAGATTCTGCCATACCATGGGAGAAGAGGGGCCGGTGGAGACTCACCAGAGCCTAACATTGGATTTTTAAAAAAATGTTTCCACAGCCCAGAAAGGACCGGATGGGACAGTCATTCCCAATAACTACTGTGACTTCTGCTTGGGGGGTTCTAACATGAACAAGAAGAGTGGGAGGCCGGAAGAGCTGGTGTCCTGTGCAGACTGTGGACGCTCTGGTGAGTGTGGCCCCTTCTCGCATCATGTGCCCGTAGACCAGGAACTCTTCCACTCGCACTTCTCTGCCATCTTGTGGGGGTCAGGGGCTGAAGGGTGGGTGCAGAAGTGACGGTGATGATACTTCGAGTGGAGATGGGTTTTCAGGTTATTTTGATTTGTTCCTTCTTGAGGCTTAAGAACTAGAAGTTATGCCCTGGGATCTGGGGAAAAGGGAAAGAAGAAGGTTTGGGCTTTTGTCTGTCCGGCCTTTCTGTGAGGTGGATATTTCTTTGTGTGTGTTGTTGTGGACGACAGCGAGACAGTGTGGAAACACCCGGAGACACAGGCAACGTGCTTCCTTGTATCGGGTGACGTGCCCGTAACAAAGAGGTGCGTTGGTTCTGCAGAAGTGCCCGGGGCAAACCGGAAGAATGTGGAAACGTGAATACTGGGAGAGCAGCCACATCTGGAGCTGTGGGGGGCACAGACCCCTGCGCTCCTGGGTAGCTGCATAGATGCCACCCCATTGGCCACTTATCCCATTTTCTCATGTGGAAAGCAAGAGAGAGCCCGGTCGATCAAGGAGGCAAAGGGCAGGTGTTCTTAGGACTCCTCTGCAGTTGACTTGGCATGTTTTGAATTTTCATCTTCAGTCTATTCAGAGACTAAAATTGGTCTTGTTCTTCCATTCTTAGAATGAGCACAGGTCCTCAAGTTTTGTGCAAGCTGTTTTGCTTTCAAATTCCATTATTTTGCGCTGGATCATGGTTGGCTTTTCATATTGTTTTATGTTATAACGAGGCCAAAGTGCAAGGCAGGGAGGAGAAGGTTTCAGACTCATCTTTAGTCTCATCAACTGCTGACTGGTAGGTGAAATACAGTTTGGTTGGGTGGTTCTTTCCACCAGCCAGGAGTCATGGCTCCTTCCCACCTCTCTACCCAGCATCTGTTCTACTCCTAGTCCTGAGAGAAGGCCTGAGATGACCACACCCGGCTTTACTATAGCAGCTCAGTTCTTCCCTCGCTCCGTCCGCAGACATTAGCTTTAGTCCTTTTGTATTTGGTCTTGGGTTGTTTAAGCTTTAAGACTGACTTGAACAGCAAATCAGTAATTGGAAAAGCACTGTGGTTTTTACTGCATACAACCCTCCGCATTTAACCCTTAAGGACCCTGACAGGGTGGCCCATCTGTGCAATTCTGTCAATTCCTTCACTTGCCAAACGTGATACCTAACGTTGAACTCTTTATCCTACTGGTGCCAGCTTAGAAGAGAGGGCCCATGTGATAGTGGAGGGATTTAGATACTCAAAAAGAAAATGAAACAAATGAAATTCACTTCAGCATTTTTAAAAAGCAAGCGATCAGACAAAATCTCTACCACCAGAAACCAAGTTACTTGGTGGCATGATACTCTAGGCAGAATTTTATGGACTGCTATGGGTTTGGGAGGAGTTAGAGAAGGCAGCGTCAGAATTCTCAGTGAAAACTTCTGAAATTTCTCCTCTCCCTTTCCTACAAAAGACGGCTACTTGGATCTGATCCACGGGGGACCAGAAGTGGGCAGTTGTTTTTTTCTGTACAAAGCTTCTCTCTTCACAGCCTTTACTCAGCTTCTTCTTCCAAGGATCTGTCTGCTGTGTGACTCAGGGGGCCATTTTATACCAGCCTAGGTGTTCTCATTGCATTCGCCAGGGATTAATTTTGGTGGATAATTTAGTCAAGGTCTGACTCTGATGTTCCTGAAATAGTCAACATCTTGGGAATAAGCAGGTGGCATTAGCCCATGGGATATGCTCGTTAAGGCAGGTGGGCCAATACTTCTTCTCTAGGACCTCCCTGGAGTCCTTCCAAGGAAGAGTGTGGAGCTCAGAAGAGCTGTCTTTTCCTTCCCATCTACCCCACTACCTACTTTTCCTGGGAGAAAAAGTGAGATTCCAGAAATTGGCACCCTAAATGGTACCTTATGACCTCATCGGGGGCAGTCCTGGGGCCCATTTGGAACGTGAAAAAGTCTCTACCGGAGTTTTATAGACTTAAGGATACAGTCTTTTATTCGGCTTTTCCACCCCTACTTCCCACTTTCTCAGTGCTCTGAGTTAGATTTGACAACCCTGGACTTTCTGGAGTAACTCAGACCTGGGTGTGTTTAGGGCCTGGCGTGTGTGCGTGCATGCCTGTGTGCACACACACGTGTATGTGTATGTGCACGTGTGTGGGTGCAGATCACAGAAATGTCCTCCAGTGGTTAAAGAAAACGGGAGACTCTTTTATTACCTACCACTTATCAGACTTTCCAACTTCTTTTTGCTTTCAGTGCAAATGAACTACATGATGTAAGGGCAGAATTGAAAGGGTATGGAAAGAATGGGATTAGAAACGGGTAAAAATAAAAATAAAACGGATGGAGGCTTAACCACCTTGACTGGGTTATCTGACAGTAATACCTTTGTAAAGCTGACTGTCAAAGTGAAGGACAAACATTGTGCAAAGAAACGCCAACTGAAAACACCAAAGAAATACCAACCAGGCTTAAAAACCACCAAGGAAACGCATTGTCTGGGGTGGGTTGAGCGAGCGTGCATGCGAATGTGTGCCTTCGGAAGAGAAGAAAGAAAGATCGTGGTTGAATCTTGCGCTGTCAGAGCTGTGGACAAATATATTATGGTAGAGATGATGCCTTTTCAGGGAGGGGAGAATCCTTTTCCCTGGAAATGTTGGCTTTGTCCCGTTACCCCAAACCCCTGTCACCAGGTGACACACCCAGTTAATCCCTTTTGGTGTGAAATGGTTTATGATTTTGCTATTAAGAATAACACTGTAATAATGTAATAAGAATATTAATAATGCTGTCTGTTGCTTAACCCATGTGCTGATATATTCATCATACATGTCAGCTCATTTGGGAGGAGAAGGCAGGAAGGAGAAGGAGGCAGCGGCCGCAGCACGCACCACGGAGGACTTATTCGGTTCCACGTCAGAAAGTGACACCTCAACTTTCCACGGCTTTGATGAGGACGATTTGGAAGAGCCTCGCTCCTGCCGAGGACGCCGCAGTGGCCGGGGTTCGCCCACAGCAGATAAAAAGGGCAGTTGCTAAACGCACGGAATGGACTTTCTGGGCAATTAGCCATCACCCTGTGACTTTGGTCATTGCTCTGGTTCTGATATATATATTTTTTTAATGAAAGACAGTTTAGGTTTTCCCTTCATCCTTGCTTTTTCCTCTCACTTTCCACTTGTCCCTCCCCCTTCCTTCCCTTTATTTAGGGTACATACAGCAGAAGCACAGACTACTGAAACAAAACAGAACAAAAGAAAGAATAACAGTCCTGCAGAGAGATGGCATCGTGATGTACTATTTATTTTCCATAGAAATGGGAAGTTAGGCGGATTATCTCGTTTTTTGGGGGGAGGGGATCTTTTTGACATGAGCAGAGTTGATTTCCTCAGTTTTCCTATTTATTGGCAAAACGAAGAGAGGAGGAACATTGGGTTTGGAAACAAAGAACCAATAACGTTAAAAAATGATATTTTATATCTTCTAGCTATGATTAGAAGCAGGCCTTTTTTTTTTTTTTTTGAGACAGAGAGAGAGAGAAGGGAAATCAAAGAAACTGAAGTAATATCCTGTTTGAAGAAAGCCTGTATGGGGGAGGATTTCCTTGACGGGAGAGGATGGTACTTGGTACCCCACGGAGCTGGTGGCTCCCCACGGCAGACCCCCTCCCCATTTCTCCTCCCCCGACCTTTCCATCTTCCTTTCTGCTTGCGAGAACATGCCAGCAGTTCCTGAGAAGCCGGGCAGCCTGTGTGTGGCCCCCGTCCAGCCCCTGGGCCCTGACCTGCAGCGCCTGTGGGATCCTCCTTCTCCGTCAGCAGAGCTGCTGTTTTCTTGTTGCTGGTTTTTTCCTCACTTTCCTCCTGGTGGAGAGCAATTTCCAAACACAGGAATGGAGTATAAGCAGAAAGTCGTGGACTCAACAGTGACCAAACCACCCGAGGCCGCGCTCATGGAAGAAAGGACGTTACTTCACAGTAGATTTCCCTCTCCCCTCACCCCTGTTTAAAAACGTATAAATACCCATTGGATGATCAAGTCTCCCATATTTCTTCTATTTTTTATAGTGCCCTCCAGGCACTTTGTTTTATGTTTCCAGTAGCACCTCCTGAAATAAACCAAAGCAACACTTGCTCAAGGCCCCTGGGGTGATGAAGACCATCTACCTTGTTGGCCAGCCAGTCCCAAGGATGAACAGCTGTGCGGTCCTAGTCAAAAGGTATGTCCTGGCTGACGTGTCTTACAATAAGGGAAAACCATCATAGTTGTTTTAAGTTTATTCCTTCTTTCTTTTTTTCCTTTCCCCCGCTCCTAACTTGTCTTTTGTTTTTCTGGGTTCGGACCCCCTTATTCGTGTGGGAGTGGCCACTGGAACATCTTCTACCCAGCCATCTGCTGTCTGTGTGTGCATGCATACCTATGTGGGCCCAGGCCTAGGTGTGGGATCTCAGGCTTGCTTGGGCTCTGGGAGGCTCTGTGTGGAGAATGGTGGACTTCTGGCTTCAACTGCAAGAGAAAACAGCTGGGGAGTGCTTGGCTAACTCTGCCTTCCTTGGCCGTACCTGGAAGCAGAGTCCAGGGAACTGAGGTTCGAGTTGGCTGCTGTCCTTGGCTAGGAATTGAGGGGGCTGCATGTCTAGGGTGGAGCTCCTTGCTCCAGTTACCAATTCAACAGCCAGGGGGATGCATCCAAGTTAAAGAAGATCTCTGATTAGGCACAACATTCAACCTAGTTGATTTGAAGATTCTAAGCTCCCACTAAGTGTGGTCAGGGTCTCCGGCCTTCATGAGAGCGTAGGTCCAGAGATGTAGGCACTGCCCTTTGGCTTGGGTTGGGAGATCCAAGAGGCTGCCCAGGCAACAGGCTTAAGTGTCTGGGAAGATCTGCTTTGACAATCCAGCCTTTGCAGAACCTCACGAATTAGACCTCTCATTAAAATAACAAACCAACACAACAGAAGAAAGGTCCAAGCAAAGAAACCAACAAAAGGACTCCTTGTGCTTCCCTGGTAGCCTGAGACAGACAGGGCTTCCACTTTCCTCCTGCTTGAAATGTGTAAGTGCTCTCCTGGGCGTTTGTGCTCAGTTGTGAGAGAATGAAAGGAACCACGTCACCCACTTTGGGGATGTTCTACCTAATCTGTATGTGGCCCTGTTCCTAGGAAATATGGCATAAACCTCCAACATTGTAATATTCCTACATGCTCACGTGTGTGAAAAAGCCAGCGTAGTTGGTTCCAGTTGGTTTCTGCTTAGGGGATACAACCTGCTCTTGCTGTCATCCTCCACCTCTTTACTTCATCTGTTCTGTTACTTTGACTCAGACATTGGATTCACAGCATTACGACTTGCTCTCACTGGTAAAATGTGAGGTTCTACATTAATAAAAATATGTCCAACCAATCTATACTGTCATTTGTAATCTTGTATTGGGTTCGCCAAAAAGTTCGTTCGGGTTTTTCTGTAAGAGCGTATGGAAAAACCTGAACGAACTTTTTGGCCAACCCAACAGTTGTTTGTAGTCCTGAAATTCTCAATGACAGCTTGACTTTGAACTTGAAATTTTTAAAAACCCACATAATCAAAACAAATTATAAAAAGTCACCTAATTTCAGAGTCTAGCTTGGGGTTCTGAGGGAGAACCAATAATGAACTGTCTAAACACACTCCCATGGAAAGGTTTATCTGAGGATGACTATTGCTTATCTCTTTTAGTTTTACTAGTATAGCTTGGTCTTCAGTGTCTCTTGCTAGAGGTGGCAGATATCCTCATCTTTCTCAGTTGGTGTAGCCAAGGTGAGCATAGTCACGCATCTTAGCATTGCCTGAGTACCTTGTCTCACCTTGCGAACAGTATCTTTCAACAGACTCAAAATTTACATCCTTTAAAAAAACAGGAAAAGAACTGGAAGGGACTTTGAAGATAATCAAGTTCAAATCTTTCACTTTTCATTGAGAAAGGTCAACCCGGAGAGACTGAGTTACATTTGAAAGGGTAAAATGGACATTGCTTTGGAGGAAAATGTCTTAAGGGGAAGGAAGAAAACTCTGAAAGGAGGCATAGGAGGAGGAAGCTGGCTTTCCTGGATTTCCAAATGCCTTGATGGTCATTGTTATATCTTTATCTTCCTTTCTTTATATAACAATGGCCAAACATTTATATGCCAGGTCTTGTTCTGTTTCCCCTGGAATAGTTCATTTAATCCTCTTGACTACCCGTGAGGTAGGTGCTTGTATTATCCACAATTTACAGATGAGGAAACTGAGGCTTAGTAATTGAATGTCCCTGAAGCCCTGCAGCTAATAAGGAGCCAGATTTTGGTCCTTGGCAACCCGACCCCAGGACTCATACTATTTACTTTTGTTATTGTTCTGTGCTGCCCCTTGCATATACATGGAAAATATATGTATACATATATATCTCCCTTCCCTCTTCTCAGGCCTTTAAAAGGTGACTTTATTAAAAGCAATTTCAAAACTGAAGAGTAAGCAATTAGATCCCAAAAAGATAATTCCAATTAAAATTCTGTGCAGAATTTTATAGAGAGCTCATCTTCTAAATCATCATTTCCATACGTTCCCTCCTGATGCCTATTAGGGACAAAGATCTACTTTTTTGCGACCTCAGAAATTGCAAGAGTTGTGTGAGCAGTCAGCGCATCTATCGTTTTGTTGTTGCTTTTGTTAAAAAAAGTATTGATACTCAAGTATTAATATAAAATAAATTAGAATCATCAGGATGAAAATGGTCTGACTAGTTTCTTTTATCATCATGTCAGTAAAGCACCACCCCAAATCCTTCAGAAATGTCACCTAATTTTATGAGACCTAGCCCAAAGATAGGAGAATCAAAGATAATAGAACTTTCTAAATTTGTTGCAGCATTCAAATCCCCTGGGGGGAACTGCTGATGTAAAGGTGATTATCGTTGTTGTCTACCTGTTGTTTTTTCCTACCTAGGACAATCTAATCCTTTACATCTGTTACTGAGACTATGTAGAGATTAGACCCTCTAATCACCATTAACACTGGGAGTGAGTGTTAATTTAATTTTTTATAGGTACTTTAAAGTCACCAATGCAATTTGCTGCTGGTATTTTAGAGAGAAGGATTTAATAAAAATATGATGTTCACATCAATAGTGTCCCTTTAAGTCTTCCTGCTTACTTTGCATCTCTCTTTGCACCTAATGGGTATTGCCCCACTGCCTTTATATAGCACTTGAGGGAACACAAGATCATTACTTGGGGAGAGAACTAAAGACTGTTTGGAGGTTCTCACTTCATGGTGGAATAAAGTTAATTAATATTATCCCAATATGCCTCCTGTTACATCTGATGAACATGATCTTGAACTTAAAGTTTGAGCAGACTCATGTATTAGGAATTTTTCTGTGGGGGATCTTGTTCAGCCATTGGAAGTGACGTTACTTGTGTTGTGTATTTTCTGAGTGAGGCATTTTTGATCCAGGCAGTAGAAGACTAGAGTAGAAGAGTTCTGGGTTCTGGACTCAATTCCTGTGTGAGTTTGTTTCTGTGTATCTCTGCCATGGTTTCTCTATCCCTAGGATATGGATGTTCCTTACCCTATCATAATATATAACCAACATTACCTCACCATGATTCTTAAAACAACCCCGTGAGGTAGAGTAGATGTTATTTATTTCCGTTTTGCTTATGAGGAAACTGAGGTTCGTTCAGGTTAAATGACTGGTCTGAGGTTCCAGGGTCAGTAGGTGTTATCTGGGTCTTCTAATACTCTTTCCTCAGGCTGTAGTGATGTCTCCACAGATCTCACTTTGAAGATTTCTTGAGTAAAATTAGTCAAGGGCTTTGAGGTCTTTCATTCAAGACCTTACGGGATTGAGAAGAGGCATCTGATGCTGCAAAACCAAAAAACCCCCAAGCTCTTATCATCTTAGAATCCTGTTGAGAGGTTAGGTCTAAGTCTTCATGAACTTTCCCAAAGAACTGAGGTTGAGCTTTCTAAATGGTCAATGTGCTGATGGTGACATCAGGGTGGGGGTGAGGGTGGGAGGAGTGAGGTGGCAGGGAGTGAACACTTCAGGCTGTGTTTTGTTCACATACCCAAGTACTTCTAACACTGAAACATTGAATTATATGATACTGTTGCACTTAATAAAAGTGATTTCTGACCATTTACTCAAAATAACAGTTTAGGAAAAACGTTCAGCTTGATTGATTTACAAAACAGCTGAGAGTGATGGAAGATCCCTGTCAGAACTAAACTTTACCAACTTTTTATTGGCTAAAAAGCATTGGCAATTAGGTTTCCAGAGTATTTCAACACTGGTCCTTAATCAATGACTAAGACTTAAATTTTTTTTTAAGTTTTGAAATAAGTTCATACTTAAAAACTTGCACAAATAATACAGAGAATTCCCACATACTCTTTACCCAGATTCTTCAAATAACCACAGTACAATGATCACAACCAAGAAATTCACGTTGAGGCAATACTACAATCTACAGACTCTATTCAAATTTTGCCAGTTGTCTCACTCATGTCCTTTTTCTAGTTCAGGGTCCAATCCAGGATCACATGTTATGTTTAGTTGTCATGTTTTCTTAAAGTTCTTTAATCTGGGGTAGTTAGTTCCACAGTCTTTCTCTGACCTTCATAACCTTGACACCTTTGAAGGATACTGGCTATCATTTCATAGGAAGTCCTTCACTTTAGGATTGTGTGCTGTTTCCTAATGATTGAAAGCAGGTTATGCATTTTCAGTAAGAATACCACAGAAATGAGGTTGTATCCTTCTTAGTGCATAGTATCAGGGGGTTCATGATTGATTTACTGCATTATGAGTGACTTAGAAATTTGGCCCTTAAGCTGAGGTTCAGGCTAGTATGTTTGTAGACCTTGGAGGAAAATATTTTCACTCATTTTGTGGCTAGGGGCAGCTCAGCCCTGTGAAGGATAAGATGAAATTAAACATGGGGCCAGTGGATTTATTTGCAATCTAGTTGGGCAGACTAGATATTCATAAGTAGTTAAAAATGTGTAAGAGTGTCATGGGGTGGTATGTGATTATTTTTGCTGGGAATCACAGTAGTCAGGGAGATTTTCTTAGGGGAAGCCATCCAGATCAACAAAGAGCTCTAGCTTGACGATTTAATCTGTAGGCAAAAGTGTCTGTTGTCAGAGAGAATGGAGATAGAGCTCAACAAAAAGCAAAGCTGGGAATCACAACCTGAAACATGTAAAATGGCAAAAATCACATTATTTTTTTTAAAGTGCTTAAGTATTGTTCTGTAGCATTTTGTTCATGTCACTAGGATTAGCGCTTATTACAACATACTAGGATTTTTTTGTAGTGTTTCTCATCAAACAGATGATGTGTTCCTCGAGGGCAAAGATGATGTCATTCGCGTCCCTTGGACAGTACCCGACACCATTGTGCCACAATTATTTGTTGAAACAAACAGAACTGAGCAATGTTTCTGAGCTAATTAGTGGAAGGATTTAGTGTCTCATTCTATGCATAGTGGATGTTCAAGAAATTTTGTTGGCAGAAAGGTTGAAGTTGTAGCTGGACACAGCATCCATTGGTCAAGTGAGGAGGTAGATGAGAGCCAGGAGGCAGTGATGTGGGGTGGGGGGAAGTGAATGAGGACATGAGGATGGGGTGAGGGGGAAGTTGAAGATGTGTGGAGGGATGGAAAGTAAGCCTCCTGAAGGGGACCGAGAGGAGGAGACCAAGACATAGCAGGACATTCCCAGTGGCCTGCAGTTGGCCCAGAAAGAGAAAATGGATTTAGGAGCAGAAAGTTGGGAACCAACCAGCTATTTTCGAGATGGCTTAAGTAGGGCAGAAGAAGACTTGTGTGTGTGTGTGTGCGTGTGTGTGTGTGTGTGTGTGTGTGTGTGTGTGTGTTGGGGGGTCAAAGGTAGAAATTTGAGGAAATGGAAAGGGCATGGGGTATGGTTATGAGACAGACTCACCAAATGAGCGGCAGAGGGGCCAGGGGGTCTGGGCCATTGGAATAGGGACAGGAAGACTCCTCGCAGGGGGTGAAAGTCTGACTGAAAGCCCAACTTGGCAGGTGCTCTCTGGGAGGTCTGGAGAAAGACCAGCTCTTCTGTCATTGGAGTGAAGGGGCTGGAGGAGGTGGAACAGTGAAGAGATGAGCATGAGGGAAGAGGAGGGGAACCTGGGAAGGGGCAGCAGAGAAGCATATCTGAGAGGGAGACAGAGGGATGGGATGGGATGGAGAGGAAAGAAACAGGAACAGGTGTGGAGGGAGGGCTCGGTGGTGGGTGGAAATGAGGCCTTTCTCAGCCTCCCTTTGAAAGCATAGGTGGACGGGTAGAGTCTTAGCTTTGGAAGTCCATCTAATCCAGTCCTATACACCTGACCAGTGAGTCATGCCTTGGGTACTAGGAGAGATAGGGGATGGGAAGGGGAGTTTCAACTTGGAAGAGGCTGATTGGCTCATTTGATTTTGAACTTTGTTCCCTGCCGGCTTGGCCGCTTTCCAGTTGGACCCCACCCCACCCCGGCCCCCGCTTTCCTCCTTCCTTCGCCACTCAGAGTGAGCTGGACACTCTAGGGGGCACCCACCTCTGCCCTCAAGAACTGCTTCTGGGATGAAATGTGATAGTACTTGGTTTTCTTGCTTACTCCTTTGTGCCGACTACTCCATTCCAAAGACCAAGATAACGTGGCAGATTTCGTTTCGGCTAGAAGCAAAATCCCTGCCTGGTTGGTAACCATCCAGGCTAAAGGACCCATCGGGTTTGAACTGCCACCACGTTCCAAGGCTGACACTTGGGATCACAGGGCTAGTTGAGGACTGGAACAGATATCTTGGCTTGATTCTCTGTCGGAGTAATTCTGACACCCTTGGAATCACTTGGGGCAGGATTAGGGGTGAGAGTGTATGCATCAAAGCAGTGTCCTTTTGACCTTTAGACCAAATAGGGCGTCCGTTGGGGTTTTCTATGACTGCCACTGGTCCTGTACCATAGAAACTACTCATTTCCACTTAGGTGACAGGCGACAGATTATATCATAATGGTCTTTCTGGAGTATTTTAACAGGGAGAAGATTGTTTGTTTCATTTCCAAGTAGAGGAGAAAAAAAAGATTTTGCCAACACCCAGTTTTGCCTACTACGCCACCTAGGAATTGAAAAATCCAGCTGCATCCTGTTTCTTGTGTCATTCTGTTGCCCAGGAGCAACTGACCTGCCCCATTCCTGATTGATTTCGAGCTGCTGTTGTTAAAGGCACAAGAAACACTAGTCTGGTTCTCGTACACAGCCGTGGCCTCATTCATGTGGCAATTAGTTAGTTGTTTCCGTTCTTTCTTTCTTTTTTTTTTTTCAATTCATTTCATTTCCACCACTTCCTTAATTTAAATCTTTCTTTTTTAGGCAGTTGTCCTGTGCTGTTGTTTTTTGTTTTATCTTTCATTGCCTTTCCCTCTGCAGTCCACACTATGGCCCGGGGACTCTGGCGTCCTTCAAGCAAGCCATTTCCGAAGAAGGTGGAAAGAAGCCACGAGGATTTGCACCTCTTCCTCCTCCTCTTCCTCCTCCTTCTCTTCCTCTTCCCTTGCCTGGCCCCCTCCTGCGCATGTATTTCCGCCAACACAGGAGCCTGGATTGTGGAAAAGCCTCCAGCACAACTCAGCTCAGCTCAGAGAAGTCTCTGGAATGGCCTCACTTTGTGCAATAAGAAGATTTTTTTTTTTTAAATCCTCCATTACATTTTCTGTAAGTGTCTGTGAGACAGTATCCAGGTCAGACTGGAATTGCTCTACAATAGAAATAACTGAACACAAACAGACTGACAAAAGAAAAAAGAGTTAACTATTTTATTTATTTCAATATTTAAAAGAAAAGGTGCTGTTGTGGCACGGTATTTTTGTTTAAAGTACCTTCAACTTCAAAAGTTAAAAGCAATTTTGTGAAGACATGAAAATCAAAAGAGGACTTAATGTAAAATAAAGACTGCATATTAACTCTAAGGAAAAGTAGCCCACATTTTTAATAAGAGAATAAAGATCAACTCTGCTCTCTCAGGCTTTTGAAAAAGCCATTCATGTATGTTCTTTAGGTATTTTTATTTCTGCAAGTTGGATGTGGTAAGTGAGGAGTGATCAGTTTTTTTTTCCTTCTTCTTCAAAAGTCTATTGAAAGTGTTTGATTATGTGTTAAGACTTGACTGAAATAAATTAGCCACAAGGGCTATCAGCAGTCTCTCTGCTCCCCCCAAAACAAACAGACAAACAAACAAACTCTCCCCTCACCCAAGGCAAGCCCCATTTATCTGAGGTCAAGAAGCAGCCTGCCTCCTGGTTATCATGTCTGACAAGGCCTAGCTCTGAAAGGAATTCCATCTAGCGATTAAATGTATCTCTACGAGTTCAATAGATTTGAACAAAGACAGCTTTGTTTAAAATAGTACAGTGAAGGCAGAGAGAAAGAGAGAGAGGAAAAAGAACAAAAAATAAACATCAGCTGGGATGATATTAATTCTGTTCCCTAGCAGCTCCTAGAGGAGACTTGCAAAGGGAGCCGGCTTTGGGGGCCTGAGATGCTGGGTGTCCCCAAGGCAAGGAAGGCCAGCCTGAAAGACGGAAGCCTCAAATTCAGTTGTTGTTGGGGGTAAAAAGGAGAAAGGCGAGTGGTCTGACCTGTCCTCCTATGGCCATGTTGGTGGAAGTGAAGGTGGATTATGAAATGCATTCAGCATTGTGTCTGAGGCCTAGTGAAGGAGCTGGGGTGACCGGCCGGGCCACCGGGTTCTACTCCCAGTCTTACACGTTCATGCTCTTGAGTTTCCCTCACTGGCGAGCAGAGTCATAATGATCAACGCACAGTCTAACGCTGGATATTTCTCTCCGCAAAAGTCTTGAGCGGCAGTGTTAGTGAAAGCGTTCTGAGCCCGAGAGTCTCTCTTTCACCTTTGCAAGGACAGATTAGATGGGCACGGACTTCTTGCCAGCCCTTTCAAGGCCAGTCCCTGGCAGAGATCACCAGGAAGGTCTCTGTATCATTTTGTAGTCCTTCCTTTGACATTTTCTGAGAGAAAATGTCCTTTTTCAAGATGCTAATTTATAATAATAATCCACTCTCCAACCAACTCCCACAAGTTATAACGTGTAGAATCATGATAAAGCTTTGCATAATGTAGGGTTTGTATCAAGTTTGTGTACGTTTCTGTTAAATAAAAGTCTGTTTCCAATGCTCCTATAGCATCTCTGTAAATTTTGCTTTTCCAACCTCATCCTGCATGAGTTCAACTTTCATACCGTCCTGTAGAAGGGACTCCTGAAAGGATTCTGCCCATCTGCATGCCGGGATTTGTTGAACCCTGTTGTTTTATTTAGAAGCGCAGTCTAGAACAGAGGTTGCCACTGGCTTAGCTGACAGGCGGTGGCTTGGAAAGTGAACAATGTCCAGGGTTGGTACCAGCGTCTGAGCTTTGAGTCCAGAGTTGCTGTCACCTACCCACCATCACCACGGCCACTGTCAACCTCTCCATGGCCTAAATGGATTTATGGAGAGCCTAGTTATGGATACTGACTTAATATACCCGTCCAGTGTTGCCATCGCACCTGTGCTAAGATAGTCTTGCACGAGAATGCAAGATTTAGCATGTGCTTGGAAAAAGCTGAGAGGTTACTGTTTCCACTGCCTGAAAGGTAGTGATATAGCCTCCCCAGCTGCCAGTTGGTGCAGCTGTAAACCTACCACCCCCCTGCCTGAGATAGGTTTCTCCCATCTTCTCTGTGGGGTCCTCTAGGTCAGAGGGAACAGGACCAGCCTCTCGGGCCAGGTCTTGCCCTCTGAGCATTGCCAGCTCACGCTGAGGCCAGGTGGAGAGGGAACATGACATCATGTTGCTCCTGCTAGCATGTTCTATCTTACTTTAAAATGAATGTCACCTTGTGACATTCATTATGGACTTTATACATTTCTCTAGCAGTAAAAAGGATTCTTTTTCCCCAATCTACCCTCCTTAGGCTTTTTTCTTTTTTTTTTTTAATGTGGCAAAATATACATGACATACAATTTAAAATTGTAACTGATTTTAAGTGTATGGTCAGCGGCATTATTTACATTCACATTGTTGTGCAGCCATCGCCACCATCCAACTCCAGAACTTTTTCATCTTCTTCAATTGAAACTCTATACCCATTAAACGCTAACTCTCCATTTCTCCCTCACCCCAGCCCCTGGCAATCACCATTCTACTTTCTGACTCTGTGAATTTGACTATTCTAGGTACATCATATAAGTAGAGTCATGCAATATTTGTCCTTTTGTGACAGACTTGTTTCTCTTAGCGTAGTATCTTCAAGGTTCATTCATGTTGTAACATGTCAGAATTCCATTCCTTTTTAAGGTTGAATAATATTCCATTGCGTGTATATATCACCTTTTCTTTTCCCATTCATCTGCTTATAGATACTTGGCGTAGAAAGGAAGTTTTGCACATTTATTACACACCCACTTCCTACAGCGACTCATTTGAGACATTAGATCCAATTCAGAGGTTACCTAGAGGATTCAGTATCTTCTGAGGAGGGAAGTGATTACACCTGAAATCTTCCTTCTACTTTATACCTTGGAAAAGGGTACTTTGATGGGCGAACACTTTCTACCCAAAGTGTGTTTTACCTCACGACTAAGTCTTTCTTTGTAGAGACTGTCTTTGGGCTGCTTGTAGGGATGAGATGTCTAGCATGGAGCTATAATATCAGCGTAAATAAGGATAGAGGAGACCCAGGAGAATCTAATGTCTCTAATGGCAGGTCCTGAGGGCAGGGACTGCCTTTTCCAAATAACTGATGGTGAGTCGTTGGCAAAGCCTACGTGTGCTTTCTGTCTGTAGGTGATCACTGACCAAGTGGGAGGGGGAAAGTATACATGTGAGCCAGAGAATGAGAAAGATGAAAAGAAGTCATTTTTCCTCATCCATTTGGAAATATATTAGTTTGTATAAAGGGTTAGCTCTGGGTTTGACATTCAGATGCCTACAGAGCAGGTATCTTTAGTGAGTAAAGCAGGCCAGGGATGAGAAAATGAACAGTGCCAGGGAGACAGGGAGTAGCCGTTATGCTGAGCTTCAGGGCACAGGGGAGCAACAGAGAGTTAGGGGGTGTGTAGAGCCAGAGAGCACCTGTGCTCTGAATGGGGCAGCTGCCACCAGCTCAAGGGATGCTGCCTGAAGGAACACGGGCCCAGGCTTCCCAGGTCTTCTGGGTTTTTAAGAGGGGCCAAAAATTCAAAAATTTTGGTGAGATCTCCCTATTTTAAAATGTTGGTTGTAAATTAAAAACACTGAAGATCCACTTTGTGTGGGTGAAACCAAAGGTGAGCATGTGGCAGACACCCTCTGAAGGCTGTGGGGCAGCTCCCCAAGGCTGGAAGTCTGGTTAAAGTTGAAGTCGAGGTTAGGATGCCTTGACCAAACTCTTTCATGACAGCAGAACCTTGACTTAACCTATGGAGGTGTCTAGTGTATCCTGCCTTAGAACTGTTATGTGCTGGGAATGGGTCCCTGGGTTGCTCTCTGGATGGAGCTAGATCATTATTCACCATGTGCTAGGGATTCAGGATGGGGTTCCAGTAAAAACATTCCCCCCATCCAGTCCTTTTCCCTCTGAAAGAGCTCCCCTTTAAAACTCTGGGCATGGCTGTATAGTTTAGAGATATGTTTTTTATTTCACTTTATTATTCATGATGAGTTATCTCTTATATCACATTTCTTTTACCCTTCTTTTCTAAGACCTTCAAATTATTCCATGAGACTAGAACAGAATTCAAGTTTTATTGTATCCCCAAACCAGCAAATTCACAACTGCTTTTGATTTAAAGAAAAACATATATGATATCTCACGAAGTATCTTCTGAAATAAGATACATATAAGATGTAAAATACTTATAAATTTAAATAAAAATTCTGGAGGGATATATATATTTATATTATTTATAATATATATTTATATACACCATAATATATTATATATAACATATGTTTATCTATTATTATTATTACTCTAGAATTTTTATTTAGATTTGTCTTGTGATTTACATCTTCTATGCATCTTATTTCGGAGGACACTTCCTAAGAGAGCCAGGCCAGATTTTATGCAAAGTAGTATGCAAAAACGACTCACTTGGCTCAGGGGTTTTTTTTGTTTTGTTTTCTTTTGTCAGGGTGGAGAGAAGGTTATTCTGAATAAGCAATTTGTTTTCCTTGTGATTTATAATGAGGGGTTTGCAAACTTTTCCTATAATGACCCAGATAATAAATATTTCAGGCTTTGCAGGCCAGAAGTCTGTTGCAACTACTCAGCTCTGGAGTTGTAGCATGAAAACAGCCCAAGACAGTGTGTAAATGAATGGACATGGCTGTGTTCCTATAAAACTTTATTTACAAAAATAGGCAGCTGGCCAGATTGGCCCAGGGGCCACAGTTTGCTGATCCTTGATTTAGAAAGCAAGTATTATACTGTTAAATTGGATGGTGATAATATTTAGGGCATTTTCTAGGTCTCAGGACTAAGGAAAGAGAATTTCACATCATGAGGTGAAAGGCTAGGGGTGCATTTCAGGGTCAGCAATGTCAACTGTGTTGAGGCCTATTTGCAAAAATGTTTCAGAGCCAAAATATTCCATCAAAAGATTTTAGAAAGCTGTCTACTAGATTTTCCAGTTTGAGTGCCGAGTCCAAACTACAAAAGTGCAATGCTTATCTAAAGAGTCTGTCAATAATCTAGCTAGTCTATGTGCTGGCCATACAGAATAGTGACTCTGGGGATGCAATGACTAATGTTCATCTCTGGCAACTTAAGTATGAAAAAAGGCCAACTTTAAAATGGACGGATTTGTGCAAATGCGTGTCATCTTATGAGATAAATGATAATGGAAATTTAGTGGAACCTGACACAGGAGGCATGGAATTGCTGTAGTTAGAGAAATGGTCTCTTTCTGGTGACTACCGATTCTTCAATGACTGTGGCTCTCTGAAATTGTTAATCACGGGGTGTTTAACAATTGCTGTGATGCCTTTGAGGATGTTGCTGTGATGCCTTTCTTTCTAAGAACTCAGATTCTGTGGTCATATTCAGAATTAGGAGACTTCCCCCACCTCCTCAACCTCACATCCCAAAAGAACTGTTAAGAAATAATTTTCCTCCCTGAATGGTGGGGAAGATTCCTGATACCAGACATCCTATTGAATTAAAACCTTCTTACAGGGACTTCCCTGGTGCGCAGTGGTTAAGAATCCGCCTGCCAATGCAGGAGACATGGGTTCAATCCCTGGTCCGGGAAGATCCCACATGCTGCGGAGCAGCTAAGCCTGTGTGCCACAACTACTGAGCCTGCACTCTAGAGCCCACGAGCCACAGCTACTGAGCCCGTGTGCCACAACTACTGAAGCCCATGCGCCTAGAGCTTGTACTCTGCAACAAGAGAAGCCACCGCAATGAGAAGCCCGCGCACCGCAACGAAGAGTAGCCCCCACTCGCCACAACTAGAGAAAGTCTGCACGCAGCAACAAAGACCCAACACAGCCAAAAATAAATAAATAATTAAAATAAATAAATTAAAAAAAAAACCTTCTTTCAAATTGAATAGGAGGTGATCCTGAAGTGTGGCCTCTGAGCTAGTCATGCCAGGTGGCAGCAGCTATGCCAAATGTACCCAAGATCCCTCTTTAGCCCTTATTAGAGGATGCTCAGTTGTTTGGAAGGATCTGTAACTTTTCAGATCTCAGGATACCTTTTAGTGGTGCTTTTTGCTAGGTTCCCCTGGTTATTTCCAAGTTTCCTTAAAAGGGGCAGGAGTTGGGATGGACATGTTATATGTCAGCTCCATTTGCTGCAAGCTCTACCCTGTGATCACATCTGAGGTCACCCAGATGTCAGCTTTTAGGCATAGACTAAAAAAAGGAGAAAGATTCTTCAGACCAAAAGTTAGAAACTCCTGTTATGTATTTTACATAAACATGGTATAAGCGGCACAATCCCTTGGTTACCTGATCTTTCCTTACACCAGAATAGGAAATACTTTGTTGAGAGGTGGTAACAGTGGCCATCAATGGTTTAGCACCAATCTGACTGATACAATTACATTGACTGTGCTGTTAGTGATCGCCCGGCAAGGCAAAATCATAGCTGAGATGGATCTGGAAGTCCTAGTGGAGCACTAGTTGAAGGAGTGTTGTGTTGTTTATTTTTAAGTGAGCATGTTACCAGGCCGTGTTATATTGGAATAACGTGCAAGGGTTGGAAAGTACTTCGCCACCCTATTTAATATTTGACACCGCCATGTTCGAATTAGCTGAAAATAACTGTGGAAAAACCAAAAGGTACAAAAAAGATTAACAACATGTTTAAAGGGATGGACAGTAAGCCCCTTAAGAAAAGGTGAAAGGATTTGGGCTTGTTTAACTTGGGGAAGAGAATTAGGGGTCACTTAGTAACCATCATTATTTGTATCATTGAGAAAAATAGACTGACCAGTTGCCTTTGGTCTCTAGAGAGGACAGGAGGAGCACCTTGGGGCTTAGAACAAGTTGACAAACTTCTTTTGATATCAAAGATTTTTGACTATTGAGGTTCAAATGGAACTTGCTGATAGTCAAGGATTTCTCCTGCTTGGAGCTAGGGACGTGGGCTAGATGACCTTTTGGGGACCTGTCTACCTCTTCAATGCTTTGAATTGCAACTGGGCAACCTGAAAGAGTGAGTGCCTGACTCACCACCAGGGTGTGGGAGGCATGGGGAAAATTAGTCTCATGAATCGTTAACTAAAATTACATTTCTAGGCTTGCTCCTATTCACCCTGGAGCAATGTCCCAAGCCCGTATGGGGACTCTTCTTGTTTTGATAGTGTGAGACACCAGCTGGAGAGTGAATGAGGTGGCAAGAGACATTTTCCTCCAGAGAAACACCAAACATGTGAAAAAGGAACAGTGAGAAGCAGCAGAAAAAACCACTAAGGCCAAGAGGCCACGAAGTGAAAATTGTTCTGTTGAAACTCCACCTGAATTCCCCTCCAGTTCTCAGGTCATCGGACCCCACCATGTCCAGTGTCATCCTTGGTGCGTGGACCTCATAGTTGCTCATATGGCCTGGATATTATTCCCAGCTGGATTTTGGTTGAAGACCTCACTAATATACATGGTTGTCTACTCTCTTCTCCTCTACTTGGTGGGGAAGAAAGGTCTTATTAGAAGACAAAGTTAATTTTGTATTTGTGTATATTAGACAAAAATTCTGTTTGGGAAAGGCAGTGATCAGGATGCTTTCTAAATAACTTAGAAAAGAACTCCTATAGAATGGTTTTGCTTGGTATTTGATTTAAAGAAGTAGCAAGGATTGTGCTGTATTTAGGGTGTGAAGTCAACTTTCTGGGGGCCAGAAATATGTAAAAGAGGTTGGGAATGGAGGTAACTTGTGTAAGGGGGGTGGAGGAGGGGCGTGATGAATTGCTAGCATGAACACTTACGGTGAAACTGCTACTTGGCTGAGTTATGGGTTCAGAGAGATTGGCAGTTGGTAATTTTGAAAACGTCTTTAGTTAAAATAGATTGTTTTCCCTCCGTAGACATCAGCCTTTTGTCCACAACTGAAGAATAGATGAATACATTTTGACCATATACTGTTACCTTGCATAATGACCCCCTAGTTATTGGTTTGCTTTATGATACTGATCAATTAATCAAACATTTATTGAAGGCCTTCTATGTTGCAATACTGTGCTAGGTTTTGCAGGACATAAAAGAGGAGCAAAGGAGAACTGAAACAAACTTTTGGGGGTACTTTCTATGTGCTAGTCACCGATAGGCTTCTTATAGGTGTTAGCGTGTGAAAGCCATATTTAGTCCTTTCAGGTTAAGATTATTATTCCTGTTTCACAGAAGTGGAAATTGAAGCTCAGGGAGATGGAATTGACAAAGATAGTAGTCACAGCTGGTAAAGTCTGATATTTCTAATCAAGGGTTTTCTGGCCCTAAGACTCTCTCCACTGTATAAGAAAGCTTTTCTGTTCATGAGGAGGAGAGACAGGCAATTAGTATATTATTTAAGACAAGACCATCTAATTAAGTGTCAAGTTGGTGCAAAATGGGCCCAGCAAAGGGAGCTCAGCAAAGTATCAGATGGGCTCAGCAAAGGGAGTTAGGATTAGGAGTGCAGGCTGAAGTATGTCTTCATGGAAAGATGAGTAGGGCTTCCCTGGTGGCGCAGTGGTTGAGAGTCTGCCTGCCGAGGCAGGGGACACGGGTTCGTGCCCCGGTCCGGGAAGATCCCACGTGCCGTGGAGCGGCTGGGCCCGTGAGCCATGGCCGCTGAGCCTGCGCGTCCGGAGCCTGTGCTCCGCAACGGGAGAGGCCACAGCAGTGAGAGGCCCGCGTACCGCAAAAAAAAAAAAAAAAAAAAAAAAGATGAGTAGAGCTGGGTGGGTAAAGAGAAGGCAGGCCACTGACAGCAGCAGGGGGGAATGTCTGAACAAAAGCTCAGAGGTGCGAGTGACATTGTAGGTTTGAAGCCGTCACAGAGATGAGCCTGAAGGGAGTTGGGGGAGATCCTGGGCTGTAGTGAGGAGTCATAGGAATGTAAGTAGCATCCTCATTGTGGTGGGGCCTGATCCATAGCAAAGGAAACAGGAATGGTAGGAAGTCAGGGGCGTCATGAGTTCTCGAGCAGGAGAATGTGATGTTTAGGATGGTTACGCGAGGACAGCCCCAACACACATGTCAAGAAGTTTGGGTTTCGTACGTGCTTCCCACCAGGCTGCCTCTGACCCTGTTGTGGTTATAGGATCCTAGCCCTTGTGGGGAAAAGAAGTGATCAGAATTCCTTCTAAATGCCTTTTAACAGAACCCCACTGTATCCTGTCTTCTCTGTGACACTTGTCCAGCTGATGAAAGGTTCATCTTTCTCGGTATCAAACGATTCCGTGGGCATCGTCCGTGAAGTATACTCTGAAACCAGAGAATCTTCTATTATACTACCGATTGGTTTGCAGTGC
Organism: Lagenorhynchus albirostris; assembly: GCF_949774975.1. NCBI lineage: Eukaryota > Metazoa > Chordata > Mammalia > Artiodactyla > Delphinidae > Lagenorhynchus > Lagenorhynchus albirostris. The sequence goes on from NC_083095.1 coordinate 29,754,241, forward strand.
ATTTGGGGAGGAGTATGGGATATCCCAAGAGGCTGGTTGGCCCCAGAGAGCTTTATATCTGACAGACCAGTTGAAATTTGGGGTCAAAATCTATGATTGTCCTCCTAGTCAAGTTGGAGAAAGGGTTGATTTGGAAAAGCACCCTTTGGACTGAAAGGTCAGTGAATGTCACTGAGGAAAATCAAGGCAACCAGGCTTAGATTCTGGCCATGGCCTTTGTTTGGGGGTAGCAGCTCCTTTTGGTACCACTGTCTGGACACCCGTAGCTGATTTACCTGTTGGAGGATGAAGAAGCTGTGAGATTGCAACCCCCTGTCCTCATTTCCATTTCTATCTCATACTCCCCACTTCATCTTGTTGATGGATTCCTCACTGGCCCCTGAGGCTGGAAGAGGTGTAGCCGTGTGTGCAGACTACGGACAGTGAGTCCAAAGTTCACGGGCCATCTTCTCCATGGCAGCCAAGCATGGTTGGCTCTTCCTGACGTGCTACATCATAGCCACCACACTCTCCATGGAATCTTCCTGGCGGCCTTGACAGGGGTTACTGTCCCACTTAGCAGATGAGAGACCAAAACTCAGAAGGGTTAGGTGACTTGGCCAAAGATACACAGAAGTGGTAGGGCCCAGACTAGGCTCCAGATCTTCTTTCTGATATTAACACGAGTGCATTTGCATTGCTTGTTACTCGCCTGTAATGTTCAGTGACAAATTGCCTTGACTTAGGCCTGGCTAAAAGTGAGAGCCCTGGACGGAAAAGGTCATCTGACAGCACAGAATTGAAACGGTAGAATAATAACCACCTTTCCTGGAAAAATGATTGGATCCACCCCTTCCCCTTCCACCCACCCGCCCAACATTTATGCAGCACCTGGGCCTCGTACAGCACTATCTCACCAAACTCTTTCAAAATCGCTCTCTCCTTCATCTGCCTTTAGACTTTAACATTGCCATAGATCTGGAACAGCCAACGTTCCGGGGCTGAGTTTTAACTGCCTCTAGCGCAGTGTTCTGTGTGTTTCATGCATCTACATACTGGCTTGAAATTTCCCTGCGTGTCCCATAGAGAACACTTCAGGCCTGCCTCAAATGGTGCATGAAGTCTATCATAGGCAACCCTCAGAGTGGGTTTTGCCCTGCTGAGGCTGAGAAAGTTGGCTTTAAACGAAGTCTCTGCCTGGTGATTGGCGCAGGGAGACAGAGCTTCAGAGACAGCAGCTTGCCCTCCCTGCTCCCTCTCCATTAATTCCAGGAAACTCTGCAGCTGCTGTCCCTGCTCTCCTGTCCTCCTGGTCTCTCCCCTGCGCTAATCACAGCTCATTTCCGCTGCATGCCTCATTTGGGAGAAGAGCGCTCCAGGGCTCCCAAAATGTGAAGAGGGAAATTAAGGATGGTTGGCCAAATGGGTCAGTCCATCGTCACTGGGACCGCCATCCTCCTCCCTGGAAGGCCCCTGTGCTTTGTCCAGGGCTCACTGGGTGAGAGTTTCCCCGTGGGTTTTTCCCAGGACCAGGTGGGGCTGGCTTTGGATGCTGAGGAGAGAAGGGGGACCAGGCTCTCTGAGCGCCAACTACACGTCATCATAGGTTCTCTAATCTCCTCACTTCCTTTAATGACCTGTGATGTTGGGCCTATATTACAGCTGAGGGAACTGAGGTGGAGAAAGGTTAAATAGTAATTTGCCCGAAACCTGGTAAATGCATATGTCTATTTCACTTCAAAGGCTGGGTTCTTTCTTTCCTTTTTTTTTTCCTTTCTCTTCCTTTTAACCATTGCCCAAGGAGGTGGACCCTCCTGCGTCCTCCCCCTCCTTCCTTAAACCATGGGCTCTGGGCTTCTGTTCATTCTTGTTTCCTGTCCTCCAGCCTCCTCTGGGAACCTGGCTTTTTCCTATAGTAACAAGAATCCCACTGGCTACTGGGCAAATCCATCTTCGCTGGGAGTCCTGTTACCCATTGGCTGGCCAGCATTGTGGGTTTAGCCATATGCTAATGAATCCAGGTTTCCCAGCAAAGGACAGACTGGGCAGTTGCAAAGAGCCAGCTGCCCTGGCCAGGCCTGTCTGTGCCGGGCAGCTCCGTAGGACCATTTTAGGTAGCTGCGCGCTTGTCAGGTGGGGAGCGAAGGGCTCTCTCTGACTCCCAGGTAGGGCACAAAGGGACTTCTTTCCCTTTCATTACTTCTTTTTAAGTCCCCTGGGCATCATTTGGTTGACCTGCTTCAAAAGAAACTCAGTCTCCATCTTTGTAACTAAAGAGTCCAACCTGGTATTGGTCAGATGATCTTGAAAGTTCCAGGGCGCCATTTTAGCGAGAATGTGACGTTATAAAAAATTAACCTTTTTCTTCCATCCCCCCCATCTTCCTGCCTTACCCCCATTGTCCAAGCGAAGGAATGTTTCTAAGGAGAGTCCTGCTTCTGTGAAAGCCTTTAGATCTATCCCTTCTGGAAATTTCTCCCTCCCAGTAGGCTGTGGAAAAGGGAACTGGGCGCCAAGCGGACGGTACCCAGGAATACCTTAGCCTCAGGGTTTGATGTGCATTCACCCTTCCGGAAGGCAGGGTCAGGAGGGGTCAGCTGGCAAGGCCCCAGGGGCTCGTTTGCTGTCGTGGCTGAACAGGAGCAGAGGCAGCCCTGGGAGCAGGATGCCAAGATGCCAGACCCCCCAGGGGACGCTCCCAGGGGACAGTCCGCGCTGTGGAAAGATTTAGGAGGCCTGGGTGAGAGTCCCAGCCCTGCTGCCACCATGCCCTGTGACCCTGGGCATGTCGCTTTACCATTTGGGGGCTCTGTTTCCTTGGTTTTTTTGGGGTTTTTTTTGTTTTTTTTTTTGGCGATACGCGGGCCTCTCACTGTTGTGTCCTCTCCTGTTGCGGAGCACAGGCTCCGGACGCGCAGGCTCAGCGGCCGTGGCTCACGGGCCCAGCCGCTCTGCGGCATGTGGGATCCTCCCGGACCAGGGCACGAACCCGTGTCCCCTGCATCGGCAGGTGGACTCTCAACCACTGCGCCACCAGGGAAGCCCCTCCTTGTATTTTTTAAAGGAGGGTTTGGACCAGGTTGTCCAAGGTTCACCCTGGTGCTGACAGTCAGAGGCTCGGGTGGATCACATCAGGAATGTGACACTGCGCTATCCTGTCAGAGAAACTGGTTTGCATTTTTCAAGCCCCTGGGGTCGCTCTGGTGGTGGAAGGTTTAGGCACTGTTGCGGGGGTCGTGGAGGGGAGGTGGTGGTTTATATGTTTATATTCTCCCTGCAACCCCCTGCAGCATGACCACTGATCATGTCTGGGAGGTAGCTGCCCTCTCCGCCTGCTCTCTCTGTCCACCCACACGTGTGACCCCCCTGGCCCCCCAGCTCCATCCACTTCTTCTCCTGATTGAAAAGGCAGATGGAGACCCGGCTGGGTTAGGGTTGGGCAGGGCATCTTCCCTGTGGGTCCGGGGTGCCTGTGGAGGGCACACCTGCCGAGAATCACTGCTGTCTCCCAGCTCTGACTTCCAGAGTCAGGCCCCACTGTCCCGCCCGCTGGGCCCGTTTCAGATGAGGCTGCGTTGGCCCCATATGCTGCCCTGTCCTAGGCTGTTGGGTGCAGAGAAGGGGCCTCAGACCTGGTCCGATAGAGGAGGAAACAGAGACACAGGAGAGGCATGGCCCAGACCTCAGAGCTCCCTGGAGGCCCTGAGGGTGTGAGGCTTTGGACTCCCAGCTGAGCGCCCTCTCCCTCGCCTCCAGCTACCCCTTTATCCAGGCTCTGTTCCTCCCCTTTTGGTTTCAGGGAGCTAATTAACTTCTTTGCCTTTTAAGCCCGTCCGGTTCCTCACCTTTACCTCTGTGAGGGCTGGGTTTGGAGGTGAGCTTGACCTGGTTTTGCCCTAGGATAATTTGGGAGTGCTTTTCATCCCGCATCCTACATTAGCTGCCAGGGCTGGGACAAGCGGTTCGCCCAAATCCTCATGCCACCCTGCCGAGTCGTCAGGTTCCCCTCCAGGCAGCGGGCAGCGTGGACAGGGGACAGCGGGTTGTGGAGAGGAAAGCAGCACCTCGGCGCAGGTGGGCAGCCCTCTGACTTGGGAAGCTGCCGGGTGGTCAGTGCTCTCCGCAGGGCTGCTCGTCGCACCCCGTCCCCCCGCCTCAGCCTCCGTGTGTCAGGAGAAGGTCTCTCTCCACTGCCTCTTTCCTGTGGCCCAGGGGTGTGGTGGTCACCTGTGGGGAGGTTGGGATAAGATGTAGGTTTGCATCTTGCCTCTGCCACCCCCTTACTAGGTGGTCTTGAGTAAATTACTTCACTGCTCTGAGTTTTAGCTTCCATCAGATGCGGACAGTGACACCCGAGTCACAGGCTGTTTTAAGAATTAAATGAGGAAGTGTGTTCAAAGTGCCTAGCACCTAGGAAACACATTGACAAATGGTAGCCATTAATAGTACTAATACTACTACCCCTCTGGGGAAGACTCAGAGAATTGAGTTTCTGCCTCTTGTTGAGAATTCAGCCAGTGTGCTGGTTGTATCTCCTGAGTGAGCAAGGACCAAAATCTCTTTCCTGGGTTCTTATTTTCATTCTCTTACCCATGCCTTCTCGCTTCCTTCTTCTTTTTCTCCCACCTTTTTCTTTGTCTCCTTTCTTCCTTCAGCAGTCCTTCCCCCAAGATTTACTAATTCTTCCGCTCCTCACTTTCTCTCTCCTCTCTGTTCTCATGATTCTGGAACCGTGATGACCTCTTTTCTTTACTTATTCATGGTCCGAAATGCATCCTGGCCGTTCCGAAAGCTGGTACCATCAGCTTTTCTGCTCACTGTGAGTTCCGCCTCCCAACCCCAGGAAGACCCTGCAGTCCCCCCCCGACTGCAGCCTCCCTTCCTGGCTGCAGGGTCAGCACCACCTCTTGAGATGGGAATTTTCCCACAAGGATCCTTTGCCATCTCGGATCTTTCTTACTTTCTATTCTTCGGGTTCCCAACCACCGTGGCAGTGAATATATGAGTCTGAAACTCAGCAGAGAGGTCTGTGCTGCAGATGTCACTTTGGGAGTGACAAGTGTGTAGGTGATATTTAGGGGAAGTGAGTCTAACTAGATATAGTTAAGAGACTGGAGTAAGGAAGAGTATCCAGTAAAGGAGGCTGGAAAAGGGCAGCGGGGAGGTGGGAGGAGGGCAGGTGAGTATGCTGAGGAGAGAGTGTGCAGAAAGGGGGATGGAGAGTACTGGCCCTTTCAAGGAGCTGTGCTAAAAAGAGGAGCAGGAATGTGTCTCTCGATGGAGGGGGGTTGCTCGGTCAGGGTCTCCTTGAGAGATGGGTGCTCTTCTGTCAAGAGCATATTTGTACGCTGGTCGACTAGAGAGAGAGAAACTGATGATGCAAGAGGGAATTATAGCAGGAACAAAGTTCTCAGGGAGGTGTGAGAGGTCGGGATCCAGGCACAAGCAGCAGCTGGAAGAGTTGTTCCTGGTAACAGGAGGGAGACAGGCGTAGGGGCACAGGTGCGGGGAGATGGGTGGAAGCCCGTGGAGAAGATGAGAAAGTTTTATGCTTATTGCTTATGTATTTTTTCAGCTAAATGAGAAGAGTGCGAGAAAGGCATACGAGGTATGGGAGATTTGAGAAGATGGAGAGATGAGGGAGAACGATTTGTGGTCACCATTCAGTGGAGACTGGTTAGCACAGGGGTGTGATTTGCTCTGCTTGGGTTCAGCATGGAACAGGTGGAGGGCTGGGCTTAAGTGGAGTTGAGGTGAGTAGGAAAGAGGGGTGAGTAGATAGAGGCAAGGGTGTGATTTTAGGGGTGGATAAGGAGGCTATGGCTATGGGTGTATGAGAGGTGATGACTGAGGGGGTGGTAAGTGGTAAGAAGCGGTGAGGTCAGTGTGTTGGAGCCCCTGACCCCGCGGACTGATGGCATTGTCAGTAAGTTAGGACCACGCTGGCTGTTACTAGCTGTGCTCTTTTGATTTTTTGGCTCAGGTATGTCCTTCTTAAAATAGTTGAACAGACGCTAAAATAGAAAATGGTGAAAAGCAATGCTTGTTCTGGGGCTGTTGAATTCACTCATCATTCAGTGAGTGCAGTTTAATTAGGTTGCAAAAATTTTCAATGGTTCGTGACGACACAATGGAAATGATATCTTACATCTCTCCTACCCCTGTCAGATCAGTCCCACGAACACTGGGGTGGGCTCCTGTGTTTGTTCTCAGTAGCACAAAGGAAATATTCTAAGTGCTTTGTTGTCTGAAAGGCCTTATCTTGGGGAGAGAGTGTGTGTTGCCGGTCTCAAGCTGCTGAGAGGAAGCAAAGGCCCCCTGCTTATGCACAAGACCCCCCAGGTCTCTGGCAAACAGAACTGCTATCGGGAAGATAGCTTATGTGTGTCTGGACACTGGCCAGTATGAATTGATGTCCTTTGCATCCAACAATCACAGGACTGTCTGAAACACTTAAGAGTATGTTGACAGTAGGCTCTGAGGTTGAGAGAAATACAGAATTTCTGGGAATGGGAATAGAGGGTTACTTGTTAGTGCCAAAACCAAGCAGAAGAGTGGTAAAACCTTGCCTTCAAAAAGAACGTTTTCCATTTTAACAAAGCCATAGCACATACCCTATTGCTGTGATCCTCACAATAAAAGGATGAGGCGGGCAGGAGAGATTTTGGAGCCCTCTTTTGACCAAGGTGGACTCAAGGTAGCTGGTGGACTTGCCTGTGGTCCTACACACCTGCGTCATGGCACAGTTTGTCGATATGCAGGAGCCTCGAGGAGAGTCTAGGAAGCAGAGTGTCACCAAGCGCAGCCCACGGACCCTGCATCAGGACCTGCATGTTTAAAACCTCTCCCCCGTACCCTAAAGCTGGAAAGCCACTGGGTCACCAGAATGGCGTTGCTGTGGGCTGGGGAAGTGGAAAGACCAGCAACTGATATTTCCTCCCTGAGGTCTTTGTTCTCCAAAGAAAAAGGAAAAATTCCCCCTTGAGGCCAGGAGGGTGAAAGAGGTGTGTTCTTTGGATGTGTGTTGAAGGAAGAGAGCACACAACAGTCTTCAAGGGGATTGAGAGACTGGGTAGAGGGCGCCCCAGGGGTTAAGATCCTGAACAAGGAAACCTGGTTTTGATCAGCCCACATGGGGGCCTCGTCCACAAAGCAACTTGCGACTTGCCATACCCGTTTCAGCCACGTAGTTTTGCCCTTGACAGTGGCCACGAGGGGCTTCTGGGGAGGTCAAGGGAATCCTTCCTGATGTCATTCTTAAAGGTGGCACACCGTGGGTGCACTGGGTGTGCTCGGGCAGTTTGTCCAGCCTCTCAGCACTTTGGTTTCCTTGTCTGCATTGGAGAACAGAAATGTCTTCACAGAAGTGGGCTATTTGGACTGGACTTGAAGGCTGAATAGAAGTTCCTAGGGTGGGCACAAGTGGAAGTGATATTTCATGGATCCTTTTATTCATATATGAATTGACGGATTCACTCACTCAATGAGAGTCTTTTTGATGGAGAGGTGGGGAAGGAAGTCAGATTAGAGAGAAGGAAGACTGGGTGGGGTTTCCCAGAAAGAGAGGGAGCGAATTTAGGGCAGTGCATCTTGCTAAAATGCAGATTTAGGTTCATAGGTCTGGTGTGGGTGTTTCTAACAAGCCCCTAGGTGATACTCATGCCACTGGTTCATGGACCACACTTCATGTAACCAGAGCGTAGACTATCTGCTTGACAGGTTTGGCTGTGAATGGGAGTTGAGAGACGGCTCAGAGAGACCTTTGTGTGCAGAAGTGTGAAGTGCACAAAGAACAGGAGGTTTTTGGGGGTGGGGGTGGGGAGAGGGAGGATATCATGGCAAGTACTTTTCCTTGAGGCTGTTGCATAGGGTGTAGAAGTGGCTGGGTCAGTGGTCAGAAAGAAGATGAATCTAAGACAGGCAGCTGTGGCCAGGCAGCAAAGAGGCTTGCAACACAGAGGAGCTTACTTCCCGCCGTGGGCAATGAGAGACGTAGGAATCGCTTAAGGAGGGGTGGGTTAGTACCTCATAACTAATGAAGTAGAAAAAAACACTAACCACTATTAATTTTTTTCTTTTCAGAAAGGGTCTTTCAGATGATTTTCTGTGTACACAGAAGTATGTGACTCCAGGAATACTGTCTGTTAGTCCAACCACAAAACAAGGCCACCATCTGTTTTGTGGTCCTAGTTGTTTCGATAGGGTCTCTGACTCACAGAAAGGCAAACAGGAGTTAAATGTCTGTTTGGTGACCTCCTTAAGGTTCGAATCCTTAGTGCTCACATGAGACTTTTAACCTATTAAGCTTAACAGTTTCCAGCTCAGAGGTAGCAACTAGGTTTCTTCTTGTATGCAAACTCACGGAATGGTCATGGTGGATTGGAGTGCTGTGTGGACAAGGATCCAAGGTCTCAGCATGAGGGGCGAAGAGAACGTTGAATTGATTAATGATGTCTGCCGTGAGTATGGGATGGAACAGTGGCACATATGCCACGTATTTAGCTCTCTCTGAAGGGGGGTCAGATTTCTGGTGATGAATATCCTCTCATACCTATTCCTCAGGTGAACCAGAGCCATTTCAGAGACACTCAGTGCCTTAATTTCCCTGGTTATGGAACGGTGTTGATGACCACCTATCAGAAGGGCTTTGTGAATCTTCATACAGTTGTGAGGCTCTTGTCTACAGTTACAAAGTACCAGGAAAGGCTTTCCTTTTGCATTACTCTAATATCGATGGGTATTTTCGTACTGAATAAACTATGTGTCTTAGGGCATCATTTCTATTAAATCTGAAGACAATGCTGGTAACTGGAAATAGCCATTGATTTGCTTTCTCTTGTTCTATCTCAACTCCCTAATTTATCCAGAGGAAAAAAAATAAAGCCCATGTAAAATCAACTCCTCCAGCTTTCTAAATAAACAGCGAGATCAATTCTCATTCATGAATTTGTTGGATAAATATTTGATTGTAAGGAAAAGTCAGATTAATCTTAGATTAGAATTTGACTGCTGGAAAATGATCTGTGAGTTGGACTGAGTGCCCGAAGATGCAGGACGAGTGCAAAGCTGGTGCTGCCTTTGTGTTGGGGGTTGGAAGCAAATTCTGAGTTAATACAAGGCCAGACAGATGATGCTGGGTTTGGAGCCCAAGGATGTTTCTCCTCTAAGTAGGGTTGGTTCAGCTTGATTTTAGTTTTCTTCTCGTGGAGGGTGTTGAAGGATATCAAGGACCTCAGGCGCTCAAGGAGCCTGGGAGAGAGGCTTCAGGGGAAGCTGGTTGTCATCACCGTCATCCTCATTTTCCATTCTCCTGCCATCACAACTTGGAAAGTGGATTAGTGATGTGGGGGAATTGGGGGGTGAAGAGGGGAAGGATTAAAAGGAGTTGGTGAACCATTTTTGGGGCTTCAGGGTGGGTGGTAGGGTTGTAGGTGTCTTGATTGTGGTGCAGTCTGGTGAATGCAAAAGGGGGGCCCTGTCTGCTCTTTTCTTCTTCTCCTAAATAAGGTGAGTAAGAAACATTCCTATCCTTTCTTAACTGACAGTGTACTCGAGGTGTCTGGGGCTGATGCGAACTTGGCTTTGGATGCTATATGTGTTTGTGTGCTCCTCTCAGAGGCTCTACTGGAGGAGCTGGTGATGGGACGTCCATCCTGGTAGCTCCATGTGGGATAACTGGCCCAGCAAAGCTGCATGGGATAGTGAGGTGGGGAGAGGGGAATGACACCTCCCCACCCCAGCCTCTGGCAGAGAAGCTGTGGCCCATAGGGGTCAGGGGACCTCTGTTGAGATTCTCAGGAGCTGAAGCCCAATCATGTCACCACAGGCCGCTACCCTACTTCCTGCAGCCTCTAGGGCCCCTTTGCGTGGGCTGGACTGTCTCACTGCGGGGTGAGTCTTCCCCCGGGTTTTCCAGGATTAGCCACTGCAGATGGTGAGGGCTTGACGTCCTGCCTCGTGTGAGCAAGCCCAGCTTCCTGAAGGATTTCGCTAGAGGCATGGAACACTGAGGCCCAAAAAGGCTTTAGGGGACAACTAGTCACCTGTGTGTGGTACAAACTGAGGAACTGAGGAAATTGAGGCACAGAGAAACTCAGTGACCTACATTACTGTGCCTTAGCGAACTTCTTGTGAATAAAAGGGGAAAATGCTATTATATTTAACAGCTTCAAGTAAGGAGCTGAACTCAAGCTGGGCCACCACGTTTAGGTTGGCCATCTTGGGTCATGATGTAGTGAGAGACCATGATGCAGAAAGAGTCCAAATGATGAGGGTGTGAAGACATGGCTACTGGCTCTGGTTCCACGATTTGCTGTCCACCTAAGCCATTCTGAGCCTCAGTTTCCTCACCTGTAAATTAGGAATACTTATATCTGTCCTGCCTACCTCAGAGGATTTTTGTGGGGAATCAAAGGAAAGCAGGGAATAGAAAGGTGTTTACTTAAAAATGTTATGAGAATTATCATTAAGATGGCCAAGCATTGCTTTCTTTAGCTAACATACTGGCTGTAGGTTGCTGCTCTGCTCATATCAGTCTGTGGAACTTCCAGGAAGTCCCTGACTTTCTAATATGGGGGGACTTGTTCCAGAAAACCTACATAGAAAGCTTGCTGGAGGTGAGAGAGGGGCTCAGGAAGGTGGAAGAAGGGTGGGGCAGGGTGAGGGTGAGATGGGAATAGAGGTCAAGACCAGAGGCCAAAGATGGCATCTTCTATGGTGAAGAGGTCCCCTCTGGCCCACACCGTGCAGACAGGTTGGGACCAGGAAGCCACAGACGTGCTGTTGTTGCATGGTGAGGTTTCACACCTATTCACTTCTTTTTTTAGTCATCCCCATATTGTTGCATAAATTGTCTTAGTACCCACTATTTGTTCTTTTTTTTTTTTTTGCGGTACGCGGGCCTCTCACTGCTGTGGCCTCTCCCATTGCGGACCACAGGCTCCGGATGCGCAGGCTCAGCGGCCATGGCTCCCGGGCCCAGCCGCTCCGTGGCATGTGGGATCTTCCTGGACAGGGGCACGAGCTAGCGTCCCCTGCGTCGGCAGGCGGACTCTCAACCGCTGCGCAACCAGGGAAGCCCTCCACTATTTGTTCTTTTAAAAAATTAACAGCCCTGCATGGAGCAGAGGAAATGAGATAAAATCCCAAACCCCACTTCTGCCCTTCATTGTTCAGCCCAGTGCTGGTCCTTCTGTGTCTGGGACTCGCCTAAGCAGGAGTCCTGTCAAGTGCCTGGTTTTTCTAGAGCCTTCACACCAGACCCCTTACTTTTTCTCCTTTGCTACTGTTTCAGTTATCTGTGGCTACGTAATAAATTACCCCCAGATGCAGCAAACATTTATTATGTCATAGTTTCTGAGGACCAGGAATCTGGGAATGGCTCAGCTGGGTGGTTTTGGTGCATGTTCTCTCAGGAGGTGGTAGTCAAGATGTTGGATGGGGCTGCGGTCATCTCCAGGCTTGACTGGGGTTGAAGGAGTCACTTCCAAGCTTGCTCATGTGGTGTTGGTAGGGCTGAGCTCATCTTGGGCTGTTGGACTGAGGGCCTCAGTTCCTTACTGGCTGATGACCAGAGGCCCCTCTCAGTTCCTTGCTATGAGGGCCTTTCCATAGGGCTGCTCATAACATAGCAGTTGACCTTTTTAGGAGGAGGGAGAAAGAGGGGGAGAGAGAGAGAGAGAGAGAGAGAGAGAGAGAGAGAGAGAGAGAGAGGTCAAAATGGAAACCCAAGTGCCTTTTTATAATTTAGCCTCCATAGTTTCATACTGTCACTTCCGTTTTTACTGTATCTGTTAAAGCAAGTCATTAAGTTCAGCCCACACTCAACAGTTGAGGAATAGCCTCTCCACCTCTTGAAAAGAGGAGAATCAAAGAATTAGATGGCATTTTAAAAAAACACCACAGCCACCAACATTACTAGCTGGTGATTATTTCCATCCTCTCCACTGTTCAGTCTGTCTTACACTGCTGCTCTCCCGCCTGGGCACCAGCATCTCTCCTGGATCTGGCCATTCTTGGAGAATATGCAGGGCCACTTGACCAAACTCTGGAACTGTGGGAAAAGCCTCCACTAGGACCTGCCCCAGCCTTGCAGGCAGGGCTCTGACACCTGGGACTGAAGAGCTTCAATCCAAGGTCAGAAGGAACGAACTGGCTTCCAGAGACTTGATGCATCTCCTAGGGCAAGGATGGAAAGTGATGCTGGCAGGGCCTAGCTTTGGCCATGGAACCTACATCCAAAAAAATGACCCCTGCTATCAACGAATGGAATCAGATAAAGGCAATATTCTTAAGACTATTTTATATGGTATTTCCAAACCTGAGCCTGATGGACAACGCCTGTGGAAGGAGAAGCATGTTGTGAGATAATCTACTGGTGAATTCTTCCCTCTACAACGCTGAAACCACCCAGTCATTCAGAGAGTGATGAGGGTCCGCTACTCTTGGGGATCACTTTACCCAGTTCTAATCAGCAATGGTTCACAGAGTAATACGTTCTCTTCAGTTCTTATCTTACTTCATCTCTCCCTTGATGGTGGTGGCCATGGACGCCAGGAAGGGCTCTCTCCAGGTTCTCCTCCTTTTGTGACCATTGTCTCTTTCTCAATGAATTCTCTTCTTGATGCCCTTTCATGCCTTTAGTTCTGGTGGTTACCGTCCCCCCTCCTCCCAACGAGGTCCTTTTTATTTTTCAATCTGTGGTCTCTCACTGAGTATCTCACCAAGTGCCAAGGTTTCATCTACCACCCACACCTGATGATTTCTAAGTCTATATCTCCAGCCTGGTCCTCTCTCCTGAGTATAGACCTGTATTTTCTCAGCGACCCAAGGACAACTCCACTGAAAGTCTCATCACACTAAGTGCAATGTACCAGCACGAATCTATTGTTACTCTCTGCAAGCCTGCTGTCTCCATCTCAGCTAACAGTGTTATCATCTACTCTGTGGCCCAACCTAAGAATCTTGGTGTTATTTTTAATTTTTTTCTCTTGTTCACACCAAGTCCAGGCAAGAATCATGTCCCATTGACTAATTCTACCTCTCAAATGTTTCCTACATTAATCACCACTGCTTCTAGGCTGGTCCTATGCTAGTGCCCCCACTAGAACATAAGCTGCATAGGAGTAGGAACTTTTATCTGTTTTATTCACTGCTTGGCACCTCACACAGTGCCTGGCACATTGTAAGTGCTCAATAAAAATTTTCTGAATAAATGGATATTGTAACTGGTTATCCTGCCCTAGCCGTCTCCACCATACCCTCTGTCCTAACCACCAGAGTCATCTCTCTAAAGCATGGGTACAAGAAACTCAGCTCCCTGCTTAAAAAAACTCTGAGGATTCCTCACTGCTTACAGAGTCAAATTCCAATCTGTATGCCTGTATAAGGGGCCCTTCACAATCTTTCCTCTTACCTCTTCAGCGTCATCGTTTGCCACTTCCCTTTTCTCCTGCTCTTCTTGAGCTACTCTACTTTGCCTGAATAAACCATGCACCTTAAATTTCTTGCAATTTCCTCTCCCTGTAATTCTCTTTACCCTTTTTTTTCCCTTAGGAAATTCGTCCTTCAAGGGCCAGCTCAAATGCTACCTCCTCTCAGTGGCTTTCCCCAAGCTTCCCATTACTGATTGCTTCTCCATCTGTAAGCACTCTATTCATTCCCCTATTATAGCACTTATTACACTGTATTATAGTTTTTTCAAAAAATATAACCTATAATAGTTATCTGTTGCTGTATAACAGATTACTCCAAAACGTAACAGCTTAAAATATAAATATTATCTCATAGTTTGTATTGGTCAGGAATCTAGGTGTGGTTTTGCTGAGTGTCTTTGGATCAAGGTTTCCATGAAGTTGCAGTCAGATTATCACCCAGGGCTATGGTCTCATCTGAAGGCTCGACTGAGAGAGGACCCTGTTCCAAGTTCACTTGCATGGTTTTTAGCAGGATTCATTTCCTCCCAGGAAGTTGGGCTGAGACCTTTCCAAGGACATCTCACAACACAGCAACTGACCTCCCTTAGAGCAAATGAGTGAGAAAGCATAAGACAGAGTGCCAAAGATGAAAGCCAAAGTCTTTTTAAAACTTAATATTAGGAGTGACATCCTATCACTTCTGTCATATTCTACTTGCTAGAGGTGAGTCAGTTAAGTCCAGCCCACCCTCAAGGGGAGAGAATTACACAAGCTTATGAATACCAAGAGATGGGGATCATTGGTGGTCATCTCAGAAGCTGCCTATCACACCTCCTAAACCTGAGCTCCTCAAGGCAGGATCCACACCTCATTCATCTTTGAAACTTCAGCACCTAGTATAGTTCCTGGCAGTTGTAGGTGCTCATTGAATTTGGTCAAATTCAATAGAATTATTTTTCTGTAAGAACCTGATCACGCTAAAGTAAATTGCAAAGTCAGAAGAACCCTCAAATTAGAATTAAAAATGATTTAAAAGATAAAATGAAAGACAAAGTGTTTAAGTGTCATGGACACACTGTCGTCCTCTATTTCTAGGCACTTCTATGATTGCTTCCCAGCAGCACATAGAAAAGGCCAGAAAAGCAAGAAAGCATCATTTTCCTTTTGACTTGGCACAACTCTGAAATATTTTTGAAAGAAAAAATTGGAATACCATTGCAAAGCTCCTCAGACAACTCGAGAACTTACACCACCCGTGAGTCCATCTTCCAGTTCATGGAAGATCAGCAGCTGGAGGATCACAGACAATCAAGTGTTGACCAATCACTGCTCTTTTCTACCAGCTGTCCATCAATTATACCATAAAATCCTCCCAGACAGAAGATTGCAGGCTCTCCAATCTGAGCAACAATTTCTTCTTCGGGCTCACTTTTCCAAAGAAAACCCAAAGCCTTTAGCCAGCGTCCATGGCTAGATGCTCATGATGTCCAGAGAGGCCTAACATGCACAGCCAATGTCAGGGATTCACATACAATATTGATGTTAGGCTCTGGACAACGATTCAGTCTGGGCTCCATGCACTGCTGTGGGACAAGCATCACTCTGGCAGATGGTTGCCTCCCATCTACAGTTCCAAGTGAAGATTTAGAAGGAGACTTAACCTGAGTTGCTCATGTAGGGGACCCTCTTCTTCCATTCCTGCCTGGTAATATCTGCCCACTGTCACACAAACAGCTCAATATCGCTCATGATGAAACCTTACCCAAGGCCTCTGCTGCCTGCAGGCTCATTGACCACCCATCTGTACAGACCCAACGTTTTGCATGGGGGTGGGTGGTGTGGTTGATGAAAAGTGCTTTTAGTTTCTAGATTTCTTGTGCTTTCTGTCGTGGTATTGGACTAGGAATGGGCTAGTTCAGTGGAATATTTGCCTGAAATTCTAGCAGAACTAACTGCTTACTTTAATTTCCTTCTTAGTTTCTTTCACATTGAGTGTCAGCTGGCAAACTTTAGAAGGCTTGTTTATTTCACCAACCAGATGGGCAATTTGGGATCACAAATACCTCTAAAAATAATGTTATAGGTGGCATAGACAGAGCCACAGCTTTATGGATAACAGATTCCTATCATTTCATTTAATATATTGGAAAACTAAGGCCTGTGAGGCAAAGTGACTTTTCTCAGGGACTCAGATGCTGCATCATATATCAAATTGTGGTACTTGCTCCATGAGGGCAGGTTTTGGTTTTCCCCACTACTGTATCCCCCAGTGCCTAGAACACTGCCGGCCACATTTATTTATTCAAAAAATACTGTTGAGAGAATGAGTAAATGAATAAATGATCCTTGGTACTCAGCTGCAGTGACTAATTAGGGGCACTGGGATCATTACCGTGGTTCTTGACATCTTTCTGGTACCTTGGCCCCAACCTGGGACAGTCAGGTAAGTTATATAAAAGCAGGTCAAGGCTGTCCCATGCCCTTATTTCACTTTAAGAGGACCAGCTGAAGTGCCCTCAGGTTTATATGTGAGACTACTCAGGCCACACTTGACCATGAAAACTTGGGGAATTTCTAGGGCCATTTGAGAATGGAGCCATGAGCCCTTAGTGATTGAGCCCATTAAAAGTGCTCCTAATGTCCTTGCTTGAATGGCTTTCTATGATTATTAATGATAATGATTGAAGCAACAATCCCTGTGGCTTGTCTCCTGTGTGACATCTGGGTGCCCTAGAGTTTGACAGCTTTGAGGGAGGATAAACAGACCCCTAAGATGGGTCAGACTTGCTGATGGTAAAGTGTTTTAGCCAAGCAAAAGGCAGCCATGGCATCCACCATCATTTATTTTGAATGCGTTTTTGTTTGTATGGTCTTTATCCTTTCTACTCTTTCTCTTCTTTGTCCTCTTTGAAGTACATTAAAATGGTGAGAAAAAAGGGAGCCATGCAGGTGCCTCTGGAGTGCCATTGTGGTCCTTGATTTGTAGATGTCTTAGTATTAGAAGAACATCTGGGGCAGATGGGAGGTAAGCCTGTAGACCATTGTAGAAGGTTTGCAAAGCAGGGCTGGAGAAGCAATCTATGTGGGGAGGCAGTGCCCGGATAACATGCTTGTCACAATGTATGTGCACAGAGTTCAAATTCTTGATGGCTCCGAATTGGTTCCTCCCTTTACAGATTAAGTATAATAACTCAGAGCTTCATTCCTTCCATCTGACAAACTGGGTCTCAAGTGGAGGAGGTTAGAAACAGGAAGATAAGGAGAGAAAGAGAGAAAGGGAGGGAGGGAGAGACAGAGAAGGAGAGAGGGAGAGAGAGGATAAGTGAAAATGAATGGATCTGATGGAGTGAGATGGCTTCCCAAAGTGAGCTAGTAATATTTTTTTCTCCGCAAATTACTCTTTAACGTGGGTGATTCAGATTTGACTGCACTGTGCATAAATTCTTTAGCTAAAGCTTCTTATATATTTTTGTAATATGTAAATATTAGAAATTGTATGCGTGTATGAATATAGAGAACTGCTAGAAATTTGAGCCAAATTAGTTTCTAATGAATGCCTATGGAGACTTGTTTTTGGTGCTTTTTCAGATTGGAATCGATCCTACATATTTTATATGATATGATTTCTATAAACCAGGCATCAGACCAAGGAGTGCAATTTGAATTTTGCAGTTACTTGCCTGAGAACTGTGGTATTTAGGTTTTCCTTTCCTGAGATATTAGTTTTTAAGAGATCAACATTGATGAATAAGGTAATAAAATATAATTGGGTGTTTATCATTTCACAATGAATAAATAATAGACCATGCTAGTTCCACAGTTATTTGTATCTATTTTATTTATGTTTTCAGCACATACCTAGCAAGATAATTTTTTTTCTGGAGCTCTAATTTAATCAGTGATGTGGCTTAGCCTAGTCCAAATTAAATATTGGCAATAATGTAATGAAAAACTCTTTTAATAAGGATCATAATGTAAGAGACACATGTCATAGCCATTTGTAGATTTCTTTTTGCCCAGGGTTTGTTGAAAATGAACTGTGTTTCTCTCACTGTGCTGAGTATCTATAGCCTGACACTGACTGGTTAATGGCTCTGTTAGCTTCTAAGTCACAGTTGTAATGTGAACTCAATCAACAAGGTATATTTAGATATTTTTGTCCCTGAAAGGTTGGAAATATCCATGTGTGGGGGCAGTTGTGTATGAGCATGTGTGGAAGTAGGCAGCTGTAAATATAAAACTAACGCTGGTTTTGCTTGGATATTCATCTGTGTGCCTTCTCACTCAAATACCGCGAACTCCTGTTCGCTGTCCCTGAACATTGTCAGTGTCTATGCACATGGGTTCTGGAAAGCCATGACATGTATCCTTCAGGTGGCAAGGGGGCAGTCCCTGCTTTCAGACGCCTGCCTTCTCTTTTTCACTGAGTTCAGTAGACTGCAATTTCATACATACCAACCTCATGAACAGTCTTCTTTCTGAGAAGCGTCTCACATCCTGCTGGTTTCCCTTTTCTACCCAGCTGCTGAAACAGCACCCCAAAGCCAAATCTCCGTTGTCTGAAAGCCCTGTCCAGAAGTTAGGTCTCCACACATGGTAGTCATGGGTTATATTTCCTGTTTCAACTTGTAGGGAAGATTGAGGTCCGTTTTGGAAGGGATTAGGGCTGGATTAAGAATGTCTCTTTACACCAAGTTCACCACTGGACCAACTGAACAAACGGGCAGAAGATTTATTGAATCCTCCTAATAGAACAAGTTTGGAGGAACACTCAGGAAGGACTTGGTTTTTAATGATCTAGCTGGGATGAATCATGCACACCACGCCACTTTCTAAATCCATTTTGGTAATTGAAATCTTATAAATGTTCTGTTGAATCATCTCACCCAGGGGACCCGGGAAGTGTTGTTTCCCCTTCACTCCATTGGGCTATTTAAATAGCAATGCAGGTATTCTTCGCTTTAAGAAAACTGGATATATGGAAAATCCAGATTTCCAAGCAAGCACGTTAGAGAATGATGGTTAATTTTACAAAACAGATTAAGACAGGAATCTTGAAGTAGTGGGTGGCCATAAGTAAATTGCTTTACTGCCAATGTGCCTCTTTATTTTCTACCACCCTTGAATTGGAAAGACTATTATCCACTTACTTCCAAGGATTTTAGAAATTAGTTCTGGGCAAAAATAAGGACTTCTAGCAGTAAAACTTAGATATGGGCTTCTAGCACTTTCCTTAGCAACTTCTCCTTTTGTCCAACAGTATGCTTTATTCCAGTCATTTCCATGGTAGATAAGAAGTCTTATCCCTATAGTTTTATCTGGGAAATGACTTTTCCAGTTTGTAGAGAAAGGCAGCAGACAGGCAACCTGTTCTGGTGGCACAGAAAGGAGGACTTAGTTCTGGGCATAGTTTTTGCACCTGCTAATGGCAGCTTGGGTGACTTAACTCTTTGTGTCTCACCCTCCGCAGCTGAGAAGTTGCATCACCTCCTTTCCTCTCCCACTTGAGTCTGAATTCTGAACTGAAGGAGCTCTGTAGCCAGAGCTGAGGCTAATCTTAGTCCTACATTTTACCTGGGGTGGAGGCTGTGTGAGCTTTGTTCCCTTCCTTTGGGTGTGAAGGTCTTTGGGGGGAGGCTGGTGACTTTCTCAAAACCGGAACACAGAGAAAGTCCATGGGATTTTTTGAGACACTTCCAACAGGATTTTCTCAAGCCCACTTGCTACTGTTCACTGGTCCAAAGCTATCCCAGAAAATGTCTTCAGTGGTCGAGAGGTCTTGAAAAGAGAGTTGGCTCTCAGTAAATATTTGGGGAGTGTTGTTGGCTTCATGAAGCATGCACCCCCCCCCCACCCTCACCCCCGGAGGCATCCAGAGGCCAGCTGTGGAGTTACATGTCACGCTCTGGAATGTGCTGACCTTCCTTCCCGGGGAAGGTGACACTGCTGAGGGTATTATTATTAGTAGGGCAACTTCTGCTCAGCTCTGTCAGCAGGTCCTCATTCAGGGTCCTTATCGAGCAATGACAAACTCATGAACCTTTGGCAGTCAACACCGCTGACCACCCTCTGCTTCTTGAAAGCTCTTCTCTGGGCCACTGTGACCCATACTTGCACGGTTTGCGTCTTACCTCTCTCCAGCCATCCTTCCAGTTTCCTCTGTTGGTCCTTTCTTTTGATCTTCAAATGGTTGAGTTACTCAAAGCTCAGTCCTAGACTTTTTTCTTTCTTCTTTCCTCTTCCTTTCTCTTTTTTCCCTTTTCCTAGATAATTTCATTAACTCTCATGGTTTCTATGACCACCTATTTAGCAAAACCTCCTAAATTTATGTCTAGTTCATATTTCTTTTGAGCTCTAAACCCCTATATTCGACCTTCCGCTTGACATTTCCACCCAAAGTCTCACAGACTTCCCAAATTCAACATGCTCAAAACAGAGTTCTCCTCCCCCTCCCCCATTTGGTCCCTATATGCTTTCTGTAGTTCCTCATTTGAGTAAGTTTCACTGCAACCCACCTTGTTTCTTAGGTTGGAATCTTGAGACTATTTCTCATCATCTCTTACCCACACTCCCAATGCTCAAATAATGGTCAAGTCCTGTCAATGATTTCTTTAATATTTCTCCAAGCTCCACCTCCATCATCCTTGTCTCTCTCCTAACAGCAACATCCACCTCCAAACTAGTTTCCTGGCAACAATTCTTACATTTCTACATTCCCTCTGCCCCCCTCCCCCCAGTTCTTTCCTTAGACAGCAGCTCCTTCCTTCCTTCCTATCCTTTCCTTTCCCTTCCTTTCCCTTCTTCCCTCCCTCCCTTCCTCCCTTTCCTTCCCTCCTTTTTGATGACTTAAATTTTTCTTTGTGTTTTCCTTATTTAAAAAGACCTTTTCAACTTTTTATATTGAAATAATTATAGCTTCATAGAAAGTTACAAAATATATCACTGAGAGGTGCCATGCACTCTTCACCCAGTTTCCCCCAATGTAACATCTTCCGTAACCATAGTACACTATCAGAACCAGGCACCTGACACGATGCAATCACAGACCTTATCCATGCGTTATTGGTTTTACATTCACACACATGTGTGTATACTTCTATGCAATCTTATCAATACGTAACTCACTGCAATCAAGGTTCAGAACTGCTTCACCACCCAAAGATCCCTCGTGCTAAAGGAATGCTCCTTTAAAAACACAAGGCAATTCAGTCACTGCCTTGCTTAAAATGCTTTAATGATGTTAGAGCCCCAGATCCTTAAATGAGGGCCACAAGTGCCCATGTAACTTGGCTGTAGCTACCTCTCTGGGCACTTCTTGCCCTCTTCCTTTTGCTCGGCAAGCCTCTGCCTACTGGCCTTTCCCTTCTGTTGAATTTGCCAAGCTCCTCCACTGCTCAGAGCCTCTCCACGTGCTGTTCTCCTCACGTGGAATCCTCTCCCTCACCCACTCAGCTAACTCCCCCTCATCTGCCAGGTATCAGCTTAAAGATCTTTCTCAGGGAAGGTTTCCTTGACATCTCAGACTAGATTTGATTCTCCTGTGATTTTTTTCATTGCCAATTGTGTTTTTTCTTTACAGTACTTACACAATTATAGGTAAATAGGTATGTGTGTAGTTTATTAATTTGAGTTCTCTCTGACCAGACTAGAAGGGTTTGGGGGTGGGGGTCTTGCCCACCACTGTATCTTTTCTGTCTAGTGCCATGGCTGGCCTAGCAGATGTTCAATAAACCCTAGTTCATGAACAATTACTGTAAGCTGGCTGATTGTGGCTGGGTGTGCCCTAAGGCAGCGGAACAGGGCAACATCAACCTGCTGTTCTAGGTATATACTCCATGAATTCATCTTCAACCTTACCAGATGTCCTATCTGAGAACCTGGGCATCTATGGCCCAGACCACCCAGAATCTCAAACTGGTATTTTCTCTCCTATTCCCATCCCAGTGTTCTGTGTGAGAGATCAGAATAGGGAACAACCCTGGCTAGTGTTCTTCTTAGACAGATCTTTGAGATGCTGTCAGGAATATCAGCTGGATGTTCATCCAGGCTTTTAATGTAAGCCTTTGCTCTCCCCAGGGTCACTGGCATGGTGTCACTTTGAGAGGGTTATTCAGAGCTGTGAGGGTCTAAGTTGCATGGCTCCTGAGAAGTCCTAGAAATGCTTTTAGATCAGTCCTCTCCTCAATGCTCCCACCTGCTATTTGCTAGGTGTCCCCAACTCCCCTCACCATGAGTCATTCTGTCCCCACTCTCACTCTCAGAGATAACTCAGTGTGGTTTGCATTGGTGGCGGCCCAGATCTGAAGGGTCCTTATAGTGACTGAATAGACAGTATTTCCCCCAAAGTACCATGATAGAACTCTGTGAGGGTTTGGAAAAGAAGAAATTGGGGCCTCCTGCTGGGATGTGGCTTTGCCAAGGAGTGGTGGTACCGCGTGGGATCTTGACTGTGGGGGACACTGGGTTGGACACTGTGTTGGTTGCCCCTAATTGGTGCCCCATCTATACTATCCTTCTTTAGAAGCTCACAATCCCTCATGTGAAAGAGGCGACACATGCACTATATGGTGGATTTGGCAGAATTGGGAGAAGGGTGAACCCCTAGCAATAGGCAAAACTATCAATTCTTTTGTGACAGAGTCAGTAAAGGGCTTTGCCCGGGGTGTCTGGGCAGATCCCTGTCTGATTCACAGCCCTGGGAAACCGGGGGTCATCATCCAAGTTTCCCTTCCCTGCCAAATAGGAGGTCAAGGTCTTCACGTTCTGTGGCTCACAGCTGTCCTCCTGTTGCTGGTGTCTCTCTTTTGAGTGGGCGGTGGCTGAGAGCAGAGCCCAGCTCCAGTGTAGGTCTGCTGGGGCTGGGTCCTCTTAGGTCACATTAATGTCCCTCCCTGCTCTTATTATTGGCTTGGCTAACGTGATACATAGGATGGAGAGAAGAGTTAGAGCCAGTGACGAGTCCTTTCAGGATAGACCTGGCTGTCGTGCTCCCTTGCAGTGGTGCTCCACTTCTTCACCCTCCCTGCCAGGCTGCTTCCCTCCATAGGGCCTGTTACTGTGCAGGGCGTGGACTTCTGCTTGTCCCCTGGGTGTGGGCATGGACACCTTAGGTGGCAGTGTAGTGCCTCCCAGTGCCCCCTGAGCTCTGTTCCCGGGAGCCTCACATGTTCCCTCTGATCTCCTCCCCGGTACCCTAAGGCAGTGTGCACAGCTTTGCAGGTCAGAAGGCTCAGCTGCAAATAGCCCATATGTGTTACCTCCCACCACAATCGATGCCGGGGAGGTAATGCTGCTGACTCTCACGGTGTCGCCTTGTGCTGTGCGATTTCCTTTCTCTTTCTCTCTGATCACCACTTTCTGTCCTCATCAACTGGTTACGTCTCTGGGGGAACATGGCTCTTAGGGCAAGAGGACTTGGATGACATCTCTCCTCAGCAAAAGGCTTAATACCTATTTCTCTCTTTGAGCGTTGATCTGATGTAACTGTGGGTGGTGGTGAGGATGGTGGGTAGGGCTCCAGCCAGGCTCCCACTTTACTCCAAAACCCGTGCTACCCCACCCTCCCTCCAAGTTGGCCATGATGTTGTGGCATTGAGGGGTGACAGGTCAGACCCTCTGGCCCTAATGCTGCCATTTCTGCTTCCTCCAGGTCACCCCACCTGCCTGCAGTTCACCCTGAACATGACCGAGGCTGTCAAGACCTACAAGTGGCAGTGCATAGAGTGCAAATCCTGTATCCTCTGTGGGACCTCGGAGAATGATGTGAGTGTGGGGCTTCCCGCATGGGAGGGAGAAATACAAGGAGCTGGGAGTCCTTCGAGGATTGGAGAGGAAGGCAGGATTCTCATCACTGGACTCCTGGGGAAAACATCCATCAGGACCTCCTTCTTGACTTTTGCCCCGAGGACCCTTGGGACCCTTGTGCTCCAGGGACCTTGGGTACTCTTCGTGCCTGTGGAGAGAGGTGCAGGAAGTGATGGCCAGAGGCTGCCTTGCTGGCCGTTAGCCCTCAAGGGTTCATTGATAGACAATGGTGCCCACTGCTTACGGTCGGGATGTGCTTGGCTCTTTACACCATGTTCTGGAGTGTGTCATCTCACTTGGTCTAAATGTTAAGTATAATAGATGCAGAATTTAAAAAACCCACATTTTGTTATGGACAATTTCAAATATATACAAAGATAGAGAAAATAGTGAAACTGAGGTACCCCCATGACTAGCTTCAACAATGATCAATACATGTCCAATCCTGTTTTTGTAAATATTGCTACCTCTTTCTCCACGATATTATAGTCCTAGTCATAATATCATTTCACCTGTAAATACCATATGTGTCTAAAAATATAAGGATTTATGTTTTACAGCTTGTGAATATATTTATTTTCAAGTTAAAAAAAGAGATAAGGACTTACTTATTAACAAATATAACTAAAATATTAACAATAATATTTTAAAAAATCAGTGATTCCTTAATATAACGAAACATCCAGTCAACATTCCTATTGCCTCAATTGTCTTCAACATTGTGTTAATAATCATAAATTGTTTTAAAACGTTTTTATTTACAATTTATTTGAATTGGGATTCAAATAAGACTCATACATTGCAATTAGTTGATATGTCTTTAAAGTTTCTTAATATATAGGGTTTCCTTCTATTTTGATCTTTTTTCCCTTGATTTTTTTTTTTGTGTTATGCGGGCCTCTCACTGTTGTGGTCTCTCCCATTGTGGAGCACAGGCTCTGGACGCGCAGGCTTAGCGGCCATGGCTCACGGGCCCAGCCGCTCCGCGGCATGTGGGATCTTCCCGGACCGGGGCACGAACCCGTGTCCCCTGCATCGGCAGGCGGACTCTCAACCACTGCGCCACCAGGGAAGCCCTCCCTTGATGTTTTTGGTTGAAGAAATCAATTTATTTGTTCAATAGAGTTTCCCATGACTGTATTTTACTAACTGCATCCCTGTGGTGGTGTTTGACATCTTCCTCTGTCTCTTGTATTTCTTGTACATTGGTGCTTAGAGCTAGAGGCTTGATCACATCCAGGTTCTCTTTCTTTTTCTTTGTCTCTTTCTTTCTCTGTCTCTAAAATATATAAATAGCAAGACTACTTCATAAATAGTGAGGTATACTTTCATCAGGAGGTATGTAATACCTGGTGTCTCTCTTTTCATGATGGCAGCATCTTTGACTACACTGACTATTTCATTAGGGGTCGCAAATAGTGATATTCTTATTCCATAATTTCTTCTTTGTTTATTAGCTGGAATAATTCTATA
Organism: Lagenorhynchus albirostris; assembly: GCF_949774975.1. Classification (NCBI taxonomy): domain Eukaryota; kingdom Metazoa; phylum Chordata; class Mammalia; order Artiodactyla; family Delphinidae; genus Lagenorhynchus; species Lagenorhynchus albirostris. Next base: position 29,778,912 of record NC_083095.1, read on the forward strand.
AAGAGAAACTTTTCCAACCTCATATTTGGTTACCTTCATGTATAGATTATATAGAAGAGGCAGGATAAATACTAGATTCTTTCCCTTTATTTATCAGTTTTCAAAATAAGGGGTGGATTCAACACATATTCATGATCAAACCCTCAAGAAAATAGAAATTGTGGGATATTTTCTTAACATGATAAACTTTTTATACCTTAGAACTAAAGCCATTGTCTTATTTAATGGAGAAATAGTAGAGGCATTTCTGCTAAGATCAGGAACCAGGTAAGGATGCCCACTATCTCTATTACTATTCATAATTTTTCTAGAGATATTAGCTAATGCAATTAGACAAGAGAAAACAATAAGTATAAGAATGGCAACAAAGTAGAAAGTTTTTCTCAATTTCATAACTTTAATAGTATATCTGGGCAAGTCTAGAGAATGAATAGTAAAGCTAACTCAAACATTAAAGGTAGCAGGATATAAAATTACCATACAAAAATTAATAGCTTTCATATGCACAAATAATAACCAGTTAGAAGACATTATGGTAGAGAAACTCCACTTACAGTAGCAACAAATAAGAAATATTTAGAAATAAACTTAACAGTAAGTATGTAAAACCTAAATAAAGAAAAATTTTAAATGCTTTTGAAAGGCATAGAAATAGATTTGAACAAATGAAAAGACATTGTGTGACCTTGGATAGAATGACTCAACATTGTAAAGATCTCAGTTCTTCCTAAGTTAATTTACAAATTTGATTCAAACCCAATAAAAGCACCAACATGCTTTTTAATGGAACAAGACAAGTGATACTAAAGTTCATATGGAAAAACAAACATGCAAGAATAGCCAAGGGAACACTGAAAGACAACAAATTATGGAGGGAGTCTAGCCCTGCTAGATATTAAAACATACTGTAATGCCTCTGAAACTAAAACAGTATGGACAAAAAGACCAGTGGAATGGAATAGAAAACCCACAAATTGACCCAACTACATATGGACATTTAGTATAAAATAAAGGTTGTATCTAAAATTACTGGATCAAAGATGGACATTTTCATGAACAGTGCTGGGACAACAGGGTAACCATTTGGGAAAAGATAAAATTAGGTCCATAACTCATGTAATATGTAAGAACAGCCTTCAAGTGGACTGGGAATATAAATATAAAAAATAAAACCATACTAGTAATAGAAGAAAACATGGATGAATTTCTCTTTAAATATAAGGAAAGATTTTCTGTGACTCAAAATTCGGAAGGAATAAAAGAAAATGTTGACAAATCTGACCACATAAACATTTGCATAGTAAAAAACACAATAAAGTAAAAAGACAACTGATAAAATGGGAGAAAATATTTGCATCATATACCACAGATAAAGGTGGCAATATATAAAGAACTCTTAAAATTTGAGGAACAAGGGACCATAAACCTGATAGAAAATGTGAAAAAGGTATCAAAAATAGTTCACAAAAGATATAAAAATGACCCTTACATATTTGCAAAAAAAAGTTTGAATGCACTCATAATTAAAGAAATTAAAATGTAAACAAAACTGAGATATCATTTCTTACCCATAAGAATGGGAAAGAAAAGTATGGCAGTGCATTCTGTTAATGAAGCTGTGGGAAAGGTGGCACCGTTATATATTGTCAGTGGGAATACAAAGTGGTACAACCCTTCTGGAGGGAAATTTAGCAATACCTAACACAGCTACTGTGCACTTGACTTTTGACTCAGCTATCTCACCTATAGGAATCTACCCTAAAGATATACCCACAACTCTATGAAAATACATATGCGTAAGGTTATTCATAGTCACACTGTTTATAATTGGAAAATATTGGAAATGACCTAAATGCTTATACACAAAATGGTTGAATAAAGGATGGCACAATGAAGTACTAGGCAGTTGTAAAACAACAACAACACGATGTAGATCTTTATGAATTAATATGGAGCGATTTCCAGAATTTGTTAAATAAAAAAGCACAGTAAAAATGATATCTACAGTAAGCTGCCATTCTTGCAAGAAAGGCATAAGAAAATATACATATATCTATTTACTTGTGTGAAAGAAATACAGGAAGGATAAGCAAAAAACTAAAGAGATTGGTCATCTACTGTGTAGGTGGGAATGGGGTAGAAAGAATGGGGAAATGGGGGTGGGATAGTAGGGATGGGGGGTAACACTTCTCTGAAAATACCTTTTGTATAGCTCTGACTCTTTGAACCAAGGTATTGTTTCACATACCCTCAAGATAAATACTGAAATTCAGCCAGGAGTTGGGGGAAGCGAAAATGGAATATGAACAGTAACAAATGAACTTAACTATAATATAAATAGTAACATGGCCATACTGAAGGGTAGGGAAGGAAAAAATTAACCTAGATAACTTTGGAAAGTAGTATTTGACTGTGTATTTTAAGACTAAAGACAGAAATGACTATACACATATTATATGCTAGTTAGTAAATTTGTTTCTCACAGGCATGTGAGTTAGTCATTCTGAAACTACTTGATGTGTCTGCAGGTCTGAACTGATACATATATATTGTGAATAATGAGAGCCAGGTTTCCCAATGTCCGAGAAAGAAAAATCAAATAAAGGGGGAAGGCTAGACTGAACCCTGTGGTCCTGGGTTGGAATAGGGGATATCAGTATGAATTTATGCTTTTAAATATAACATATTTTGTTTATATATCTATAACTATTTATATGTACACACACATGTGGATAAATACAGAAATAAATATAGATGTGCACCTACACGTACATTTATTTCCTAACTCTGTCGTAAGGGCCTAGAAGCAATGACAACCCAGAAGCAATGAGGACCTATAGCACCCAGATATTGGTTTCTAAATACCATTCTCCAGTAAAAGGAGCCAGGGATTCTTGGAGAAATAGCTGGAGCTGGGAAAATGTAAGAGGAGGCCGGAGCCTCCTGTGGTACTAGAAAGTAAGGAGGTGCTAAAAAATTGGTAAAGGACACAGGAACCAACTTGAAGGAATTCCTAATGGCCCAATCTGGAACAATTTGAGCAACAAAGTAAATAATGATAGTATTGGATTATAACCCAAAGACAAAATAAATATTCATATTAACATTTTAAAAATTGAATAAGTGAATGAATTAATGAATGAATGGGGAAGAGGTAAACTCTTCCTTAGAGCAGGATTACAATTAATAAATGTAGAGGGCAGAGGGAAATCACCAGTAGACAAACATCATGGTATGGTTGTTGTAAGCAAGAGTCATCAATTGATGCTAAAATTAGCAGGCAAAAGTATGATGAGAAGCAGAATATTTGCTTGATCTCAAAGTATCTCCCCTACCCGATTACTTATTAATATGTTACAAAGGGAAAAACCATAACTTTACCGTGGAAAAACTACACTACAGATACTATACTACCTTAACTATAGGATCGGAGTAACATTACTAGTAATAAGATACATTGGTGTCCGTGCCCCCCGATAAGGTGCACTGAGAAGATCTCCTCTTATGGAAGAAAGATCAGACAAACTCAGACTGAGTGACATTCTACAAAATCACTGGCCTGGACTCTTCGAAAGTGTCAAAGTCATGAAAGATAAAGAAATCAAGGAACTGTCACAGATTCAGGGCACTAAGAATACCTAACAACTAAATGGAATGTAGGATCCTGAATTGAATCCTGGAGAAAAGGACTTAAGTGGGGAAAAAAGCTGGTGAAATTCAAATGAGGTGAGGTCTGCAGATTAGTCAATAGTGTCATGCTAATGGCAATGGTGATTCCCTGCTTTTCATGATTGTGCTGTGGTAATGTAAGATGTTAACTTTAGGGGAAGCTCAGTAAAGTGTGCGCAGAAACTCTGTATCATGTTTGCAACTTTTCTCTAAGACTAAAATTATTTCAATATAATAAATTAAAAAATGATGGGATGTTTCCCTAGCATCTAACAAAAGTGACAAAGTTTTTAGAAAATAGTATCTATGGACTCGAGGATTTATACATACTTGATTTATTTCAATCCATTACAGTTAAAATTGTCCCATATTTGGGACAGTGTTCCCACTTTTGTTCCAGTGGGAACACAGTTTGGATCCTGAGTCCTTCTGACATGACCTCAGTAGTATTTGTTTTTTTAATATTTATTTATTTTTTGGCTGCGTCAGGTCTGCACACGGGATCTTTTGTTGCAGCGCGCAGGCTCTTTGTTGAGGTACAGGGGCTCCAGAGAGAGCGGGCTCAGTAATTGTGGCATGCAGGCTCAGTTGCCCCGCGGCACGTGGGATCTTAATTCCCCGACCAGGGATCGAACAGGCGTCCTCAGCATTGCAAGATGGATTCTTAACCGCTGGACCACCAGGGAAGTCCCTATCTCAGTAGTATTTGTTTCCTTGCTTTCCAATATGTAACGATACTTACACATTTCATGCTCCAGACCTGGAATCAGCCATTTATCCAATGACTCCTGGTTCCTTTTAGTGGGCAATGGTTTTTTTTTTTTTTTTTTAACATCTTTATTGGAGTATAATTGCTTTACAATGGTATGTTAGTTTCAGCTTCACAACAAAATGAATCAGTTATATATATACATATATTCCCATATCTCTTCCCGCTTGCGTCTCCCTCCCTCCCACCCTGCCTATCCCACCCCTCCAGGCGGTCACAAAGCACCGAGCTGATCTCTCTGTGCTATGCGGCTGCTTCCCACTAGCTAACTACCTTATTTTTTTAGAAGATATAATATGGGTGATGGGGTGCTAATTTTTACTGCATTAGTCATTGTTTGGGAGCATTTTCAATGGACAGAGCTAGAAAATAGGTTTTGCTTGTTTTAAAGATAAAATACACTGTGAATTTACACTGATACTTCCAATTCATTGCCAGAACTAATTATAGGGTTTTCACTTAACCTTATCACTCTTACATCTGTATTTTCTTTTAACCATGTCAAAATTTTTGCTACTCATTACCAACATAACCACTCATTTGATACACACATAGAATATCAATTCTACTATTAACAACACTAATATGATTGCTGAAAAGAAATATATATATGTATGTATATGCATATTTGCACTTGTTTTTGTCCTTAAGATATATTTGACTGAGGAGGTACAGTCCAACTACTTGTTTCCAAGTCACTTGGAATAGTTTCTTTCTGTGTGGTTATGCCACCAACTAGTATGTGATTAGATTCATTTGTTTCATTTTTTTTTTTTTTTTTAGTGACAGTTACCCTGTGAATTTTGCTTTATGACCATGTAAAATATTTACTGGCTCCAGAGTCAAATTTTTAAAATAAACAGTATGTTCAAAGAAATCTAACTTCTATCCCTACCTCTTTTACACTCTGCTTATAGGACCATTTTAAAAAATTATGGTTTATCTTTCTATTGTGTTAAATGGAAACGTGTGTATGTGCACATGAATCCATAAGAAAGTGGATGCATTTTCTTAGAAAATGGTAGAAAGATATACCTGTTTTCTTTACTTTGCGTTTTCACTGAATATCCCGGAGGTTACTCCACAGCAATGTATAGACATGATCTTAACTCCTTCCTACAGTTGCATAGCTCTTCATTAGTTTATTCAACCAGTCCTTTATTGATGGACATTTGGGTTGATTCTGGTCTTTGGCTTTACAAATAGTGTTAATGTAGAGGGTTTTTGTTGACTTGGCAGAACCTTAGGGGAGGAATCAAGGAGTGAGGCTGCTCGGGCAATAGGGGGTTCCTCTCACATAGCCAGGGATTTACCCTGCACATCCCAGAAAGGGATTCCCATTCTCCTGGAACTGTAGCCATAGGTGAATTCTGGTTCTTGACTACTTGGGAGTAAGATGTCCTTAAATTGTGTTTCTCATGGGGGTCCGCATGGGCTGGGGTTTTTTTGGTGGTTTTGGCTGGCAATTATCTGAGAAGCAAATGGAAAAGAAGAGAATATGGTGCTAGACAATGATCAACCCATGAAAGAGACATTTAAACCCACAGATGCCTTGGTTTCCCTTTGGGAAAGTCCAATCCAGTATATTCTACCTCCTTGTATTTCTCGTGTCAGCACTAGAGTAGGAGTTATCAGTGTATTTCAGATATTAATAATACTGTTTCTCACAAGTCTCTCCCTGTTTTCTGTCCCTATCCTAACTGGTTTCTCCTTGTATTATCCCTAAGTCATATTGTCATTTAGCTTATTTCAGCTCCAACAATAATGGTGTAACTCTTTTGGAATAAACCACACTGTTCTGGTTTTCATCCTACCTTTCTGACTGTTTCTTAGTCTCTTTCTTCTCTGCCTGGGCCTTAGCTTTGGTGTTCCCCAAGGATCTATTCTTGGCCTTCTCCTCAGTAACTTCTTTGAGTCCTTGATTTTTCAGAAAATTCAACGAAAGCTATGGATTTACCCTTTGCTCAGAAAAATGTACCTCTGTACCTATACACAGAGTTGTGCATATAATTTCTAGGAGTTCATGAACACCCCTCCATGAGCACAAGTTCAAAGACATCTGCTCTCACGTACTCTGGGCTTCCCTTCCCAGGACCTCCAGGGCCATCTCATCACCAGTGACTCCCCAGTCCATATCTTACGCCCAGGCCTCTCTCCTGACCTCCAGGCACCCTCACCATGTGATCTGTAGACCTACAGATCATGTTCATAGCTGAGGTTGCCTTCTGCCTCCCACAGGTCTGCTCCTCTGCCCACGCCTTAGTGGATGGCTACATCGTTTGGCTTGCCGACCAAGCCACCACCTAGAAGACATCCTTGATTTCTTCCTTATCACTCTCTACATCTAATCAATGACTCTCAGATGGAAGCAAGCCCCTTTTCTCTCCCCCAAGCCACAACCCTAGTTCAGGCCACCATCATAAGTTATCTCTTACCTGGACGACTATAGTAGCCTCCTAAGTGGCCTTCCAGCCTCAAGAACCAATCTCTCTCCACCTGGATATCTTTTCTTATACAGCAGCTAGTGAGATCTTTCTATACTGCAAGGCTGACCATGTTATTCCTCTATTGCTAACTCTTCGAAAGCTTCCCATTGTCCTATTGAAAGGTCTTAGCATGATATAAAAAAAAGATCATTCATGATCTCTCCTGCCCCATTGGCTTGCTCACAGGGGTTTTCAACTTCTATATCTACTTTTTCTAGGATCTCTACACTGGTGAGAGCCAAGGTGAGATTTGATACAGAACTTAACTTTGCAGACATCTTATAAGCCATCAAAGCAGGCCCAAAGGTCACTGAATAGAACAGGGCTGAACCTGGAGAATGGGGACCAGATCACAAACACTTACTGAGTAGCTACTATGTGCAAGGAAGTTCTGAAGGAGATGCGGAGATGAGTAAGACAAGGTTCTGCCCCAAGGGCCTTGCAGTCTATAAAGGAGTGGACAAAAGATGCATGTTCCAAATGGACTGGGTGTACATGTCTACCACATGCCAGGCTTTGTAGCATAAAGAAAAGTACAATTAAGTGTCCTAAGGAAGAGAAAGTACTATGAGGATGCAAGAGGGGTCAGAGAAATTCCATTTGACGAAGATTAGTGAAGCTTTGTGGAAGAGAAGTGTTTGAAGACTTGAAGGGTAGGTAGGGAATGGTCCAAAACAGAAGGGGTCAGGCACTGGGAGAGTCTCCAGGCAGAGGGAACTGCAGGAGCCAAGGTGCCTACTGTGTCCTTGGAAGTTAACCACAGCACTGGAGGGGACTGTTGTCATCTGGCTCCAGCCTCCAGCCCCTGAAGAGGCTTTTGAGAGCTCAAAGGTGGCATTGCATTTCTCTAAACTTGCATAATGAAACCCTGAAAAAGTTCTGACGTGCTATGGATGTTACCAGCAAGTATGGTTGCTGCCCGTTGCACAAATGGAAAGAGTGAGGTTGAGAGGAATTCAATTAAAATTTGCAAACATTGAAAGTACTTTCTAGGCACTAGGCAATCATCCTGGAGAACACAGAAATGCATGAAATTAGTTTTCCGCCCTCATGGAGGCAGAATTATTGGCTATGTGAGTTCAGAAGGATAAAGAATCCCTTTCAGCTTGGGTGTGAGGTGGTGGTCTAGGAAGGCTTCTTGGAGGAGCTATGATTTGAGCGGAACTCTTAAGTGGGAGTAGGATGCGCATAGTTTGGGAGACAGGGGGAAATTCCAGGTGTGGGCAAAGCACAAGGCATGTTCAAGGGACAGTGAGGACACTAAATGGGGCCTGGAAGGGGCGTCCAGGGAAGTTGATCAATGGAAATAAGGCAGGCGGAGTAGGTGGGGGCCAGATGTTGGTTATAAATAATTCAAACTTTCCTCCTCTCCTCCTACTCTGCATTCCACCAGGACCAGCTCCTCTTCTGTGATGACTGTGACCGCGGCTACCACATGTACTGTTTAAATCCCCCAGTGGCTGAGCCCCCAGAAGGTAATGGTGATGAAGTCAACAATAACAACAACAGCTACTTCTACCACTTACTGAGCCCTCACTAATGTGCAGGCCTTGTGCTAAGGGCTTTATGTGTCCTGTCTCATTTAGTCGTCACAACCCTACGGAGCAGGTATGACCACTCCCATTTTACAGATGATGAAACTGAGGCACAGCTCAACCAGCTGACATTTCAACTTGAGGACCAAGGAGATGTTTCCCAGACATATGGCTGAGAGGGTGGGGGAGGTGTGAACTTCTAGAGGAAGTGGTCCAGACCCGGTGATGCTGGTTAAGAGGCACAGCCAAGGAGGGAGGGTCTTCACTGCAGTTCAACCAATCATCTCTGAGCACTTTCTGTTTCCCAAGCAGCTGAGCGACAGACTCCAGCACATTTTCAGAACTGGGACTCGGTCTCTGAATTGTGAAAGTCAAACTAAAACAGGGCTTACAAAAAGGTTAGGGTCGAGGGGTGGGGCTTGAGGGTCGGGGGCGGGGCTGCTAGTAATGCCATCTCATTTCTCGTAGGGAGCTGGAGCTGCCACTTATGCTGGGAACTGCTCAAAGAAAAAGCCTCAGCCTTCGGCTGCCAGGCCTAGGGCCCCAGGTCATAGAATGGGGCTTGCCGCCGAGAGGCTGAAACAGAGCCCAGTTCAAATCAGATCGAGCCCCTGCTCATGTATTTCCAGACAGACCAACTGTAAGGAACATCAGTAACCACAGAGGGCGTGGACACGTGGAACCGAGGGGGCGAGACATCTGCTTAACTCCTACACACAGGTTTCCGTTCTTCAGCCAGCCCCTCCTGTTTCTGCCAGAAAGATCGTAAACTTTTGAAGAAGGACCCCAGCCACAGCCCTGTGGACCCCCCTCACATTTACCCTAGCACTGCGGCCCTCTCACTGGTTCCCATTTAAGGAGCCACTGGTCCCATTTTGTGACCACCCATCAGTCACTCATGCGTGGTTTGGTGTTTTCTATCTATTGTGTTCCAAGAAATCTTCGCACAGCCTCCCTGCCCCCAGCTTAGCCTCTTCATCCTGAACCCAGCAGAGGAGCAAAGAGCTGTGGAGAAGTTTTTATTTATTACAAGTCCCGCTGGAAACTTCTAGACTCGGAACCTAGAGGCTGTCTAGACGATGGAGCCCTGAAATCCCTCCTTGTTCCTTGGTCCCCGTGAAGAGGAAGAGCTGCTTCCCCAGCAGATATCCAGTGGCATCCACAGCCAGGGCGATCTCTTGATGGGGCCGGGGAGGGGCGGGGGAGGCCCTGAGGGGTGGATGGAAATGTTGTGAAGATAATTCTGAGGCCCTGCCATAGCCAGTCAGTATTTGCTGTCCATCAGGAACGGCCTGGCAAGGCACCGGACCTTCAGAGCCGGGGCATCCTTGAGGAGAGACAGGCCACAGCCTGTGGCAGAGGAAGAGACCAAGACTCTGCCTTCCACTCAGCCTGGGTCTGGAGCTTTCCCTGGTGGGACTCAAGAACCAGGAAGGTGAGTGAAGGCTGCCAGGTCAAGAATCTGAAGGTTGGTCCCAAGGACTGCAGCTCTGAGAAACCCTTCAGTATTGATGTGACACTACAAATTCCTTTTCCCAAGTAATTCCTTCCTTCCACATAGTGTATGTTTGCCATTGTCTACTGAGACCTGACTCTTGAAATTTCAGGATGGGGGAGAAATGATTGTTCCCTAAACAAATAATTGGGGTGATGTGATTATTTACGACCAGGGCGACAATCACACAGAAGCTTCAGCTCGAGGGCTGCTCTTGTCTCCTAAGCTCCCCAGTACATGCTGGACTCTCCTTTTGAGAAGCCAGAGGTGGGGAGGCTCAGTTCCCAGAAGTCTGTGTTGGAAGTCAGCCCTGTGGGCTGGAGCGGACCGGGCTGCCTTTGACTCTCCGCAGCAGTGGCAACAGCAGCAACACACAAAAACTGACACATTTCTGGAAAAATCATTTGCCTAAAGGACAGGTCTCGGTGAGCAGGACCCTGGCGCACGCTCAGCTTCCTTGACATCAGCTCCATCTCTGTGGTCTGGCTGCTTACAACAAAGGCCCAAGTTATTTTTAGTCCTTCAGCTCCTGAAGAAGCCCCTGGAGCCCCAGAGGCTCTGGCCGCTTGGGCTACCTCTGCCGGGCTGCGGCCTTCTCGCCGAGACTTGGCAAGAGCCCTTCTTCCCGGCTAATTGCTCTTGGCCGGCAGACTCGGGGCAGCCTGGCACACAGCCGAGCTGTGCTGGTCTCCCCCAGGTCCTCTACGGGGTGACCTGTGGCCAATGACGGGAGTCAGTCTCCTGCAGGAGCCTGTGGCCTTGGAGGGGGTTCCATGCATACATAAGGACCTCGTTTAAAGGGCCTGACCAGATGAGGTTTTCATCTTCCTCATGAGATATTTCCTTCCCCCTGCTGGTTGGTGAACCCGTTTTGGATTCCGGAGGCCCAGGGAGGGTCTGGGAAGTTGCTATGTGGTCGCATCGTCCATTTACCCCGGGTGGGTCATATCAGAGGGCCAGATTTCCTCTCCTGACCACTCCGGCTCTCTGTCCTCCCACAAAACCCAAAGTGAGCGTCCTCAAAGGCTGGTTATTGGTTTTGAAAAATCACCTTGATTTAATTTTAGGAAAAAAGTCATCAAAATGTTCTCAAAAGCCACAAATGGCTTAAAAGTTAAAAAAAAAAAGCAAATCTGAAACCAAAATAGTGACCCTACAAGTGACAGACCCTCTTTGGAGTGTGTGCAAATCTGTTCCGCACCTCAACGCAGATGATGGGGTGGCTCTGTTCTCTCTCCAGCCACACTTGCCGCCACAGAAGCTGAGAGGGTAGGATTGGGTCTCGCAGACCAAGGACGGTGCTGTAACCTTCCACAGGGATGAGGGTGGCCAGGAGTCTGGACCAGACATCAGGAAGGCCCATAGTTCCCTTCCCAGTTTCACTCCCTGAAGGATGGGCCCAACCCCTTCTTCTTTGGAGACCTCAGTTTCCCCGTCTGGAAAATGGGGACAGCAAAGCCAGCTTGTGAGGTGGCACTTGCAGGACACTGCAAGCAAACAGAAGTCATGGTCACATTTATCACCTTCTGTATTGAGAAAAGGAAAGTGTTGGTCAACAATTGCTCTTTCTTTGAGCCCCAGAGAATGAACTAGAATCACAGGGTGCACATGGATGGTCAGGGTTTTTGTTTTGCCCCTGCCATTGAGTAGCTGTGTGACCTTGGGCAAATCACTTAACATCTCTGAACCTCAGTTTGCCCAGCTGTGAAATGGAGAAAATACTTGTCCTGCCTGTCCTACAGTGACATCAGGAGTCTTAAAAAGCATAATGTTATATAAATCATCACTGGAGAGCTGGGCTTGTCAAGTAGGGACCCCAAATGATTTCTACACCCCCTTTCTTGTGTGAGTTAGCCAAGGTTAGACGCCTTCTTGGAATCTCCATTTTGACCAAAGGGGGTTTATGTTTTAAGGAAGAGGCTGCCTGTGGTCAGGGCCACTAGGTCAGCTGTGACAAGAAAACTGTGACTGAGCATGGATCTGTGGTGGAAGGTGAGAGATCTATCCTGGGGCTGGGGATTTCAGAATGAAGATGCTCCCTTCTATAAGGTCAACACAGCCTAGAATGGGGGGCTAACTTCTGGAGAGGGCTATAATTCAGCTCAGTGTAACAGTCACTTAAAAACTTTGGTTTAAAGCCCAGCTCTGTTAGTTTCTAGCTGGTTGACCTCAGGCAAATGACTTAACCTCTCTGAGCCTCATTTCCCACATCTGTGAGGCAGGGAGATATGGCTTCTCCGGCAGGGTTTTTGCGGGGACGAGAGGTAATGCTGCTGAAGGTCCGGGCATGGGCTCTGGCGTGGGTAGGGACCCACACCTTGGTAGTTCTGGTCACTGGGTCCAGAGGCCACCACGTGGAGATAATGGTGCTGTTGCCTCACAGCTCAAACCCTGGGAACAGCCAGGGTGCCTTTCTTCTGCTTCACCCCGACGTTGTGGCTCCCGCCGACCAGAGAGGAGGTGCGGCTGCGGGATCCCAACCGGAAGTTGAAACCCTCTGTTTCCTGTGGGTATTTTTGAAACTGCTTTTCGGGCCTGTAGCAAATCCATTTGGAGGCACTGGCGTGAGGAATTAGAGACAAGGCCCCTGCCAGGAGATTTACCTTCCAACGGCTTTCCTTCTAAACCCCCCACTGGCTCAGAGCCCCTAAGGCAGGAGCCAGCAGGTCCCAATGAGCCCCTGCTCCTGTCATTGCCCCAGGGTCAGGTAGGGAGCCAGGCAGGCCTAGGAGAGCAGCTGCTTCCCCAGGCTCAGCACAGGCCATCTGGGACCACGTAGCCAGCCCGCGGGGGTGGGGGAGGGAGGGAGGCCAGAGTCCTTCAGAGCTGGGGAGGATAACAGGTTTTAAGGTTGGGGGAGGGTTTGGGTTTCACGGTGATGGTTGCATGCTACCCTGGAGAGTTACACTCATGGTGCATCTTATTTAGTCTTTGTGCTTTGAACACAGCATGATTCCTTTTGGCCCTTCCCTTTAAAAGTTCAGATATTTTAAGGAAGAAAAATTAGAGGATTAGTATTACTTTTCCTATGGGGGCAAGTTTAGGAGAGAGATCTATGCTCTCGAAGAAAGATTATGGGCACACTTAGGCTTCCAGACTCAGAGAAGAGGGGCCCCTAGTATCCTCTTTGAGTCGTGTGTAGGGGGTTGGTGGGAAGCGCTGAGGACCACCCACCTTCCCTGCCCCTCAGGTGGTTCTCAGACTGAATGCAGGTGCTGGGATGGCAGCCTCCCTTCCTCTCTCGCTCCCTGACCCCCCAGCCTCTCCCCTGCTGCCCACCGTGGGCCCCTCCTTAGGGTGTGCCCGTGCCCAACCCAAGGGAGACATGGCTCCCGGGGGGCCAGAGCCGCGCTCACACTCCCAGTGAGGATGCCCTGACCACCACGCCTGCCTCCTTTTCAGAGCTGGGCACCGCTGTCACCTGTGGTACGTTCCCATCCCTGGAGACGGGGGAGGAAGGGGTGGCCCTGAGGGAGGAGTGGGGAGGGTCAAAGATCTTTCAAGTAAGGTAAAGAGAAGTGAAGAGAAGTAAAAGGAGGGGGACCTGAGGAGGGGGCCAGAGACCTGGTTTCCACTCACAAAGAAGTCCTGCACCTAAATAACTAGAGGGCATGGAAAGGAAGAGTTATTATAACCCCACCCCGCTCCCCGCCCTTTTCTTTCCTCAGGCCTGAGATCCTGGCAACGTGCTTTTCTTTTCTTCCCCCCAAAGGCCCAGCCTTTGTCAGTTCTGGACACCAGGACAGCTCTTCCTTTTTCAAGGCCCCCTGGCCTCTGGCTCCCCGTTGGTTGGGGGGCTTCAGAGGGCAAAGCAGGCAGGAGTGGTGCCCCTCACCCAGCTGGAGGTGGGAGGTACAGAGGGTCTTCCGGTCGATGTGGATTTTCCCAACCCCACAGAAAAAGTGTCCTTTAAACTTAGTGAGATAAGCTGTTGAGGTCCTCCTGGTCTGCATGGAAGGACGGGGCTTGGTGGGGAAAGAGGTGGCAGCAAAGGACGGGCTAGATCACGGCCTGCAACCTTGGGAACAGAGGATTTCTAGGCGCTGCTTCCAGAGGGGTCAGGCCTGGGAGGCCCTCCCCATCCAGTCCCCGAGTCCAGGATGCCAGCATCTGGGACACCAAGAGAGGGGGCACCTGGCCGGTCCTCCCCACCGCCCGGCAAAGTGGATGGGGTTCCTCCTACCCCTGCTGTGTGCTCCCCTTTTTGCGATCCTACCCCCCCCACCCCCAAAGGATGCGATTGGATTCCTCTGGATGTCAGGTGAGGAATGGGGAAGTGCGTGGGAAGCACAGATACTTTCATTTGCCTCAAGCCTACAAGCCTCCCCACCTGGGCCCACAAGCCTCCCCACCTGGGCCCATGGCCCTGCTGGTTTCCTTGGGTCTCACTGGTCAGTGGTCAGAGGTGGGCTCTGCAGCTGTCAGTGGGTTGAGTTCCTGAACATTCCAGGGCTTGGGGGTCTGGTTATGATTCTCTGCAGCCACCAGCCCTGGGCGGGGCGGTGGGGGGGAGAAACAGCAGAACAGATGGGTTAGTTCAGGGCCTTTGAGGCAGCTAGAGCGGGGCTTTGACCCTGGGGAGCTGGGTCCCTTTCTAAGGAGGTGGGACAGCTGAGGTAATTGTTCTGAGAGGGAGGCCAGAGGGAGAGGAAGATGTCCCTGGGTGCTGCCTGCCCGGGTGCCCTGGCTGTGAGAGCAGGGACGCCCCTGAGCCTCTCAGCAGCTGCTCTCGGGAAGCCTTGGCTGCATGGCGCCTTCCCCAGGCTGCTGGGAAGAGAGGCCCAAGGAAGCGCCTGCAGGGGACTGGGACTGGAAGGGTCTGGGCCTGCCCAGAAGGAACAGGGGCTCCCTGTGTGAGCGGAAAGCTTCGGAAGGGGCCGGGCTCCCGGAGGAGGCGCTCTGGGCTCTGAGTGAGCCCTGGTCGTGTCCCCTCGGATGGCTGAGGGGGCAGGACGGGGGTCAGAGGGCGCAGGGACGCCCCTGCTCACGGCCTGTGTTCCCAGCCCCCTCCCTGTCTTCGCTCCAGTGTTTTGAAAGAGGGTCATTGCAGGCTTTCCCCCTCTTTGGCCCCGCCAAGAGAAGGAAGTATTTGTGCTGATGGTGACATTTCCCAGGCAGGCCAGAGGAAGGCAGGGACCGGGACTGGCGGGCAGCCAGAACCCTCTTTGACAGGAGATACAATGACTAATCCTGACCTCTAGCCCAGGCAGCGAGCAGAGTGGCCATTCAGGGTGGTACCAACCCAGCCTGGCAAAAAAGGCTGCTGTGGTGGGGAAATGAAGGGGTAAGTGGTCGCTGTAGGAAATGGGGGGGGGTGGGCCCCCAGGACCTCTCTTCTCCCTCAGCAACACGACCCCTCAAGTCTCCAGGTTATCTTCACACTCACTGCATCCCATTTGCTTGCCTCTCTGCACCCCTATCATTCCTATCAATGTTATTAATATGGATGAGAACAGAGACGTGCACACACACACACACGCACACACACACGCACCCCTCGCATAACGAACTAAAGCGAACCTTATGTGTTGCTCCAGGACAAGAGGGAGAACTGCCAGTAACCAGGAGCTGCCAGACAAGATGCTTTCTTTCCCCCGGGTTCTCCCAGGCTGGCTCCCCCGGCATCTAGCCCCTGCACAACCACAGGGAGTTGAAAAGGGAGCCTCGTGCTTGGAAAACCACTGGCTGCAAGGACTCTCTCATCTCTCCCCTTCACTCTCCCCTGCTTCTTTGGGGAAGATGTTTGGCAGTAGTTGGGAACCTGGAAAAAAAGTCTCGATTCTGCTTTGTCTAAGGGATTGCAAAGATTTTATAGGTAGAATTGGGGCTGTGGGTTTTACTGACATTGCCCTTTCATGATCATTCCCCACCGAGACCTTGGTTCTCCTCTTTCTTATCCAGCCTTCTCCCTTCCTGCACCTCCCCCCCACCACCACCCCCGTCCCTCCTGCCATGCCAGATGTTGCAGGACTGGGTGGTGGTGGAAAGAAACAGTAGCACAAAAGAAAAAGAAAATAAACCCCCTGCACATTTTAACCACGTAGTTGAAGAGGCCTAAATTAGGTACTAGTAAAAAAGGAAAGGAACACAAATATGTGAGTGAGAGCATGAAAACAGAACAATCCCAGAGCAGAGGCGGTGGGGGCAGGTGGCTGGAGAGAGGCGGGGTAGGGAGGCAGAGTCCTGGCTCACCGATGCATCTGGTCCATGTGGCATTTGGGAAAGCAGAGAGTCATGCTTTGGCAAGAAATGCTCAGATGCTTAGGGAGCCTTTGTGCCTTGGACCGGGAAAGGGAATGTGTCCATCCTCGTTGCCCACCCCTCATGTGCCATGCTGGCCCACCCTGGGCATCTTTCCTCCAGAGGAAAATGAACACACTTCTTGCCTGCCATGACTGGTTGCTGGGCAGGCTGGTGCTGGCTAAAACACTTGGCCGGGTATTTCCCCAGATGTGCTGGGGAAATAAAGCACACCTCGGCCCAAAGTTGCTGCTTTTCAGCCCCCAAAGTTACACTCCCCCAAGGGACCCTGGTCACCCTGGTGTGCCGTCAGGGGAGGTGTATGTGTATCTGGGTCTCTCTGTTTGGGACCCATGTTCATCAGTAGAGGATGAGGCTTAGGTGTCCAGTTATTCTCACCCTCTGGGGGTTGGGGAGAAGAGAGCAGTTGACCTCAGCCTGGTTGCTTTTAAGTTTCCCAAGCACTGGCTGCCCTTGGAAGACGAGCATCCTTAACACGAACGGGAGTGAGATGATGAAGCCACCTGGGCTGGAGTATGTCACCAGCCAGAGGGACTCTGAGCCTGTGCCTCCAGATGCTGCCTTTCCACTCCTGGGACGGCGGGCAGGCAGGTGCGACTGGCAGGGCCTGATCAGAGGTGGAAAGTGACCCACGCAATGGTCTAGTCCAGTCCCCACTGGAGGAAGCAGAGATGAATAGTGGTGGGACGGGGGCCTCATGCATGGGTTGGGTGGACTCCCGTGGAGACCCCAGCCAGGCTGTTTCAGCTGTGCAGCGTTTCTGGCTTGGTGCGGGTGGGCGACACGAAGGCATTTTCAGTAAATCTCCTATGCCCTCCTTTGGCCAGGTGTCCGTCAGATCCGAGTTTCACGCTCCGTTAGACTCCCGTTGTCTGTATTGACAGCACCAGAAATTGGCCATTTGCTCCAGCTCCCGCTTCCTCCGCACATGTCACAGCCAGATTCCAGCTGAAGAAGCCGCACCAAGTTGGCTCTCAGGCTGAGCGCCTGGGCTGGGGGAAGGCACATGTCTGCCCCTGGGTAGGTGTCAGCTCAGAGATGGCCTAAAGCAGCCTGCGCTTTCTCTTGGGGGCAGGCTCTTCCCTGGACAGCACGTGGCTCCCGGCAGGCGGTTTTGGTGATTTCTGTGGAGAGTCCAGGGACACGAGGCTTTCATGATGCTTGGCCGGGAGTCAGAGGACCCGCAATGCATTCTGGAGCTTGATCCATCCATCCATTTGAGAGCCTGTGGGCGAGGCTCTTCCGACTGACCCAGCTTCACCAGTCTCTTTTGCTGGCGGGAGGAGGGAGGGGAAGCCCATCTGACTTGGATCCCAACCAGGCCAGACTGGCAGCACGGCCCCCAGGCAGCTGGCCTTGGACCCTGAGCTCACAGCGCCCGCCCCCCACCCCCACCGGCCAAGGCTCCATGAAGGGTGGACATCGCTGGCCCAGTGGGCTGAGCCCTAAGACGGTCTCCCCTCCACCTCCACTCAAGTTTACTCTCAGGCTGCGAATCCAGTCTGCTCAGACCCCTTCCCAGCCTGATGCTGACCCACTGGACCAATTAGGAAATGGAGGCCTGGGGGAGAGGCTGTCCCATCCACGTCACACAGTCCACCAGCACGAGAGCCAAAACAAGTCCTCAGACAGGTCTGTGCCTCCCTTCCCAAATGTGTTTAGACTGAGGGCAATTTTAAAACCCGGTTTCGATAACATTCCCCTTGGAGAGCCAAAAAGTGGAACATCTCTGCCAGGAAGCCTAGAGAAATTGATTTTCTTCTCGTAGTTGCCTAAAGCCCCACTGTGTTCCTCCTCAGAGAGAGGCTGGTTCTGGTGGCTTTGGTGGGCTTCCTGGGGTTCCTCTGGGTGGGCTGTGGCCCCTGGGGTAGGAAGGCTGAAGGGGTCCCTCAGGAGGGGATGGCAGGAAGCTGAAGCCTCTGCAGGCTCCGGTTGAGTCAGAGCATGAGGAACCTGGGAATGGGTCCGTTTAGCTTCCACACTGCCTGTCCCAGCCGGTGAATAGACCATGGGTGCCTCGCAGACTCAGGAATTTACTGTCCCCGGATTGCTTTGGGCTGTGGTTGGAAAGGGGACCCCTGGAGGAGATGTTCCAATGATCTCCAGTTGCCGAGGATGCATTTATATCTCTAGACCTGCAGATAAGATGCAAATTCGGGGTCATTTCTTGCAGGTGTGGGCACAAGAGAGGAGGCCATTTTCACAGTGTATCCCCGTCATTCCGAAATGCTTTCTTGTCTCTTTCACCGTGCCCATCCCCGCCCCCCCGCCCCCCCCACCCCCGCCGCCTCAACCCTTTCTAAAACTCTTAGTCATAAAAGAATGGCCAAGAGAGTTGACCTCCAGCAATAGAAATGCCTGCTAACAAGGGTCTTCCTTGTTTGCTCCCTCGAACTCCCTCCCCACTGGACCTTGGGATCCAATACCCCATTTCCTCCCACTGATGAGACAGCTTAGAGTCGTCCAGCCCTGAGCTGCTCGGGTGCTCTGACAGTGTGCAGGGCTGAGGCAGACACAGCTTTCACAAGGTTAGAGAGACGGGCTCCAGACTTAGGGAGTTGTGTGTAATGGTCTGAAGGAGAGATCTCCGTTGGCTCCTGTAAAAAGCCACCACAGTGGGGCTTCCCTGGTGGCGCAGTGGTTGGGAGTCCGCCTGCCGATGCAGGGGGCGCGGGTTCGTGCCCCGGTCCGGGAGGATCCCGCGTGCCGCGGAGCGGCTGGGCCCGTGAGCCGTGGCCGCTGGGCCTGCGCGTCCGGAGCCTGTGCTCCGCGGCGGGAGAGGCCGCAGCGGTGAGAGGCCCGCGTACCGCAAAAAGAAAAACAAAAAAAGGAACAGACAAACAAAAGCCCCCATCCCCTGACGATTTCAGGTGATCGTCACCCCCGTAGGTGCGTGTGCTCCACTCTTCTCCTCTGCCTTCCGGGGCTGCTCCTTTCTCCTGTGTGTTAAGTTTCCACTCTTTTGTGGCTCCTGGTGTGAAAAGTGCTGTGACATTTCTGCCCTGTCTGAGGGATGTTTTGAGGTCTCTCAGTGTTTCGGTATCGGAGATGAGGCTGTGCCATGTCTCCCAGTGTCCTGAGAGGACGCGTGGGTCCTGTGACTGCCCTGAGAGCGGGTGTACTGTGAGTCTCCGGGAGGATCTCCAGGTTGGAAACAGCCCACATCTGGATTTGGATCCATTGAGGAGGACTTGCCCAGAAGTGGAGTCCACTGCTTCCTTCAGAAGAGGGCTGGCTGGGAGGACTGCCCGTGAACCAGGACCCCTCCCTCTGCCCCCGCCTTCCTCCTGTCCTGACCGGCTTCTGGGAGGGGCTCCTGGGAGATGTCAAGTCCTGTAGCCAAGTTGAAGTGGGCATCGAGCAGCCTTTATCTTGGGGACCCTGGACCTCCCAGCCCCTCCGTGGAGCCCTTGCACGTCCACAAAGACTGAGTCGCAGGCCCTGCCCCTTCCTCGCTGTGGTTGTATCCTCGTTCTGTGGTTGGCTAGCAGTGTTGATGATCTACGTAGCGAATCTTTTTGTCTGCAATTTAGAGAATGTGGAAACAAATAAAAGCCTTCAAAACTCCTGGCAACTTTTGGTTATTCTCTCCCCCCCACCCCCCGCCACCCCCATCTTTAAAAATCCATTGCAAATGTACAGAGCCTGTGTGAGTAGAGCCTTTTCATTCTGTGGTGTCCAGTGGGACTACACGTGTGAGCGCATGCGTGCAGGTGCGTGTGTGTGAGCACACGTGCGCCTGTGTGTCAGGCTCCAGAGAAACACTGGAGCTTACATGTTTGCAAGGAGACCCGGAAAGCAACACATTCCAGGTCCCAGCGGCTCCTGCGGATGCAATTCTGACCCCGTCAGACACAGGCTCCAGGGAGGCCACGCTCACGGCGGCTTTCGCGGGCACAGCAGGCAGCACCGCCATGAGCTTCATCTGAGGGGCCCTCTGGGACCAGGGCAGGGCATCCTGAAGAGAAGCCCCCGGAGCTTCTGGGGGAGGTGAGGCCGATGACTCAGGATGACTCACAGCTGAGGTGGGGACGCGGTGGGGGAAGGAGGGACCTCAGGACCCATCTAGAAGCCAGCTGAGTCATTGCCCCTCCTTCCATCAAAGGCAGTGAGGTGGCTGCCCAGGGTAAGGAGCAAGAGGCTTTGCAGGAGGCATATCTGCCTTGAGAGTCCCCAAGCCTGCTTAGCGACCTCCACAAAGGAACAGCCTCTGGGGGCAGGACTTCTGAACCATGTGGAAGTGGTTTCCGGAGGCTGCAAGTTGGGAGTCAGTTTCCCCCACACACATTTAAGGTAAATAAGTAAATAAAGCCTCTAGCATGTGCTAGGCACTCAGGATACAGCAGAGAAGCAAGACCCCACTCCCACGGGGCTTACGAACCACACAGGTAATAATGATACGACATCTGATGGACACAGCCCAGGGAGACATCCGGGGAGCCAGACCCCAATCAGGGACTTCCGGTCTCAGTCAGTGCGCTGTTAGTCAGAGTCTGCTTGTGCTTTTTTGAAGACACAGGTGGACATGGCAGCAGGGGAAGACGAGGTCTCTTTCAGTCCCTTTGCTGATTAAATGCTCCATTGTCCTTGAATAAGTCATCGTGTGCCTCCAGGCTTTCCCTTCCAAGCAGAGTGTAGGGCGGTTCTTTCTAGCAGAGGAGCTGTTGATTGTGGCTGCAGACATGGGCTGTCGAGCGGGTCGGTGGGCCGTCTCTGCGGAGGGAGTGATGTGCCCACCCAGGGGCCAGAGCAGAAAGGCCAGGCCTTCATCCGGTGTGGTGTCAGGTGGGAGCTGGGCTGGCAATGCTGAGTTGCTCATTCCAGCAGCGGGGGGACTCAGGCTTGTGACCAAGTTCAGGCAGGAAAAGATGGTACAAACACCCACGCACAGGCCTTTCATCCGCATGGGGGGCTGTGATGTTTCTGCTTTGACCCCAGGGAACCAGCTTTGCATCCCAGTCTCAATCCACAGTTGCTGAGAGAGGGCTTCAGGGGAGGCAATGGGTCTTGGGGCCTGGGAAAGTGATCTCACACAGACCAGACACTGATGTGGCTCTAGGGGGTCGCAGGGATGGAGGAGTGAAGGGGAAACCGGAGGGACCCAAATTGTGTTCAAGCAAATTCAGAGCAGAATGGATTTCCTTTGTTCTTTCCTTGGGGAGAGGAAAAAGCATGGGGCGGGGGGACTAAGGAGTGACCAGTGGGATAACCCCTCATGTTAGAGAGTCTAAGGGGGTGGCATTGTGACAGAGATAGTGTGAGTTCCCCTCCTTGGGGGAGCAGAAAGGAGTCGGAAGGTCTCAGTCTTGTGTTATCTCCCTGGGTGACCTTTTGTAGATACAGGCATGAAAGTCTATAAAGCCATTCCCAGACTCAGGCAGGCTTGGGTAAGGAGCCAACAGATCAGGTAGGTACCCGTGCAAGCATCCGTGCGTTCTCCTGGCCTGGGTCAGAGGCCCCGGGACGTCCAACAATGCCTGACTCCAAGCAGCCCCTGGGAAGGACATGATTTCATGCCAGACACAATGAAGCTGGAAGTCTAGGTCATTGTACAACACTCTTTCTCCAAGTGCAGAGGCCTAGGCTTCTGGAAGGGGCCTTAGAGATGTCCAGGGGCCTCAGGGGGCAGGGGTGGATAAAAGGGTCCTAAGCCCCAAACCTGAACTCAGACGTTGACCAGCTCTGATTTCATGCATTTCATGTACTTCTGTTCAGCTGCTTTGAACACACACACACACAACAATGGGAAAACGCCTTTGGGCTTCATGGCAGGAGGGGCACGAGGGGTGTCCCCTGAGGCTGCGGGAGGCCGTCGTGGGCCCACCACCCTCTGCCTGGACACAAATGGACACAGTCTCTGCTCCCAGCTTTCCCCAAAGTGGGCCTGACAGGCAGGGGCGCTTCTCCCTTGGGTTTCTCTTAAGCAGCGCGGAGGAACATCCTTCACGACCAGGAGGTTTCACTTCCTCCTCTGCTGGGGGTCCCTGCAGCCTGCAGCTCACACTACCCTCCCTTCCCCCCGCGCCCCGCGCCTCCCTCCCACCCTGGCCGGCACTGGCACTCTGTGGTCAGCTCCTCCGTCACATGCCTCAGCCCATCCATGCTCCAGCAGGGCCGGAACAACAGTGTGTTCCCAAGACGGGTGGGTTGAGAACGTTCCCGGGCTAAACTTTAGGTAATTAGCATTGTTAATGCTCGTTCTGTGATATTACAGCTTTGAGCCTCATTAAAGTGTTCTCCAGGGGGAGGCAAGCGGAGATCCAGGTGTCAGCTCTGCCGCTCACGCCATCGCCCGCCCATCTCCGAGCCTCTGCTCAGAAGCCCGGTTCAGCCCCGTCCCTCCCGCAGCGCCCCATCCCTGTCTGCTGGCATCTGGGCCGGGCCTGCCGCTCTCAGCTGGGACTCGCGCCTCCAGCCCCCTCTCCAGCGCAGCAAGTGCCGTGCCTGCTCTCTCTCCCTTCCACCAGAAGAGAAACGTGCCCCCAGGAGGGAGCAGAATGGCTGCTCTTGGTCCCTGTGGTCCCAACCCTGCTCTGAAAGAAAGGGGTCTGGCAGGAGCAGGCAACCGGAGCCTGCCCTCCGCGCCCCGGGGCTTTTTATCCAGAGCTGTTCCTTCCTTCACCTCCCACCCCCGCAGAGAAAACCCAAGGCGCTGTGCCCCCCACCTGCACCACCACCTCCTGGCTCGACTGGCATCTGCTGTGGCAGCCCCTCCTCGGAAAGAAACCCGAATCCCTCTGGCTTTAATTTCTGAGATTCCTGATTCCTGGGAGGGGAGGCAGGGGATGAACTATTTGCCAAACAGAGAAACATGAAACGCTTCTCAACCCCCTTGAAACCTTGAGGAGAATAATGCCGGCCCCTCCAGGGACTAAACACAGGCTCAACCCCAAACAGAGGGAAAACACAATTCCACAGAGCCTCCCTGGGGGCTGGGGGGGCTGAGGAGGGCCTGACACAAGGCCAGTCTCTCAGTCACCTCCCCTTTCTGATCCCCTCACACCTCTGCATGCTCTGTGTCCATGGAGATGCTCAGAGGGGTCATCTAAGCCAGTTTGATTAACGCAACTTGAACGTCTACTATGGGCTGCAGCCTTGAGGGTCACGTAGAGCTCTGTATCAACAATAGAACCTTCCCATGGGAACAGCATGCCAGCGGAGGGGGCTGGCATGTGCACAGGTGGCTGTAATTCAGGATGGAATGAAGGATGTATAGTCCTGAGTGTACGCAGTGGGGGAGAACAGATGCAGAAAGCCTGGGTGCATTGGAGGAGAACAGAGAGGGATGTGCAGGACTTCGACAGCAGTGACCTGGAATTTGGGAGTGGGCCTTCCAAGTGGAGAGGACGATGGGGGCAAAGACCCCCTGCCACTTTATTCTAGGGACACTGGGCTGGTCCAGGACCTGTGTCTTAGGCCCTGGGACCCAGGCTGCCTCCCAGATCTAGGGCAAACTTCCGTGGAGCCCTAGTTGCCATCAAGACTGCACAGAGGGCCGCCTTCTGCAGATGAGAGCTGGTGTTGGAGGCTCTGAGTCCTTAACCTGCGAGAGATGAGTCTGAGGTCTTCCAGCAGCTCTCCTGTCATTATGTTTGGAATGTGGGCTTGGATCCTTGCAACCTTTACGCCTTCTCCCCACCCTCCATGCACTCTCCTGAAGGACAGCTCCTTGTCCTACTCTCAGCTCTTTACATCTTAGTCTCTATCCTCTCTAGGTGGTTTCTTACAATCCTCCCTTCCCACAGCTACTCAGAGCTTCTCCACCCTTCCATTCTGTCTTTGGTCAGCGTATCTGAATTGTGTTCTATCTAGAATGTCACTGTCCTCCACTCCCCACCATCTTGCACTCATAGTCTCTCCACCTGCAAACACTTTTAAGGCTCAACTCAGCCCTCTCCTTGTGGAACCTTTTCTGACTTGCCCGGGGAGCAGCCATCCTCAGAGGCTCCACCATGTTAGGTACACACCCCTCTGTAGCGCCTGGCACTCCTTGCCTCATTGGCGAGCTTTCTCGTTGGCACAGACTGTGTCTTATTCACGGTGGAATCCCAACTGCCCTGGTCTATATTCAATGAATGAATGGATAGATGGGTGGATATGTGAGTGAGTGAATGAATGAGCAAATCAGAGGAAATAAAATAGGGTGGGGTATGGAGCACAGTCTGCCTCTCAGACATAGGTCTTTTTCCTTCTGGGGAAAGGCCCTGGCAAAATTAGCAGCAGATCTGCCCTGGGCCTTGGGCCCTGTCGGGAGAAGGCGGCTCTGTTGGATGGGAAGGATTGGGTGGCTGGGCCTTTACTCATCTCTCTCGGCTGGGTGACTACAGCCCACTTAAAACCTGAATCCTTCAAGTCCCACTGCATTATTCACAGGATCTGTATTAAGTGGGCCACGCTGTGCTCCTCTTAAGGGAAATCCACTCTGCACTTAAAGAAATAATAAATTATGAAAATGATCTCTATGCTTCTCTGGGGTAAAAAGACCAGGTTTTTCCTTAAAGAGCTCATGAAGGACCGTGAAAAAATACATTATTACATTAGTCCCTAAACAGACAACCACACGCTAAAGCCATTGATAAAGAGCACCGAAAAGTACAAGGTTTAAAAGTGGTGAATTGTAACGACTCTTTGATTTTAAAGGACTAGATAAGAATCAAGGCCCATCTTCCTCCAACTAGAACTGACTTTGGAGAGGAGTGGATGCAGCTTCTGGGGAGATCTTCCAGTTGTGCCTTTGTTGTTCAGTGGGTTGTGTAGGCTTCCTGGTAGAGGGGACTAGTGCCTGTGTTCTGGTGGATGAGGCTGGATCTTGTCTCTCTAGTGGGCAGGTCCACGTCTGGTGGTGTGTTTTGGGGTGTCTGTGGACTTCTTATGATTTTAGGCAGCCTCTCTGCTAATGGGTGGGGTTGTGTTCCTGTCTTGCTAGTTGTTTGGCATAGGGTGTCCAGCACTGTAGCTTGCTGGTCGTTGAGTGAAGCTGGGTGCTGGTGTTGAGATGGAGATCTCTGGGAGATTTTTGCCGTTTGATATTGTGTGGAGCGGGGAGGTCTCTTGTGGACCAGTGTCCTGAAGTTGGCTCTCCCACCTCAGAGGCACAGCACTGACTCCTGGCTGCAGCACGAAGAGCTTTTCATCCACACGGAAAAAGAGGAAAAGGGGAAAAAATCATAAATCTTGCTCTCTAAGTCCACCTTCTCAATTTGGGATGATTCGTTGTCTATTCAGTTATTCCACAGATGCAGGTACATCAAGTTGATTGTGAAACTTTAATCCGCTGCTTCTGAGGCTGCTGGGAGAGATTTCCCTTTCTCTTCTTTGTGTGCCTTTGTTGTGCCATAAAATCATCAGCTTTCCTCTAGTTATGCCATTTAAAAATATACACTGTAGTCCTGTATGCTTTCAGTTATGTCTTGAGGCCAAAATTATTATCCCTGGGAATACAGTTCCAATTACCTAATGGAAGTCAGGAAGAAAATACATTTCAATTACAAAAGTCACTGGACTCGGGACTTCCGGGGTGGCACAGTGGTTAAGAATCTGCCTGCCAATGCAGGGGACACAGGTTCAAGCCCTGGTCTGGGAAGATCCCACATGCTGCAGAGCAACTATGCCCGTGCACCACAACTACTGAGCCTGCGCTCTAGAGCCCACGTGCCACAAGTACTGAAGCCTACGTGCTCTAGGGCCCACGTGCTGCAACTACTGAGCCTGTGTGCTGCAACTACAGAGCCCGTGTGCCTAGAGCCCATGCTCCACAACAGGAGAAGCCACCACAGTGAGAAGCCTATGCATTGCAACAAAGAGTAGCCCCTCGCTTGCCACAACTAGGGAAAGCCTGCGTGCAGCAATGAAGACCCAACACAGCCAAAAGAAAAAAAAGTCATTGGACGCTAACACTTGGGGGCCCATTTGTGGACTGGAGGGAGGCACCAGGAAAGCTCATTGCTGCCTCAGTGAACACTGTGAAACTTGAAATATTTGGTGGAGGGGTTTTGGAGCCTGAGAATGCTTGGAGGGAAGACTAGCACTGTCACTCACAGTCCCTGTTGGCAAGCATGTTACATTACCTCTGGGAGCCTCAGTTCTCTCATCTGTAAAATGGGTATAATGACACCCACTTTGTAGAGTTGCTGTGAAGATTGAAGACAGTGGCATATGTGTAGTGCCTGGCACATAGGGTCCTTCTCCTTTCTCCTCCTACCACCCTCTCTCCCACCATTTAATGACAGCTGTGACAAAGGCTTCCATCTAGGAGAAAAGGTGAATAAGATCTTGTCCCTTAAGAAACTTAGTCGGCACAATAGGGCCGAGGAAAGTACATGGCTGGGGAGTCAGAGAGATGTGGCTTTGCCTCTTTGTCTCTTAATGGAGATAATTACCTCTACGTTTTATCTTGCATTTGTAGGAAGGTGAAATGAAATGACTCAGGTAAAGCACTTGGCCTGTACCTGGCACTCAATAGATGCCCACTAAATAGTGTATGGTCGCATACGGTCAAGGTTACTCACAGAAATGAGGGGAATGTGGCAGAGGCCACAGAGGCATCAGATAATGTGCCACGAGAGTTCAGGGGGAGAGGACTTCCAACTGGAGAGAAAGCTAGGAAGGCTTCAGAGAGGAGGTGGCATTTCAATTAATTGGGACATTAGGTGATGGGAGAGAGATTATTCCAGGCATGTGTGGCGACAAGAAAATGTGGCTGGCCGTCCATGCTGGCCAGTGTGGACAGGAGTTTTAGGAGCTGAGGCAGGAAAGCCTGGGGCTGCAGTCTGACCTAGAAAGCCTTCAGTGAGAGAACGGAGCTGGGAGCTTCGATGGAGAGCTTCTCAAGGGTCACGAGCAGGGGGTGCTGTGAACTGCGCTGAGCAGGCTGGATTTGAGGAGGGGCGAGGGAGGTCCCTGGCTCTCCAACCAGGGCCCTGTCAGTTAGAGCCTGCCGTTGACTTCAAGAGGACAGACCTCCTGGGCCAAGGCCAGATGCCAAGGGTGTGTGAGCGGGTGTGCCCAAGCCAGGGGGTTGGGGTTGGAAAGGAGGAGCGGGAGGCTGCAGCCCTTTGCCCCCCGCCCTGTCTACTGAGGGCCCCCCTCCCCTCCCTTCCTTTCCTCCCTCCCTCTTTCGTGGAGCTTTGCAGGCTGCGGGAGGGCTACAGATGAGTGCTGGGGAAACTGTGCCGGGGCCACAGGAGCAGACCTCCTGCCACGGGTGGGGATGGGAGAGGCTAGGGAGCTGGAGCAGCCAGCGTGGGTGCAGTTGGCCTGGCCCCGTCCTCCTGTGAATCCTTCGGGGTCTGCAGCCCAGGGCAGGAGAGGTGTAGCTAGCGTGGTGTCAGGGAGCTGGGCCCAGCCTCCGGGACTCAGAACTTGAGTGTGGCCAGGACCCTTGGATAACCTTTCTCTAGTCCGTGGACGGGCTTCCGACTTGGCTATAAAATTGCGTGTGTGCGTCTGTCTGCCTCAGGTTCTCAAAGGGATGGGTAGCATCCCCAGAGCTTAAGCACCTCTTGTCCATGCAGCGCCTTCATTTCCCAGATGAGGAAACTGAGACCTGGCGAGCGACAGTGACTCATTGGGTCCCACAGCCGGTTAACTGTCATCCAGGGCTAATTGCCTTTTCTTCTGAAAAGGATGTCTGTCAGGAGAACAGTGATGCTGGGAGCTGGCCCAGAAGTGGAAATAGAGAGGAGAGAGGGAGGGGGAAGGAAAGAAAGGAAAGCCCAGAATTGCCCAGGGATTAACCATCTGTGTGTTTTGTAGGGGCCAATCCCCCCAGGATACCTGATCCCCTTCTCCAGGTATTGTTCAAGCTTTTTCCCAGGGAGGGACTGGGCTGGGCTGGGCGAGTGGGGAGGGTGAGAGATTGAAGGCAGCAGTGAGTGAGAGTGTCTGTGTGTGTGTGGGCGGCAGCCAGGGAAAGAGAAGAGGACCCTGAGAGCACAGGAGGCGGACAGGCCCTCCTCTGCTGCCATCTCGGGCTCAGAAGTCCTCCCAGGGCCTTGGGGCCTGGCTGATGTGGATGGAGGCTGAGGGCCTCCACCAGGATTTTCCTGAGGGCGGTTCCACAAACACGAACTTGAGGGCTGGCTGGCTGGTCTTGGGTGTTGCCGTTAGTTCAAATCCTCTTCGCCCCCTCAGTCCCACTGTCTCTTCTTCCCCACACTTGCCGGGCAGCCTTTACTGGCTTTGAAATCACAGACTTGGGCAGCAGGGAGGGACCTTAGGGACCAGCCAGCCCAGTGGTTTTCTTTCTTTTTTTTTTTTTTTGGCTGCGTTGGGTCTTTGTTGCTGCACGCGGGCTTTCTCTAGTTGCGGCGAGCAGGGGCTACTCTTCGTTGCGGTGTGCGGGCTTCTCTTGTTGCGGAGCACGGGCTCTAGGCGTGCGGGTTTCAGTAGTTGCTGCATGCAGGCTCGGTAGTTGTGGCTTGCGGGCTCTAAAGTGCAGGCTCAGTAGTTGTGGCGCACGGGCTTAGTTGCTCTGTGGCATGTGGGATCTTCCTGGACCAGGGCTTGAACCCGCGTCCCCTGCACTGGCAGGTGGATTCTCAACCACTGCGCCACCAGGGAAGCCCCCAGTGGTTTTCAAAATGTGCTCTGACAGACCTGGGGGCTCTGTGAGATGAACAGGTCGGGG
Organism: Lagenorhynchus albirostris; assembly: GCF_949774975.1. Taxonomy (NCBI): domain Eukaryota; kingdom Metazoa; phylum Chordata; class Mammalia; order Artiodactyla; family Delphinidae; genus Lagenorhynchus; species Lagenorhynchus albirostris. The sequence goes on from NC_083095.1 coordinate 29,807,755, forward strand.
AGAGGCTGACGGACCCCCATCTCCCCCAATGCTGTGGCAGTTGGAGCAGCACAGCTGTGACTGATTGGCAGTCCACCTACATTTTTGTTGGGGAAGGAGCTCCTTGGCTAGGAACACAGATTCTAAGCTCCTTGCCCCCCTCCCCCACCTTATAGAAGGGGAAACCGAAGCTGAACTTTGCTCCAGGTGACAGGGAGTCCAATGGCCAAGCTGGGGCTCAGGTCAGGCCTCCCAACCTCAGGCCAATTGTCTGGTCTCTTTCTTCTCCCTGCGTTCCCAAGGGAAGGGAAGGCCTTGCAGAGGAGAAGCGATGGGCCTCGGTGGTTTTAGAGGCCAGAGAAAGGGCGATGTCTGAGCCCCAGAAGGAGTGCGGCTCTCCCACCAGCAAAGCCTGGGCCCTGCGGCTCCTGCCCAACAGAGAAATGGGGGTGGGGGGATGAGGGCCAGGGCCCGAAGGGAGGCCCCGGTTTCACACTGTGGAGGTTTAGACGCTATGCTCCTCCAGCCCAGGGGTGTTGGGATGATTCTGTGTCCTCGTCAGCTTGGTGGGAAGCTCTGACAAGCTCGTCTCTCTACCTTCCAAGGCTGAGTAGACAGATGAAAGCAGCCCGAGCCGCTGAGCTGGGTGCCACAAGCAGAGGTGGCTTCTGGGCAGCTGTGGAAGGCCTCATTTGCATATATGCAAACGATGCCTGGCTCCTCTCTTTTCCAGCATCATCCAGGCAGACCCAGGTGCTGTTGGAAGAGGCTCAGATCCTGCATCAAAAGTAGCTTCTTGAATAGGTTTTTTGGTCTCCCAATGTGAAATTTCCTTTGAACTCCTTCTAAAACCCTGGGACCCTTCCCAGTCTCTAGGTTTACCCTACTTCCAGTCATGTTAGCTTCTCAAACCCTAGGCATTAGAGCTGAAGAAAAAAAAAGGATTTGGAGGCAGCCAGATGTGGAAGGCGGAGTTCAACCCGGGGCAGCCAGGAGGTTCTAGGTGCTGATCCTGGCCCTGCCTCTGGTTCGGTGTTACCTGGGGTCAGCCTCCTAACTTCTCTGCACCGCGATGCCTGGATGCGTAAACAAAGAAAGGGACTGAAGGTCCCTTTCAGCTCCAACAGTCTGCAAATGTTTGTGAACATCTGTGTGTTAAGGCTCTTTGGTTGTAAATAACACACATACCAACTCAAGGTCACTACATTGAAATAGAGCAACATATTAGGAAGACACATGGGTATCTCAAGAGCACAGCAGTGGCAAGGGGGCAGGTTCAGAAGGGGAGGGGAAGAGAGGTGTGGGGAGCTGTCTGGTCCCTCCATCTCTTAGCTCCTTTCCGGGCAACGGCTTTAATCCTGTTTCTTGAGACCGATTATTCTCTGTTCCTCAGTGAGAATGAATGTCCCACAACACCAAGTCCAGGGAGAGTAACTCACAGAGACTGAGTCAAATATCTGTCAGGCATCAGATTCCAGATTGCTGCGAGAGAGCATCTTTTGGTCGGGCTTGAGTCAGGTGATCCCTGCTGGTCCGATCAGCCATGACAACAAGGCCCGGGACATGGAGGAGAAACATGGCTGCCTGAGGCCCATAGTCTGACTCTGGGGGAAGGTTTCCAGGTGCTGGGCAGGCACCCAAGGAGTCCGCCACATCCTACTAAGTGTAAGGTGCTGAATTATAGTGAGAGCTACTGAGCCTTTACAATGAGACAGGCACTGGGCTAAACATATTTGCTACAAGATTTAACAAACCCATGAATTAGATGCTATTATTATCACATTTAATCCTCATGACTATCCCTCCAAGTGGGTTCCATTATTCTACCCATTTTACAGACGGGGAGTCTGACGATCGGTGAGGTTAAGTAACTTGCCTAAGGTCATGTAGTTAATACCAGGCAGAGCTGGGAGTCTCATCTGAGTCTCTCTGAGCATCAAATTTATCTTCTCTAAAACAGTAACTTCTATACAGTAGGACTATTGTGAAGACTGGTGATGTAAGGTATGACAAGTGCTTAGCGCAGGTGCTTGGCAGGTAGTAACCACTCATTTAGGATGAAGTGGCTCATTGACCAATGCTTGAAGCCCTGTAGGGACCGGGGATTCAGTATCTTCAATAACAGGCAATTCTGCCTCTAGGCAGCCCTGACTATTAAAAAGTTCTTTATTTCCTGAACTTTTGGACTGGCCTGAAATTGCACTCTCAGTAACTTCTATCTGCTGGCCCTAACCCTACCAGTTAGGGGCTGCAGTAGGCAGAATCATGGCAACTCAAAGATGTCCATGTCCTAGTTCTCAGAATCTGTTCTGTTACATGACAAAGAGAAATTGCAGAGGGAATTAAGGTTGCTAATCAGCTGACCTTAAAATAGAGATGGGCTTAATATAATCGCAAAGGTCCTTAAAAGATAGAAAAAGGAGGCAGAAGAGTCAGTTTCAAAGTGATGTGGTATGAGAAAGACTCAACCAGCCATTCTTGGCTTTGAGGATAGAGGAAGGGGCCAAGAGTCATGGAAGGTGGGCGTCTCTAGAAACTGGAAAAGGCAAGGGAGTGGATTCTCTCATAGAGCCTCCAGAAAGGAATGCAGCCCTGCTGACACCTTGATGTTAGGACTTCTGACCCTCAGAACCCAAAGATAATCAACCTGTGTGGTTGTAAGTTACTATGTTTGTCACAGCTATAGAAAAACGAATGGAAATAGAATAGAAAATAGAACGATTGAACAGAAAAACGAATACAGGGGCATTCCAAGGAACTCAGATCCTTGAAGCCAGCATTCTGTTCACTTGAGTGTCTTCTCCTCTAGGCTGTATAATCCTGGTTCCTTCAAGTTCTCCCCACATGCATGTTTTAGAGTTCAAGCCATATCAAAACCAAAGAGAGATCATTAAGTTTAGCAATTATTGCTTCAGTGGTGACTTTCCACAGAGGCAAGCAAACTAAGCAGCACAGGATGGATGGATGGAGTCTCGACTGCAAGGGTTTGGGACTGTATGATGGCAGCGGTGATGGAGGAGAGTAAATGCAGGTATAATTGATCACTTCTCAGCCACTCCCAACACCCTGCTAAATACCAGGGTAACCTTTAAAGAAGGCAAGAGGCCATCAATTAAATAAACAGATGCCTTGGTGGAGAATGAAAGTGTAAACACAGGCACCATCTCATAATTTACTGATGGTAAATCAGCCTATTCTTCAGTGGGCTGCTCTCCGTCTGCACTAAAGACAAAGGAAGAAATCCATCACAATGGTGTGAGGACCTTCATGAGACCTGCTAAGTAACAAAACAGATTACAGGAAAAGGTTGGACATCTTCCTGGGGTTAAAAATTATTTTAAACAAGTGGTTGCATATGACTTTGTCTGGAATGACTTATGCAATGCCTTTGGAGACGCAGGGGGATGCATTAGATGACCTTTGGACAGTGTATGTCATCTTTTAATTCTAGGATCAAAGGTTGTGATTTCGGCCTGCACATTTACACTCATGATTAAACCATATACACAGGTTGTTTGATACAGATGGAAAAACACACTGAACCATAGTTCCAGTGACCTGAGGATATGTATGACATATTTAGCAAAATCGGGCCAGGGATTAATATTGCTAAGGTCAGTGTGGTCATTTTGGGCATGCAGGGGGTAATCTTTCATAAGGGTTCACTACTCTTCCGTAGAGTTCACCTATAATGGACTGGCAGAGAGAGGTGGTTATTAGAAAATAAAATGCACTTAGAGTTGCTCCATGAATCATTTATGAAAGACACCATGCTTAGCAAAGACTACGAAAATATGGCTAGTAAGGGCAACTCAGTCACTATTTCTGGATGGCTTTCAAGCATGACTACTGACCACAGAAATGTGCCTGGATGCACTGGAAGGATTTAGGGTGGAAGGGAAAATGTGTGGGTGGAGAATAAGCCCAAGGGGCCAGCCTTCAGGAGTCACCCTGTGGTGGTACCCACACTGTGAGTGTCCCTCACATGAGAAGGTGTCCCTCGCCTTACGGTCCTTCATATTCCCACTCTAGGCCAGAGGAGGAGAGGCCAGCTGGAGAGGCAATTAATTCAACAAAACTGAGGTTTGGACAATTAACTCGTACATATGCAAGCAGCTCAGCAGAGGGAGGAAAGTGGTTTCTCCTTAACGCAGCCGGCGAAAGATGGTGTGATGTTATCAAGGCTTTTGGGTAACCAGCAAAAAGTTTTTCAGTCCCCACTCTGCCCACACTCAGAGTATCAGAGCCATGATACTCTTAACAATATGGGCCTCAGGAGCCCAAAGAAGGAGAGAATCAGCTCTCTGGGTCAACTATAAATAGAACTTGTTAAGATCTTTCTGGAAGGCTGGGGGAAGCAATCAGCTAACTGAAGAACTGTCAGGAGTGTGCCCAGGGGCACAGTTGGACCTAGGTTTTTTGTTTCCTTAACAGTCCATAACTAAGGGGAATTGCATTTGCTTCTTGCAGGTGTGTCTGAATCGCAGCGGGCCTCCTGCTGGGGAGGGGGTGTGGAGGGAGAAGAAGAGGACGGCTACACCTGGGGGCAGGAGGACCCTGCTTTGAATCTTTGCTCCACTGTACTGGAGTCGTTCACTTTACTTGCTCTGGGCGCCTCTATAAATTAAGGCGCAGATGCTGTCCTCACAAAAATCCTACCCTGTTTTGAGAATTGATAGATGGTTAATAAACACACACTATTTGGGGGGCTTGTAGGGAGACAAACTACTGTCTCGGGAAAGTTAGATCTTGGTCCCATCTCCAGTATTAACATGTTCCTTGATTATAGATCAAGTCCCTGGGTGACTCAGCTTCCCAGGGCCCTCTCCTGGAAGTTCTCCTTCAGAAGAGGTAGGGTGGGCTGGGGAATTTGTTTCTTATCACCAGACGTATTTGGGAAACACTGGATTAACTGACTGTCTCCTGAATGTATCAGATCATAACAGTTATAGGGTGGATGTAAAAGTACAGACTTCTAGCACCTCTAGCAATGAAGCTTAGAAAGTTGCTTTTTTTTTTTTTTTGCAGTACGCGGGCCTGTCACTGTTGTGGCCTCTCCCGTTGTGGAGCACAATCTCCGGAGGCGCAGGCTCAGCGGCCATGGCTCATGGGCCCAGCCGCTCCGCGGCATGTGGGATCTTCCCGGACCAGGGCACAAACCCGTGTCCCCTGCATCGGCAGGCGGACTCTCAACCACTGCGCCACCAGGGAAGCCCGAAACTTGCATTTTTAACCAGCACATGAGGTGATTCATATGATCAGGAATGTTTGGCAAATACTAATTAAATTGATCTCTAGGGTCAAAATCTAGGACTATTTCCACTCCAAGCTGACGTTCAGCTAAGGTGTACAGGTCAGGCCATATTGTGGGTCAAAATTGTAAACTCTTCCAACCGGGTGGTAATGGCTGCTGCCCCCGCCCCTGCCTAGTGTCCCAACCCAGTGTCCTTTCTTCCTCTCTCAGGGCCCTTGCCCACCTCTGCACAACCCAGTCACTAAAGGGTAACACCCGACACACAGGGGGTCTCCAGGAGCCTGTCTCATTGCCATGGCCCAGCATCTCTTCTGACTGATGGGTGCATAACTGCTGTAAAATATTTTTACATCCCTGCTTACCCTCCTTAAAGCAATAATAAGTCCTAGACTGTTAAATTTTGTGAGGAGAAGCAGAAACCAAGAACAGCTCATGAGTTGCTTAATATTTCCCTGCTTCGATCAGGTCTTGGTGGCTAGCTCTTTCTCTGCTGGTCGTGGTGCTGGCGGGGCATCTCATACCTTCCCAGATGTCTGTGTTACACTCTTGAGTGTGAGTAGTGGCCCCTTGGCTAATCTCGACACAGTAGAAGATCATTCCTACTGGTGACCACAGCCTCTGAGGTGTCCCCATGACTATCCACTACACTCTGCACAGGTCTGTCCAGATCACGGGGACCAGAGTGTCAGCAAGTCACTCACCGCAGTCACAGCTGAGCCTGGCTCTGCCCATCAGCCTACACTGGATGCCACTGCACTGGGTAAAAATGTAAAAAAAGAAATCCTTTCAGAACCATCTTTTTTTAAAAATGTTTCTGGCATAAAAATGCTTGTCTTCTAAGAAGGAACTCACTGTGAAGATACATGGAATAGACAGTGGCAGGATGGCAGTGTAGCTTCAGTGGTTAAAAGAACAGACTCCAGAATCAGGTTGTCGGGTTCGAATTCTCCATCACTACGTCTGACCTGGAGCAAACTGTTACTTAACCTTTGGAAGCCTTTGTTTCCTCATCTGTAAAATTCCGTTAGTGGGTGGACTGGATTAATCTCTCAGGGGCTTTGTGGGAGCTAAGTGAGATTTTTCAAGTAAAGCACTGAGAAGAGCATCTGGCATATAGGAAGAGCTCAATGATGTGTCACCTGAAGGCAAACTTTTTATGGAAAGCACCAGGGGGTAAATATTTCAGGCTTTATGGGTTATATGGTCTCTGTCGCAACCACTCAGATTTGTCGTTGTGGTGTGAAAGCAGCCATAGAAAATATTGTAATCGAATGGGTGTGGCTGTGTTGCAATAAAACTTTATTTACTGCTACAGGTGGCAGGCTGGATTTGATCCACGGACCATAATTTGCTGATGCTTCCTCTGAAGGAAGACAGGTATCTCATAGGAAGGCAAGAACAGCTAAGTCGCTAGGCTTCCTGGGTATTGGAATATAGCTCAGGAACAGGCAGGCTCTGCTGGGCCTTTAGGACTGGATAGCATAGGCTCTCCTCAGCAGCAAGAATTCTTGTCCTTTTGCCATTTTGGGGATCCAACTCCTGTTTCCACTTCCTGCAGCTGCCTCTGCCACTGCTAATCAACCAACTCACCCCCTGTTCACAGCCCTTTTCTCCTGTTATAACTTCTCCTTTCTCTGGTTTCTGCTTACTCTGCACCTGCATGGAAGCTTTTCTGGGTGTACATTTTGGCTTCTACTCCCACACCTCGGTCTTGACTCTTGCCCTGTATTGGAGAGAATCCAGTTGAGCTGGTTAATCCCCATTGTCCCTGTTTGGATAGAAATTTTGTTTCAGACATATGATGGTTGATTTTCTGTGTCAACTTGACTGAGCCAAGGGTGTCCAGACTTTGGTAGAACGTTCTGAGTGGGCCTGTGTTGGTGTCTTTGGATGAGATTAACATTTGAATGGGTAGACAGAGTAAAGCAGATTGCCCTCCCTAATGTGGGTGGGCCTCATCTAATCAGTTGCAGACCTGAATAGAACAAAAAGGCTGACTCAGTAAGAAACTTTGCTTGCCGGACTCCTTAAGCTGGGACATTGGTCTTTTCCTGCCCTTGGACTGGAACTTATACCACTGGATCTCCTGGGTCTCAAACCTTTGGGCTCAGACTGGAACTATACCACCAACCCTCCTGGGTGTCCAGCTTGCTGACTGCAGATCTTGGGCCTTCTCGGCCTCCATAATTGCATGAGCCAATTTCTTATACTAAATCTCTCTAAATATATCTATATCTATGTCTAATCTCATATTTGTTCTGTCTCTCTGGAGAACCCTAACTAATACAAGATCCCTTCATAGGCCTCTGACCCTTGGGTCAATCAACATAGTGGTTGGGGATGAGGGTCAGGGAGTCCAGGATCTGCTTCTCTCAGCAAAGGGCTGTGGGAAGGAATGCTTTAGCAGGGGCCCGGATTCTGGGGCTTGGCCTACCTTGTCCTGGTAGAAAATTAGTTTTCTGGCATCACTCATTGAGCCATCAGCCAAGCATCCCATAGCCCCTTGCATTACATTGCCCATTAGAGTCACTGTCTAAGTATTTAACAATATGAGAGGCAGCCTGTTATGGTGGAAGGCAGATGAGCTCCACAGACAGACAATGACCAAGAGCAAGTCACTTAACTTCTGGATTCCCAGTATCTCCTCTGCAAAATGGAGATGATGGTATTACTTTGCATGACAGTGGCAAAAATTAAATGAGAGGATGTGTGTAAAAGTTACTGGTGTGTGTAAAGTGCTCACCAAAATACTAGTTTCATTCTTACCTTCTTCCCCCTTACCCCCAAATTGTAATTCTATCCACGGTTCTTTCCTTTTGGTGCTGCTGGTAGAGCTGGTAGAACTTTCTGGACCTCCTGTCTTAGTACTACAGAATATCCAGGTCCTCAGAACAGTAATGGCTGCTCCAACGGGCTTACACCTTCCTTCGCAGGGTTTCCCACATTCACAATCCTCCTTACTTTCTCTGGGATCTCCTCTTCTGTCCCTTTGAATATTTCCATTAGCCAGCCCTTGCTCTATATAAAGGACCAGAACTGAGTTTAGCTATAAGGAGGGGCGATCTTTGGTTTTGGAGAAGCCATGGATTCCATGGCAGAGAGAGTGATAGGCTTTGAACAATCGAGATCCCTGAGATGTAAGTATAAAACAACGTTATTTTCATTTTCATTGTCCTTTTCAAATGTACTCATGGAGGAAAGTTCTTCCCTTACCCCGGAGGAGAACTCATGCCAGTTCCATGACTTTCCTGTTCCCTCTTAGATAATAAAAAGTCCTGCAGTCATGCTAAGTCACCAGACACTGTCTCAACTCAGAAATTAGAATGCCCAGGCCCATGTAATAACGCAAACTCCACACAACCCGATAGCTAGGGCTACTACAGGTGGGAAGCCTGTGGGTGGTGAAGGGGTGGGGACAGAGGGTCTCTTCTTTCTTTCTCAGTTCCTCCTCTTCTAACTCCCCAGTTGGAATTAAGGTCCTGAATTAGAGCAGGCAGGGGAAAAGAGAGGAGGGGGGCTTGGGCGCTCTTGCTTGACTGGCAGTAGGGAAGGTTGACATTCTTTCTTGGGTGTGGTTGGTCCATAGGAAGCTCTCCATCACTGGGACTGTTCCCTGCAGCTCTCTTGTCCAGGGTGGTCACTCTCCTCCAGCTCATCACAAAACTCTTCTCACAGGTCATAGGACCTGGAGATCATTTCAGCTTCTCCCTGCTGAGGACTGTTCACCCCTGAGGAAGCCCCTCTTGGACAGGGTCCAAGGTGACCACACCTACTCTCTCTTGCACCACTGGCTCACATCTGGTCCAAGGGAAGCATTCAGGTGCCCCTGCCCAGACACACTCTGGGAGTTCCTAGGTGAGTCCCGAAGCTGCAGAAGTATCTCCTTCCATCCACGGTGGGAGCAGCCAGCCAGCCCATGTCTCTCTGCCTTTTAGATTTCTGGGCAGGAATCCAACATGGGTCCACTCTGTCCCCCCCAATCACAGGGCACACTTACCAAGCTTTCTCAACGGTCTCCCTGAAGCCCCTTTCACTAGATTTGAGATGAGGAACAGGCCCCTCTCACCCTCCCTCTTGGAAGGCGTGAGGTTCACAGCACATCAATAATTTTTTTTCTAAATTAGTCTTCTCTACAAATCCTCTCCCTTGATCTCTAAAAGCCAGAGCATTTTATGCCTTCAATGTGAGTGTAGGTGAGAAATTTGAGTTCCATAACAAATTTTTGGATCTTCCCTTAAAAATGTGCGTCTTATTTTGGCACCAGATTGGAATGTCATGTCCATTGTGTCATGGTGCCTTAAGCAAAACTTTCCGTTTCACATCTTTTTATATTTACTTTGGTCTTAATGCAATTGCAGGTGGAGACAGAGACAGCCAAGGAACTTCTGAGGCTTGGAATACAGATACTAGGTATCCCTGTCCAGGCCATGCATTTCTTTTTGTTGACAGTCACTTGGGAGCCAATAACTGTGACTTACATCATCAGAAAGTCTTGTGGACACACTTGGCCAGAGAACACTGTTAACCTCTCAGCCTGCCCTTGGAGAGCATTTTCAGAGAGAGCTCTGGGTCCTCTTGATTTTCCTTCTTTCTGGCTTCTTGGTTTCTCCATGGGAAGACTGAGTAAGCCTAGCTCGCCTGGAGTCAAGTGTGGTTGGATGGTGAAGAATTCCAGGTATTTGTTGCTATTCATCCTTATCTTGGATATTTGCAGGATGCTCACCTCCTGGGGCTGGGGAGGAGGGGGGACCTGGCTTCTGCAGAGTCTCTGTTGGAGGAGGGAAGAGGAAACCTGCCATCTAGGATTCCACCAAGGATACCCATCCCTCAGGCTAGATTGCTGTTTGTTGTAGCTCTAGGCACATTTTCCATCTGTTTTCACCTGTGGGTGTTTATTCTTTTCTGCAAACTGGTCTGCCACACAAGATCAGGCACCCCCTCCATTTGCAATACCCACTCAGCCCCTCCTGCAGGTCACAGGACACAGTAAGCACTGGATGAATGCTGGGTGGGTGACTGAAGCCAGTCGGCTCAATTAGAAGCAGTCACCAGAGAACCTCATTTGCATTAGTCCTGTTAATGCCACAAGTATGAGGGCCTTCAAAGTGTCAGCACCACCCCAGAGGCATTACATAGTTATTTTGGCCTGAAGCCAATGGAAGAGATCAAATTTACTTCTCCAGCCAAACCTGGATTAATATGCTTATTATGAAAAAAATATGTTGGGAAAAAAAGGAAAGATAAGATGAAAAAAAATCACCCGTATTCTACCATTAAGATAATTACTTTAATATTTTCCTAAATCTTTCCACTTTCATGCATATTGTTTTAAATAATCAAATTCATTTTTATGTGCAAATTTGTTTCTTTCACTTCATTTCCAATATCATTGAAAAGTTGTCCCTAAATGTCATTTTGATTCTTTATATAACATTTTTTTCTATTTATAAAAATAATGGATGCCTATTATAGAAAAATTGGAAATGGAAAAGTATAAAGACTAGGCTAAATAACATCATAAAACTTCCACCCAGATTTAGCTACTATATTTCCTTCAAGTCTTTTTTTTCTATGAATTTATTTGTATATATTTTACAATATTGGCAACCATATGCTGTGTATAGTTTAGTTAAATGTTTCTTTTTTTAATTTTGGTGAAGTAATATGTGAACATAGTTAAATAAAAATGGCAAGTGTAGAAGAGCTCAGGAGGAAAATCTGTCCCCAGTCCTGATCCACAGAGGCAGCTGCTTTTAGCCCTTCTGGTATTTTCTTCTGGTGGTTATGTCAGCCTGTATCTCCAGTTGACATGGGTCTACCGCTATTTCCTGCTTATCAGTGTTAGAAATTATCTGCTAGACTTCCTGCTCTTATGGTGTGGCCTCTCTGGCCTCGTCTCCTGCATGGTGGGAATTCCTCTGTGGGTTACTTTTTACTGTAAGCAACAAACTTATATCTTTTTATTCTTGTTCTATCAACTATATACAGTTATTTTGACCCTTCACTTTCTACAGGGAGGATATTAACCCCACACCCCGCCCCCTACCAAACACACAATACACACACACACACACACACACACACACACACACACACACACACACCTTTTTCAGCTCTCCTCCACATATTCCATAGATCAACTTCTGTCTACAGTACTTTGGCTTTTCCCATGTCAACATGTACATGGTGGTCCACAACCATTAAGTTTTCCATCTTTCCTATAAATTCATCTGGAAAAGTAAGAATCAGTAAACAGTGGGTAAGGCATGGAGGCTATGTCACTGCGGTTCTCTGCAGAGCCAAGCAGTGCTCCAAGGGTACATTTGCTGCTTGGACAGCTCTCTGTTTTGCGTACGTTTTTGTTGTCAATTTCTTTACCAAGTTCTCTATCTCACCCCCACTTTTCCATCCAATCAGGTAATCTAAAGTTTGCTGTTTTGGAAGCTCTCTCTCATCCAGGGGCCTCTATCCTGCTCCAGTCTAGACTGACTGCCCCTGAGCCTGCTCCACGGCCCCAGCTGAGGCTTCCTGACACTCTTTTCCTGGCGTGGCTCCTCTTTTTCATGGATCGCATTCTTTCCTTTATTTAGGCTTCTGTTTGGGTACCATACATCAAGTAACTTCCAAAAACTTGGTGTGAAGGTGGTACATTTTTTGAGTCCTTGACTATTCTACCGTAACGCCAGATTGATTATTGTGTCAGGTATAGAATTCTAGGTTCAGGTAGTTTACTCTCAGAACATTGAAATCATTACCTACAGTGCTGGTGAGAAGTCAGAGGCCAGCCTGATTCTGATTCCTTTGCAGATGACTTTTTTTTTTTTACTCCCTGGAAGCTTTTAGCATTTTCTCTTCAAGCATAGTATTCTGAAAATTTACAATAATGTTCCAAGTAAAGGTCATTTTTCAGTCATTGTGCTAGGCATTTTGGGTCCTTTTATTCTATAGGTTCATGTCCTTCAGTTCTGGAAATTTTTCTTGTATTATTTCTTTGATCATTTCTTCTCTTTATTTTCTCCATTCTCCCTGGAACTCCTAATATTTGGATATGGAGTTTCTCAACTGAACCTTGATTTCCTTATCTTTTCTGTTTTTTAAAATTTTGATTTACTTTCTTAGAGGGTTCCTATAATTTTCTTTGGGTTTTTTATACCGATCTCTCTCTCTCTCTCTCTTTCTCTCTCTGTGTGTGTGTGTGTGTGTGTGTGTGTGTGTGTGTGTGTGTGTTTAAGAGTCGAACATACTGATGTTTTATTGGGGGTGGCATAGGGGGCACTTGATTGCTTTCTGTGCCACAGCATGGTGGGGTATGAGAACAGACTGTTCCACCTACAGATATTCAGTTACTTCTTCTGCAGTCACCCCCTTGCTTCATTCTTGCCCTTATTCACACCTGGCGTTTCTGAGTCCCCGTCCTTCTTCCTTTGGCCAAATCAACCAGTGAATGTGCTGTAGGTTGAGGGACACATCACCCTGCTGGGTCAGTTACCACTCCTCCATCAGATTTCCAACTTGACCACATCTTTTCGAAATTGGGCCCCCTACTTGCTCTTTTTTCTTTACTGTCATTTAGTGGGGACTTGGAAAGAATGCATGTAGTTAATGTGCCATTTTTTTTTTTTTTTTACTGGAAGTCTCTACTTACATTTTTTTAAACAAAAAAACTTCATTGAGATACAGTTAAATGAAATAAAATGCACGTCTTTTAAGCATATAGTTCATTGAGTTTTAACAAATGCTTCACAGTCAAGATATAGAACATTTCCATCTCCAAAAAATTCCTTTGTGTCCCTTCTCAGTCAATCCTTACATCCTCTTCCTTACCCAGCCCCAAGTAATTATGATTTTTGCTTGTCCTACAGTTTTATATAAAAGGAACGTACAGTAGTACACTTTTGTGTCTGGCTTCTTTTTCTTGGTGTAATGTTTGTGAGATTTTTGCAGGTTGTTGTACATATCAATACTGTATTCTTTTTATTTTATTTTATTATTTTTTCTTTTTTCATTACACAGGCCTCTCACTGTTGTGGCCTCTCCCATTGCAGAGCACAGGCTCCGGACGTGCAGGCTCAGCGGCCATGGCTCACGGGCCCAGCTGCTCCGCGGCATGTGGGATCTTCCTGGACCAGGGCATGAACCCGTGTCCCCTGCATTGGCAGGCGGACTCTCAACCACTGCGCCACCAGGGAAGCCCTGTATTCTTTTTATTGCTGAGTAATATTCCTTTATATGTAAATGCCACAACTTGGTTATCCATTCACCTATTGGTGAACATTTGGGTTTTTGTCAGTTCTGATGAAGTGATGATGAGTGTTCCTGTTCAAGTGTTTTTTGTGGACATATACTTTAATTCTCTTGGTTAAATACCTAGCAGTGGGATTGCTAGGTTATGTGGTAAGAGTATGTTTAACTTTATGAGAATCTGACAAACTGCTCTCCAAAGCTGGACTATTTTTAACTCCTACCAGTAATAAATGAGATTTCCAGTTGCTCCACGTCTTTACAGTGTACTTAGTATTATGCATATTTTTAATGTTAGACATCCTAGTGGGTGTGTAGTAGTAACTCACTGGTTTAATTTGCATTTCTCTGATGATTACTGATGTTGAGCATCTTTTCATATGCTTATTGGCCATTTGCATAACTTCCTTTGTGAAGTATCTTCAAACCTTTTGCCCACTTTTTAATTGGATTATCGTCTTATTTAGTTCTAAGATTTTATTTTTGGAGACAAGTCTTTTGTGAGATAGTCCCATGTGGTTTTGAACCCTGTGTTTTCCCAACTTAATATTGTAAGCAATTTTTCATGCAGCTACTTTGTTGGAAAACATACTTATTATTTGTTAATATTCTGCCATACAAATGTATCATTATTTATTAAATAGTTCTCTTTTTATTGGACATTTCTGTTTCAGCTTTTCTTTTGTGATTACTCTAATACGTATCCTTTTACAGAAATCTGGTTTCTCCTTAGGATAGATTCCTAGAAGCAGAGTAACAAGGTCAAAAGTTAGAGCACATTAACGGCTTTTGATATCAAGTGCCAAACTGTTTCCCAAAAGTTTGCACCAATTTAAAGCACCACCAGTGGCAGGTGAAAACCACGCTTTATACTGCTGCTGCCAGCTCTCGATATCCTTATTTGATTTTTTTTTTTTTTTGCTAATTTAATGAGTGGTAATGGTGGCTAGTTTTAAGCTGCATTTCTTAAATTTTTCGTGTAGTTGGATATCTTTCCAAGTGTTTAGTAGTCATTTGGTTTTCCTCCAGTGTGAATTGTTTATTCATCTCTTTTGTTCTCAGATGTGTTTCTGAGTCACGTTTCCCAGCTCTGCAAAGAACTTGCAGGGGATGAGCGCTCGGCATTGGAGTCAGGGGAGGAGAGAATTGCCCTGGCAGCTGACCAGAGAGCAGGGCGCTGGCTCCATGGGGCACCCGGGACGCCCAGGGACCCTGCATACTCCTTCCTTCACACAGGGCAACTAGTTTGTGAAAGCTTGCATTTATTTCTGTAAATAGTAAGAGGGCAACATAGTCCCAAAAAAATGCAGCACAAAAGCTTGCCTTCTGAGAGTTAAATTGTAACTTTTTGCCTAATGGAGCACAACAGTGATATGCAAGGTCACCAGACAGGGTCAAAATGGCTCCCAGGCCAGCAAGTTTTGATAGCAACCTCAACAAAAGAATTGCCAGACCTAAATAATAAGTTTGTCCCCCAGGAAGAGAGGGAAGGGGTTCTGTTCTCAGTAATCAAAATGAATGTCAAAATGCTCCCAGGCCTGTGGGTAAAAAGGTCACATGGGTCAAAATTCTCAAATTTCCCTGAATCCTGCCTCAAACTGACCATGCAGAGTGTCTAACCCCTGGGAAGGGCCCCCTGAATTTTTGGAGCCCAGGAGTGCCTCACATATTCTTACACTAGTTCCCCCACGTAGAGGTGGGAGTCCCCAGGGATGTGTCCCATGAGCTCATGAATGAAAGGCCCTCCCAGGTCTTTCTGGGAATCCCTAGGGCACGTCCCACACGTGCTTACAGTTGAGAGACCACTTGATGACATTTATGAGAGCCCCTGGGAAACCCCCATACATCAGTTCACAAACAAGTCTTCCCCAAGTATCTCTCGGAACTCCCAGGGGGGATCTCACAGGGTCTCACAGATAAGAGTTCCCCCAATATTATGGGGGTCCCCAGGTAGTGTCTCACCTCTGCACCCCAGCATGTTCCCCTGCCCAAATACCCCTGGGAGTCCCCAGGGAGCGTTGCATCTGAGCTCACAAATGAACCTCCCACTGCCAGCGCGGCCACTGCTCCAGCTCTGTGCCCCGTGAGCTCTAGAGCGTCCCACTGGCCATCGGATGGGGCACTGCCATCTCTTGGTGGGGGATGACACTCCCCTCTAGTGGAAGCCTTTGGAGCCTTTGGGATGGCAGAGCTGCAGAATAATTTGAAGCCAAGTGGGGTAGCATCCTTCTTTCTTCTCTGCTGGAGGGTAGTCAAGCTGGGCTGACTATGCCTCAGTGGTTTACATGGTTTTAGTCGACAGTTCTTTCTATTTTTACTGACAGTTTCGTTCTTAATGGGATTCAGATAGGAGTCTTGGTTTTGATGACAGAGGTTTTCTTGCTGGGTTAAGCTTATCACATGGCTGCTTCTCCCCCCAGGATGAACGCTTGCCAAGGAAAATCCACAGGCTTCCTTGTAACTGAGTGTATTGTTCAGTTGCTAGTTTAAGGATAAAGGGATGTATTACAAGGTGTGGCGTCAGTTTTACCAAAGAGTCAGGAAACCACCCAGGAGAAACACCCAATGACCGTTGGAGCAGAAACTCACTGCTGGGCCCACTTGGACACACTTTTTTTTTTTAATCACCGAGGCAGGGACCAGGGAGTAGGACTTCCATCACGGCTTTTCCAAAAATCCCAGCACCTCTGTCACCTAGTTCTGACCTCCCAGCACACGGCTGCCACCTCACATGCTCACTTCCATTTTCCGAATGTCTGGTGGAAAGTAGGTCACATGAGACCTAGAAATGGATGTGGTTTTCAGTTCTCAGTCTCTGCAGTGCAGGAAGGCATGGGAGAAGGGGTTTGGCATGAGTGTTAGGTGAGCCACAGTGGGTCTCTCATGAACACAGCCCACCAGCTTACCAGAAACACAGACACTGCTGACCCTCAGTTTATGTTAAACCCATGCTCAGGGATAACGGGCCATCATGGTTGCACACAGTCCCAACACTCTCTGGGAGCTGTTGCCCTGGAACGAGGATTCAATCTGTCCATTCCTTGTGGCTATCATATCCCTGTTGGGTGGATAAACCCCTTAAAGCATCTTGTTTTGGTGTAAAATAGACAACATTACTAACTTATTCTCTTAGTCTCATAGGTTGACCACTTGATTCATTCATCAGATATTTACTGAGTGCCTATTATGTGCCACATACTGTGGCAGTAGTGGGGGACAGTATAAAGAATATGATACAGTCTTTATTCTTAAGGGTCTCAGTTTGTCACAGGGAAGGGGAGCAAGGCATCAGGTCATTATGAGAGAGCTGTGAACGCTGGGGTAAAGGGAAGACCAAGATGACCTGGGGGTGGGGTGGGGGACTGTGGATGGATGGCGATGGGCCTATTATTTCAGGACAGAGTGAGCCCTGCAATGAGTTCTAAAGGTCAAAGAGGTAGAGATTGGAAAGGCTTTCCCGACCAAAGAGTCAGGTGTCCAAAGGGACACTTAGGAACCCTAAGTCATGAAGAAAGGCTGAAGATAATGTCCAGGTGTCGGGGGTGGGGAAAGAGGAGGACAGAGGCGTCAACAGGGGCCAGGTCCTGAAGGCTCTTGCGTTCTATGATCTGAAATTCAGATTTCATCCTGTAGAGAACTCAGATTGTATTCTGAAGATAGCTGCTGAAGGGTTTTAAACTGTAGAGTAACAGGCTCAGATTTGTCTCAGAAACATAGGACAGTCATGTGGCAGCCATGTGGAGAGGGCCAGGGAAAGCAGATTGAAGACCTAGTCCAGGTGAGAAATTTTGAGACTTGGATTAGTGGCAAGGTGGAAGGAGAGAAGAGGATGGGTGGGAGAGATGTAGAGAAGGTAGACCCCCAGGACACGTCTCATCTTTAATGGGATGGTGGGGATGAGGCAAAAGAGAGAAGTAGATGCTTTGATGTATCACCCTGACCCCTTCAGGACTGAAGGACTTATTCCTCCAGCTGTTGGGAGAACTGCCCTCGGCTGAAGACAGTTTGCCTTGTCCAAGTTCACTTTGCTTTCCTAGATAGCCTGCATCCAATGACAGGTCAACGTTAGGGTACAGATGCGGCAACTCAGACCCACCTTGAGACAACTCTAAAGGGCCTTCCCAGCGTCAGAGCTCCCTGAGGGGTTGGCTGAAACCTTGGTTGAGACTTCACTGCAGCTCAACATCTTCTTTTACCTAATCCTGCTCTTCTCCTTTCCCTTACGCAGGTGGAGATCACAAGAGCTCTTTCTAGTACATCTCCTTATGCTAACCTTCATCTAAGAGTCTGCTTCATGGAAAATGCAAAACTTGCTGTGGATGATGTCCAGGCTCCCCGGTTGTGAGCAGTGTAGATGTGGACGTCATTCACTGGGATGTGGGCTTCAAAAAGAGGAGGTGATTTGAAGGGGATAGGAGGGACCTCATGAGTTTAACTTTGGAAAAGTTGAGCTTGAACTTCCTGAGACTTTCAGGAAGTTGGGACTACATTTCAAAAGAAATGTGTACATTGCCAAGTATAGATTTGAGAGTCAGTAGTGTTCTGGGGTTAGTTAAGTCTTGGATTGATGCCTCCCAACAGGAGGCTTATACCAAATTTCCTGGAAGTGGAAGTGCCACGATCTTTGGATTTCTGCCTATTTGGCTTCACATCTGACTCATGACTGCACGCTGAATTCCTGATCCATTGAATTATTCTGCCTTTCAGCCCTGCTTCCCTAGATTCTGACCCTGGGCTTGGTTCAACCCCGTCCTTCAGACATACCTCAGCTCTAGCCTCTCCTGTACTTGCTTACTTCCTTTGTAGCCTCGACCCAATGCCCCAAGACCTGGCTTTTCTCCCTGTCTCCACGATCAAATGCCAAGCCTACTCCCGATGTGAATCCCTCTTAGAATTCTGAGTATCTCAATGGTGAATGTTGTTGAGCTAGTCACTGTCAACCCCTGCCTTCTCCAGACTCTCTTGGCTGCACTTGGTGATGTTTTTGACACAGGCCTATATCGGTTTCTGGACCCTTCCACTGTCAGCCAGAGGTTTACTTTCTGTAGGATCACCCATTGTCAGGATACTGCTATTCCAGCTGTCTTTGGGCATCAACCTGTCTCACCTTGAGCCATCGCACTAGCTATTTCCTTGATGTCAATGCGGTTAGTTGGTTCCTCCTTCTCATTCAGACTATAGTTTCAAATGTCAGCTTTTCAGAGAGGACTCCCTTAGTCATCCAATCTAAAGTAGCCACCACTTATCCTCTATCACATCGCCCTTATTACTTATCTAACATTTTCTCATTTGTTTGTCTTTCTGTCTTCCCCTGACTGGAATGTAAGTCTCTAAAAAGCATAGCCCTTCTAGAAACAAATGGTGGAGAGGGTGTGGAGAAAAGGGAACCCTCTTGCATTGCTGGTGGGAATGTGAATTGGTAGAGCCACTATGGAGAACAGTATGGAAGTTCCTTAAAAAACTACAAATTGAACTACCATATGACCCAGCAATCCCACTACTGGGCATATACCCTGAGAAAACCATAATTCAAAAAGAGTCATGTACCACAATGTTCATTGAAGCTCTGTTTACAATAGCCCAGAGATGGAAACAACCTAAGTGTCCATCATCGGATGAATGGATAAAGAAGATGTGGCACATATATACAATGGAATATTACTCAGCCATAAAAAGAAACGAAATTGAGCTATTTGTAATGACGTGGATAGACCTAGAGTCTGTCATACAGAGGGAAGTAAGTCAGAAAGACAAAGACAAATACCGTAACACATATATATGGAATCTAAGAAAAAAAAATGTCATGAAGAACCTAGGGGTAGATAGGAATAAAGACACAGACCTACTGGAGAACAGACTTGAGGATATGGGGAGGGGGAAGGGTAAGCTGTGACAAAGCGAGAGAGAGGCATGGACATATATACACTACCAAACGTAAGGTAGATAGCTAGTGGGAAGCAGCCGCATAGCACAGGGAGATCAGCTCGGTGCTTTGTGACCACCTAGAGGGGTGGGATAGGGAGGGTGGGAGGGAGGGAGATGCAAGAGGGAAGAGATATGGGAACATATGTATATGTATAACTGATTCACTTTGTTATGAAGCAGAAACTAACACACCATTGTAAAGCAATTATACTCCAATAAAGAAGTAAAAAAATAAATAAAAAATAAAAAGCATGGCCCTTATGGTAATTATTTACCATACTGTCCCCAGACTCAGAATAGTGCCTGGCCCATGGTAGGCGTTCAGTAAATGCCTGGCACATATTGGATAGTCAATAAACATTGAATGATTGGCTGATTGAGTCTGTTTTTGGCAGTTGTGGACACTGATTAGCTTGAACGTCATACATTGAACACCCCTAGATACTGCATCAACTGGAATTAAATCTAAAGATCCCCACACTGTGTCTCCAAGTTTCTGGCCTGCTCTGAAGCAAAGCCTGCCTGACATATGACCATTTATGTTATGGGAATCCAGACTCATCCCCTGCCTCCTTGGCTACCAGTTCATTTCACCTCTTGGATGATGATTCTGTCTCATTTTGTTTTCTCCTGCACCACTGGCTTGATTGGTGGTGATTAGCAGAGGGTAGTCCATTTATGTGAAGCACCTGTTTCCCACCTGTGTCCCCATGAGCAGTCAGCTTTGGACCCAGTGCAGGAAGCTGGTGGGTGTCCTTCATAGCTGAGTGGGCTTCCAGAATTTTCTCCAGGAGTCAGATCCAAACTGGCACCATATGGGTGACCATCTGTAAGTCATTTTGCCAGCATTGTGTTGAAAACATCTGCCAGCTTGTGAAAGAGACCTGGGGAGGCCTGGGGGCACCAAGGAGGATTGACAGAAAAACTGGCTCAAGAAAAAGCCTGAGCTAGACAGAGTAGTTTCTACTTTGTGAGTCAGGGTTTAACTCATTTGCCTTCACTTGTTCGTGAAACCAGCGAATACCAGCTCAGAAGACTGTATTCTTGCATCCCTCCCATCAGCCCAATTGGATTAGAGTGGACAACTGCGTCAAAGGTTATTTTACCCAACCCAGGGTTGAAAAGCACATGGTGGCACATCAGAGTCCCCATGGAAAGGGGACTATGTTGGGTGGAGGCTATTATGCTCCTAGTCTTGGCATCACGGCTGAGTCATTCATGCCACACTAGTCAGCCTACACTACGTGCTAATTACCAAGTGTTATTCCTTGGTCAATGATAAGGCTCACAGAACCAAGAGTCAACACATTTGATTGGATGGGTCTAGGGGGAATGCACCCATCAAAAGTGAGGGGAGACTTTGAGCTGAAGCTGAAGGTACCTCCTGTGAAAACATTTCTTAGTTCTGCATGTGTGATTTGCATGTGTGATTCTCCCATCTTAATCTCCAACTACACTCACCCCAAGCTATTGGCCCTTGGGATCACTGAATGATTTTCAACCTCTTCCATTATTTTATTTTACGAATGTCACCATTTGATGCTTTTGAAATGCTTTTTAAGTGTTACATGCTGTAATAGGCATAAGGGGTACAAAATTGACTACAACAGCATCCTTGCCCGGAAGGAGCCCATAGACAGGCAGGGGAGGGAGATGTGCATATCATATACTGTAACAAGTCCATATAAAAGGGACCTCTATCCCAAACTTGGGGGAAAAAGGGATCAGAGAAGACTCCTGGAGAGGGGGGAAACCTGAGCTTTCCCCTGAGCCAAGCTCTGAAGGAAGAATAGGATTTAGCCGAGTAGGGAGGAGAAGAGAAAGCACTCGAGGCAGAGGCGGCAGCATGTGCAAAGGCTGCTAGTGAGAGAAAGCAGACCTATTAGGTGAGCACTTTCAATACGGCTGCAGCATAGGCCGCGGCGGTAGAAAGAGTCAGATAAGGTGTTTGGACAACATCCTAAGGACGAGAGCTATGGAACATTGATCAGAGGTGCTGGAGGGTCAGACCTGAAATTTCTGGGAGATGATTCTGGCTGCAGTGTGGACAATGGCTTGGAGAGAGACAGAACTGCACGCAGAGGACCCGGGTAGGCTGCTGTGGTGGGAACCAGAAGCAACTGGAGTGGAAGTGGGGAGGAGGAGAGTGGTTGGGCTGAGAGATGTAAGGATAGAGTTGGTAACTGATTGTCTGTGGAGGAGGACGGTGGAGGGAATGAGCCTCAGACTTTAGGCTTGGAGAAATGGATGGCTGAGGGCGCTGTGAACGAAGAGAAGGACTCACGGAGGAGCAGGTGGGGACACGCTGTCCTCTTTCTTCAGCCTGAGAAGAAGTGGGCCTGGGCAGGAGGCTTCATCTACAGGGGACGCTGAGGACCCCTCTCTCATCAGGAGACCGTCCCTTGAAATGAGGCCGCTGTTGAGTCCCGTCGGGAAGCCTGAAGGGGCTGGGCTGGCCATCCTGGGCACAGGACGTTGCCCACAGAATGAGACCACCTGCCTGTGAACTGAAAAGAAGTACTTGTGAGCCCACAGGGTCTCTGGGCCCGGACTGGGCACGTGAGAAGGGCCGCGTGGCTTGGACTTACTCTCACAGAGCGGTGGAAGAGGTAGAGGGCAGGGCTCTGGCTGGCAGGCCCTGATCCCTTTTGAAGGTCAGAGAAGTGTGAAGTTCTGACTGTGGTTAGCAGGGGACCCGAGTCCTAGCTTCTTGGACGTGTAAGAAGCTGAAGAGCTACTTGAAAGAGATCGTATGCATAGATTATACCAACACAGGCTCTGCTTTCTCTAGAAAGCAATATCAAAACGGCTTCATTCTCCACCTGCATTTGGCCAACAGCCTGATTATAGCCACACTAATAACCTTCAAACACTCTCGGGAGGGCCTTTCGCTCTGAAAGGTGCTGCCCCCCCCCGCCCCCTCCTTGCTCCCTCCCTACTTCATGCTTCTCTGGGACTGCAGGGACAACAGCTGTTTATTTCTCCCAGGGCCCGAGTTACTTGGAGGAGAGGCAGATGGCTGTGGGCTCATTCCTGAAGTGCACTTCTGGGGATCGTTAGCCCCAGCTCCCCGGCTGACAGCCCACACAGGGCTACAGGTCAGAGCATGAACAATTCCCATGAATATGGAAGCTGAGGATGGAGGCCGATCGCTTCCGTCCTGCAGGTCAAAGCTTTCGCCCTGGGTGGGGATGGTATTTTTGCTGAGATACAGGGTCGGGGGGAAGGGTTGTCCCCTAAGCCCCAAAGCAAGACATTTTAAGGCTTAGGATTATGGCTCCTTGGAGAAAGATGTCGCTATCAGGAGAGGCAGCACAGAGAGAGATCTGGGTCTGCTGCAGAGTCTCTCCATTCGGTGCCTTTCTGTCGTGCCCTGACAGCACCCGCTTAGGAGCCTAGGTGGTCGTGGTACTGCAGGAGGGTTTTGTGATGGCTGAGAATTTGGATGGGCGAGCATCAGGATGTCTTCCTGTTCTGAGGGGCTACGTGTCCAGGCTCATGCATTAGCCAATGGCGTTCCCCCAGGTTTGCTCTTTGTCTTTCTTTCTTACTGTCCCACTCCCACCCAACCTCCGTGGTTCAGCCCGTATCCCGCTCATCTACTCCTTGAACCCACCCCGATGACTCCAGCCCACACCGGTGACTTGACCGTCTGAAGAGCTCATTCCGCTATGACCCGCAGTTGTCATATACTCACTTCGTTATACGCTGCCATCTCACTTGGTTCTCTGCATGGGTCTCATCTGTGCATTGAGATTGTGAGGACTTTGTGCTCAGGGACAATGTCCTATGACGTCTGTCTCTGGTCTCCTGTGGCACTTGGTTAGTGCTGAGCAGACAGCATTCTAAGGGATGGGTCTCCAGAGCTTCAGTGGTCATTGTCACTGGATAGCATTATCCTAGGGTTGTGGGAATGCCTCATCCCAAGAGAGATACCACTGAAGACTGGTCCATGGGCTTCCTTTTAGTGTCTCTGGGCATCAGGGCTGGACATTTCCTCCTCTTCCTGCCCTTCCATAGCAGGAAGCTCTGTAGGAAGCGGGATGCGTCCTGAACTGGGTTTGTTATTTGGATGACGGGCTTCCCACCTGGTGGGACGTGCCGCACTCTGCCCTAATCTTGATGGTCTTCTGCTAAAGATGGTACATGTGGCACGTGACAGTGATGGCCAGGGACAATGATTGCCCATTTGGAGGCCTTGAATCATTCAGGGGCTTCCATATTTTTTTTGTGTGTGTGTGGTACGCGGGCCTCTCACTGTTGTGGCCTCTCCCATTGTGGAGCACAGGCTCCGGACGCGCAGGCTCAGCGGCCATGGCTCACGGGCCCAGCCGCTCCGCGGCACGTGGGATCTTCCCGGACCGGGGCACGAACCCGCATCCCCTGTATCGGCAGGCGGACTCTAAACCCCTGCGCCACCAGGGAAGCCCTGGCTTCCATAATTTGATGCCTTTGCCCGTCATTTCTTTTTCCTGAACGATCCCTCAGTGTCCCTTTCAGCAGTGTCCACTTGACAAATGCCTATTTACCCTCTACGCCTCAGCTCAAATGTCACCAGTCTTCTGTAGTTTCTTCTAATCCCTGGCTCCCAGAATTCCAAAATGTTTTATAATTCCTTTCACTTGAGTGCTTTTCCCATGAAGCCACATTCATTTCAGTGCCCATCCCACTGGCAGACCCTGCAAATCCTTCCAGGCACAGACTCCACCTAGTTCACCTTTACATCCTCAGCACTAGGTTGACACACCGTGAGTGCAAGGTACACATTTGCAGAATTGAACTGAGTGAATTCTGACGCCCATAGGGAGCCATCGAGGTGTTTGAGGCAGGAAGTGAATATACTGGGATGGCGCTGGAGGCCTTCGGTCGCAGACAGGGATGTGACTGCAAACAGCCACGTGCTGGACCTCAGCCCAGGCAGAGGCAGGGAGAGCACAGCGAAGCAGAAGTTACAGGATTCGATGTCAGGTGGGGCGTGGAGGCTGGAGGAGGGAGGGGGCATCAGAGGCTGACGGCCAGACGTTAGGAGGTGGGGTCCTTGGGTGTCGTCAAGAGAGGCATTTCACAGGGGAGGAAGAGGATGCGGGTGTGTCGCAGAAGATAGCGGAGGTCCTCCCAAGCCAAAGAAACATTCGAAAAGCTCTTCGCTTTCCAAATCAGTAAAATGTCTTTCAAATGAGGGAAGTTAAGTTCTAATGGTCAGAATGGTAGGTTGGCCGTTTGTGTTCTGGGCTGGAGAGAGGTGTGGACAAGCTCTGAGTCAGAACCCCAGTGTGAGGGGAGGGTAGCTAATTTCAGCCGCTTGCTGTAAGGGTCCGGGGGTTGAAAGTCAAGAGTTCTGACCCCTAGAGGGAGAGGAGAGGGTTCTACCCCGTGCCAATTCCCAGGCCACTCATCCCGCCTCTGTGCTTCATTTGACGATGACACACTTCAACTTCTTCGATTTCAAGCAAGATATGATTGGGGGTTTGAAAGTAACGTTTCTCTGTTACCAGGGCTGATGGCCTGCCTTAGATCGCCACTAATCTGAGCTGTTTCTGTGTCCCTCAGACCTGGCGATAGCAGCTCGGTGACATGAGGAAGTGGCTTTCTCCTCTGGGGGCTGCCCTGGACTCCTTCCAAGGACACGGGGACACGTAAGTCACCTTCCAGCCTTGGGTGGTAGGTGGTGCTTCGGATGGCAAGGGTGCCTGTAGCTCCAGGGTCACAGTCTAGACAGGTGTGTGGTGCGAAATCACTTCTCCCACGGTGTGTTTTTATTATACACATGGGCAACCTAACCCAGCTTTCTTCAAATTATGCTGGCCTAGATGTTTCCTGGTGACATTTCAGCTACTGCCCTCTCACCGTAGGAACTGGAGCTGCACTAAATGTATGTGCTCCTCGGAGGTGGGGCTAAAAGGGGCCAGCTGGGGAGGCTGGGAGGGAGGGACAGAGGTAAGAGGTAGGTGCTAAGAGCTGGCGAATGCTACAGGAAGGTACAACCCTGGCCGTGTTTACATGCAGAGAACTTGGTTATCTCTTTAGGAGATTTTGTTCAGATGTCTGGAATTTAGTCACTGTAGACCACCCTTTCAAACTTGCCATGTATTTGCTCAGGAAATTTTCATACAGATATGAATTTCATATGCATATGAATATAGGATTCTGGGCAAGAGAAAATTACTGTTAGCATTGGCATCGCTCTTGAGTTAGAGGCAGTTTAGGGCTCTGCTGTGAGTGTCAAATAATACCTCTGCCTGTTACAGCCCCATGTTGGGAACTTCAGTGCAGATATGCATGAAGGTGACCTTCACAGACAAAACAGGGGTCAGCCTCGTGACCCTGGAGGCCCTCTACCAGCAGCTTCACTCTTCAGATCACACCAATGGTTCCAGAAATAAAGGGAGGCGCTCTCTAAACCGAGGTCAGCGCTGTCACAAAGCCCGTGTATTTATCTCACCTGAAAGGTATAAGGCATTTCAGAGCCTTAGGCTCTCAGATTAATATCACTAAGACATTTGCTTGATTTCAGATCTCCTCTGAAAATCATTCATTCTTCCCAAGGCATAGAGGACGGCAGGTTGGGGGCTGTTGGATCCACACTGCTGAGAAGCCCCGATTGACAGGAAGAGGAGAGGCGGGTTCCCAGTCTCCCAGCCTGCCTGCATCATGGGACCGCAGGATGCTCTAAGGACAGCCCTGCAGCACAAAGCTGTATGGTTACGGATACTCATTCTGATGACATTTCTGCAAATGAAATGAAATTTCTGGTCCAGATGGTTGAAACAAACAGACAAAAGTGTTTATGCTTCAAGGTGCCGAAAGCATCCTATGAAATGAAAGGCGTGTCCTAATCTGCTGCTTTTGGGCGCATTAAAGGAATGGCATTATTGTGCTGGAGACCCGGGTCCTTTTGCTCTGAATTATCATCACTTTAGAAAAATGTTTATTGGAGTCTAGTTGATTTACAACGTTGTGTTAGTTTCAGGTGCACAGCAAAGTGAATCAGTTATACATATACATATATCCACTCTTTTTTGGATTCTCTTCCCATATAGGTCATCACAGAGTATTGAGTGAAGTTCCCTGTGCTATACAGTAGGTCCTTATTACTTATCTGTTTTATATATAGAAGGGTGTAGATGCCAATCCCAATCTCCCAATTTATCCCCCCGCCCCCCCCATCATCACTTCTTTTCTTTCTGTTACGGATTACAGGGTGATGTTATTCGGTGAAAACTCTGTATGCACTCTTTGGGGAGGAGAACATTACGATCTTTTAGCTGTTGTTGTTGCCGGGAACCCCACATGTGGTGGGCCGTGTGCATAGATACCCACCTTTACGTGGCCAGAGACCTGGAGGAAATGCCTGGAACAGAAAAACTGGAAGAATAAAATGTGTGCTGCCTGTGTGGAAGACAAAGCAAAAGGTGACAGGAGAACCTCAAACCAAGGGGACTCTTTCCTCAACTGTGTTCACAAGACTGAAACTGGGTATGAGGCAGTTCACCTTGAACCCTATGGAGGGGTCTAATGACTGAAAAGTCAAATGGATATCGTCACCAGACCGTCCCCCTGAGAGGCCGTCCCACCAGATGGCCCTTAAAGACCCGGATGGAGAGCCTTGAGCTGTCCGAGGACGCCTTCTCAGGGAGGAGCCGGGCAGATGGGAACGAAGTCCAGAGCAGAAGTCAGCCAGCCCAAGGACTGCTGTGTGCAGAGCATCACACGCGGCACTGGCTTCCCAAGGGGACCGGCTTTTATTTCCAGAAGTGATGGAGGTTGGGGAGGAAGGCTCAGCCCAGATGCACTTCTGAGGGCAATCCGGATGAAGCTGGAGGCTGGCATGCCCTTGCCCCCCTCACCGCTGCCTCCCAGCCACCCACTTATGAACTCTGTCCCGGACCCTTCTCCTGCTGAAGGGACAGCAGGTGGCTATTCCATCATCACCCCTCCTTAGTGCCCTCATCTGTGGACCTGCAGGTCACGTCTCCGGATTCCCTGAGGATGAGGACTCCAGTTCTCGACGCCCAGGCTCGTCCTCTACTGCACCTCCTGCGGTCATTCCAAGTGACCTCAACATCCCCTGGGATGACCCTTACCTCCACCCCGCTGTCCTTCCTGCTTCTCTCCAGTTCAGCTGCCTGACACCCCACGGCCACACCCTGGCTGCCTCAAAATTGCTCCACCTCTGATGGAATAAACTCGGAAAGGCCCTTCCTAAACACCACCTATTATCATTTCACCTCCCTCACGGCTTTTATTCCCAGGAAACCTGCTCCTAGCCTGGCCGCTCTGTCCTCATGCCCTTTTGGATCATTCTTAGGTCTACTGACCCCACGCCATTCTTCCATGCTGACTCGAGCCCTCTGAAATATTCAATACTCACCTCTTGCTTTCCGACCCCCATATTCACTGAGTCATATTCTACCACAGCATCGTGTGAATCTGTCCCCTCCCTCCATCCTCACTGCCAGGCCCTACCCTGGTTTGAGGCATCATGATGCCTTTCTTTGGTGTCTAGCTCTGACCTTTCCTTTTCCTTCACACCCGCTCCAGTCCTCCATAGTCTGTATGCTCCAGTCATGGGGTCCACTCACTGCTCCCTGAACAGGTCAGCAATTTTCCAGCTACCCCCTTCCTCATTTCCGCTCAAGTAGAATTAGTTGCTCCTTACAATGTGCGTTTTATTTGTACCTGTGCCCCTCTGCCTTGTGTCACACTTGGTTAGTTACATGTCTGTCTCTTCTACTAGAAGGTGTGGTCTTGGAGGACAGAACCCCCCCCTTTTTTTTTTTTTTTTATTTTTGCGGTACGCGGGCCTCTCACTGCTGTGGCCTCTCCCATTGAGGAGCACAGGCTCCAGACGCGCAGGCTCAGCGGCCATGGTTCACGGGCCTAGCCGCTCCGCCGCATGTGGGATCCTCCCAGACCGGGGCACGAACCCGCATCCCCTGCATCAGCCGGCGGACTCTCAACCACTGCGCCACCAGGGAAGCCCCAGAACCCCTTTTACTCAACTCTGTAAGCGTGGCAGCCAGCACCACACCTGTCACATGGCCAATCTCAGTAAATATTTATAGATGTAAATTTCCCAGGACATGCCTTCCAGAACTGGCTCCCTGGGTCCTTTATCAGGTCAGCCACCAAATCCTGTCTTAGGGCCACCTAACTTCTTTGGGGGAGACGCACTCCTGCCTTCCTTCTGCCAGATGCTCCCTTCCTCTGTGGTCATTCTGACTCTGCCAAACAAGAGGCTGGGCTGTGGAGGGGGCAGCAGGGACTGGGGATGGCACAGAACCCCGTGTGAGTGAACTGGCAGAAGTTCTGTGGGCTCGCCAGCTGATACCATGGGGGAGAGCCAAAAGGAAAGTTCGTTTTTTCCTGCCCAAAGCTCAGAATCCTGAGTGCAGTCGTGAGTCTTAGTGCTAAAGGCTTAGGAGTGGGAAGTGTCAAGGTCACCTCTGCTTCGTGCCTGACCGGGGAGGGGGCTTGTGGATGCTCTGTGTGTGTTGGTGTGTGTGTGGGTGTTGCCAGCCACTGGGCATGTCCAGACAGCTAATAACATGCCTCCACAGCGCCGCGAGAATGAAAGCCACTGATCCAATTTGTAATTTATCTTTTGGTTTGATCCCAGTGTTTTCCCTTTGTTTCTGACTCGATGCATTCATCTTCAGGCTCAGTGAGTTCCCTCTGGCAAAGTCTTGCATGAATAGAAGCATTTAGCTACTCAGTAGATTAGTTCGTGGTCACGTGCGTGGATACGTGTGCGTGTGCATGTCTGTGTGTGTGTGTACATACATGGAGCATTCTTAATCCCTAAATGAGGGACTTTCCTTCCAGAAGGGGAACCCAGGATTGGTTGCTTCTGTGAGGTTGGCAAGCAGAGAGCCAGTAGAGGGGGGTTGGAGTCGGTTTAGGAAAATTCTAGGCGCAGCCAGACTGCAGTGTATGGACCTTCACCCTGGGGAAGATGGAGGTAAGCATCTTTGGTTAGAGAAGAGGTGGAGAGGAGTTAGATGTCTTTTCTGGACTTCAGTCAGATCTTCTTCCCTTACAGTTCTCAGGCTGAAAGAAAACATAGGAAGCATCTAGTCCGGTGGTTCCCATCTGAATATGTATCCGAATCACCTGGGATTACTTTTGTTCCTATTTTTATTGAGATTTAATTGACATATACCATTGTATTAGTTTAAGGTGTGCAGCAGAATGATTTTATATATGTATATATTGTGAAACAATCACCACAGTAAGTTTAGTTAACATCCATCACCTCAAATAGTTACAAATTTTTTCTTATGAGAACTTGTAAGATCTACTCTCCTAGAACTTTCAAATATGTAATACAGTGCTGTTAACGATAGTCTCCATGCTGTACATTAGATCCTCAGAACTTATTTATCTTATAATGGGAAGTTTGTACCTTTTGACCCCCTTCACCCCATTCCCCCCACTCCCTACCCCCACCTCTGGCAACCACCAATCTCTTCTCTGTATCTATGAGCTTGGGGGGCGGGTTTTGTTTGTTTGTTTTTAGATTCCACATATAAGTGAGATTATACAGTATCTGTCGTTGCCTGACTTATTTCACTTAGCATAATGTTCTCAAGGTCCATCCATGTTGTCTAAAATAGTAGGATTTCTTTTTTTATGGCTGAATAATATTCCATTATGTATATATACCACATTTTCTTTATTCATTCATTCATTGATGGACACTTAGGTTGTTCCCATGTCTTGGCTATTGTAGGTAATTTTGCGATGAACACGGGGGTGCATATACCTCTTTGAGATAGTGATTTCATTTCCTTTTGTTATATACCCTGAAGTGGAA
Source organism: Lagenorhynchus albirostris (assembly GCF_949774975.1). Taxonomy (NCBI): domain Eukaryota; kingdom Metazoa; phylum Chordata; class Mammalia; order Artiodactyla; family Delphinidae; genus Lagenorhynchus; species Lagenorhynchus albirostris. The sequence continues at coordinate 29,837,970 of NC_083095.1, forward strand.
TTGCTGGATCATATGGTAGTTCTATTAATTTTTCAAGGAAATGTCATACTGTTTTCTGTAGTGGCTGCACCAATTTACATTCCCACCAACAGTGCACAAGTGTTCCCTTTTCTCCACACCCTCACTAGCACTTGTTGTCTCTTATCTTCTTGATATTAGCCATTCTAACAGGTGTGAGGTGACATCTCACTGTGGTCTTGATTTGCATTTCCCTGATGATTAGTGATGTTGAGCATCTTTTCATGTACCTGTTAGTCATTTGTGTGTCTTCTTTGGAAAAATGACCACTCCTCTGACTACTTTTTAATTGGATTATTTGTTTTCTGTTATTGAGCTGTATGAGCTCTTTACATATTTTGGATATTAATCCTTTATCAGATATATGATGTGCAAATGGGTCCTTCCATTCCATAGTTTGCCTTTTCATTTTGTTGATAGTTTCCTTTGCTGTGCAGATAGGATTACCTATGAAAAATGGAGATTCCTGGGGTTCTCAAAACTCCCCATTTGGAACCTCTGGAGGTGTGGCGTGGCAGTCTTTAACATTTGCCCTAAGGGGTGCTGGGCTGCCATGAGCTGCCTAGGGCCACACAGCTAATGGTGGCAAATCCAAGGCTAGAACCCAAGTCTTCTGACTCCATCCAGGACGTTGCCTCTTACAGCCCAAATGTGTCAGGGGCTTAAAGCTTTGGGAAACAAGGCTCATATGGGATGCAGGAGAGTGTGTTGAGTGGATCGTTTATCCTGCAGACTGCTAAGCTACCTAATTTAATTAGTTCCCTACAAGGGGGCTTGAATTCTCAGAGCAGGCAGAGAGGGCTGAAATGGACCACTCGCTCTGGGATGACCAGGCATCTGCTGACCTTGTCTTTGATACTAGGCAGGATTTCAAAGTCCTCTGTGGCTCCCTTCACCTGCTCTCTCTAGGGACCAGCTCTGTTCCCTTGGCTACTTAGAAAAACAGGCTTCGATTTCTTCCTGGTCTACAGCTATTGCACCTCCCTCCCTTCCTCCTTCCCTTCCTCTCCTCCCCACCAACTCCCCATCCCCCCACGTAGCTTTACTGGAATAGGACTCATATACCAAACAATTCACTCATTTAAAGTATACAGGTCAATCATTTTTAGTATATTCACAGAGTTGTGCAAACATGACCACAATCAATTTTAGAACATTTCATTACCCCTAATAGAACCCCACACCCATTAGCAGTGACCGACCGTCGAACCCTAAGCAAACATGAATCTACTTCCTGTCTCTATAGATCGGCCTGTTCTGTGCATTCCATCTAAGTGAAATTATACAATATACGGTCTTTGGCGACTGGCTTCTTTCACTCAGCATGTTTTCAAGGCTCATTCACGTTATATTAGGTATCAGTACTTCATTCCCTTTTAGAGCCAAGTAATATTCCATTGTATGGATAGATCATATTTTGTTTATGCATTTGACAGACATTTGTATTATTTCCATTTTTTGGTCATTACAAATAATGCTGCTATGAACATGAGTCCCCAGAGTTTTGCACAGCCATATGTTTTCACATGGGTACATACCTAGGAGTAGAATGGCTGGGTCATATGGTAACTCTACGTTTATCTCTTTGAGGAATTGCCAATGCCAGACTTTTCTAAAGCGGCGGCAGCATTTCACATCCCACCAGCAGTGTATGAGGGCTTCCATTTCTGCGCATCCTCACCAACACTTGTTATTATCTGTCTCTTTAATTATAACCATCTTAGTGTGTGCAAAGTGGCTTCTCATTGTTTTTGATTTGCATTTCTCTGATGGCTAATGAGGTTGAGTTTTTCTTTTCATGTATTTGTCGATCGTTTGTCTATCGTCTTCGGAGCAACGTCTATATAGATCTTTTGCCTATTGGTGGGGGGGTCTATAAAGCACTACTTGATAACGGAATAAATGATGCCTTGCTCCAATATGTACTATTGCTTCCCTTTGTTTCCAAGTAAGTTGCTTCTGTTAGATAAGGAATCATGCATGGTCTTCAGTATGCAGGTTCTGTGATCATGTGCTTCCTCAAATAGGGGCTCATGGACTTTGGGGGATTCAAATGATAACTTTTTACTGAAGAGGTTGTGGCCAAGGGGCCTGAGGGGTGGGTGGCAGTGAGGACCTGGCCTCCAGACCTTGATATTCCACCTCCTCTCGGCCTTCCCCCTCTGGGCCTTAGTTTCTTTATGTATAAAAACAAAACACTGAGGAATGTACCACTGATGTAGGCAACAATGTGCATGGGCTGAGAAGCCAGACTCTAGAGACCAATACTGTATGATCCCCTTTATGTGCCTTTCGGAAAAAGGCAGAACTACAGGATCAGACAACAGACCAATAACTGCCAGGAACGTGGATGGGGGAGGGGATTCACCATGAAAGGGCGCGAGGGAAATTTGGGGGGTGATAAAATTACTCTCTTGAGTTTTGGTTGGTGGTTACATCATTGTATAAGTTGGTCAAAATTCATATCTATATCGAAAAAGGGTGAATTTTACTGTATGTAAATTATACCTCAATAAACAAACAAATGTAAAACACACACACACACACACACACACACACACTCACAATTGGACTAGAAAATCTCTAAGGTCCTCCAGGGCTGATACTCACTGATTCTGTACTGCGGGTGTGGGCATGGGCAGGGCGGCAGCAAGAGATACCCAGGGCCTCCTCTAGTTCCTAATCTTTCCTTCCCTGATCCCTCCTCCTCTCCAACTCAACAGTCTTGGTGATGTAATGGAAGAAAGAGGGAAAACAGGCTTCCTTGGCTTGCTTGGTCATTTTAGGAATGAGGCCCTCCCTCCAAGAGGTAGCTGTGTCCATGTGGCTGACAGATGTTCTCTGAGGACGGTGGCCTTGCCCAGCTGCTCATCCTGGGTCCAAGGTCTGAGCAACTGGCCCCAAGTGGACTATTTCTGAACAAGAGCTCTGACTCCAGATCCTATGGAAGCAGCCCTGGAGGCTTGTCAGACAAATGGGAATGTGGACGGAGAGCTCACACTTCCTCCAGTTTCCGTCCGGGGTCCTCAGGAGGAACGCCACACGCACCGCCCCCGACTCTGCCCAGTTATTTACTGAGGCCTAACGTGGGATTATTGATCGAGTCCATCCAGGTTACACACAGTGAGGGAACCAGGCCCTTGCTGGGAAGACGAGAGCAAAGGCTTGTCACAGGCAAGAGAGAGACTGCTACCTGTGCAGGCAAACAAAACCCACACCTCCCGGCTGGCAGGAAGGGCTGGGAAAGCTGCCCAGCAGCGATTTGCAAACGTGCTGCACCTTCACCATCTGAGGGCCCCTCTCAGATGCAGCAACTGCTAACATCGGCACTTGTTTCGTGAGCACTTACTAGGTACCAGGCACAGGCTAAGCCCCCTCTATATTAATTCACAACAACCATACGATTCTGAAATTCCCACCCTTATCTTACAACGAAGGAAACGAGCGCTCAGACTGAGGTGTGCAGCCGAGCCACCGCCATCAGGGGCTGTCACTCGATTTGTCTGCTGAGAAAAGCCAGATCCGGCTGGGCCAGTGCCCAGGCTCTGAGAGGAATGAGCCCATGCCTTAAGGGCAGTAGCATCACAGAGAGCTCCACGCCAGACGGAGCTCATGCCGGTGTACATGCCCTACCCCAAGGCCTCTTTAAAACAAACCAGAGCCTGCAGCCTCTCAGTGGCCAGGGAGGCGGGCCCCTCGATGTGCAGGGTCCGGGACAGATCCTGTAACCACCACTGTGGGTGCTGACGGGCTGGGGGCAGGGAGGGGGCCCAGGCCCGGGCGTCAGAAATCCCAGTAAGGGGAGCCAGGAGTTCATGGGCAGAAGCACCCTTGGGAAAGCAGGTTGGGGGCAGGCACGCTCTGTGACCCAGCAGGGACACGCCCTTCAGAGGGCCTCCAGGATGTTTCTCCAGGCCAGAGTCTGGAAGCTGTCACATCCTAGGAAGAGTCGGAGGATCGGAGACATCCATCTGAGGCCCTGAGCGATTGGGCGCTGCCACCAAGGTAAGGGACAGCCTCGTGCCCTTTCGGCCACAAGTCCCCAAGAGGAAGTGGGGAGAGAGGAAGCACGCGGGGGGTTGTCAGACAATCGTGGGTGGGCAGAGCTCTTACTGTTTTAATGGGCAGCCCCAAATCTCCACCTCGGACCTGAAGCAGATCTCTGTCCTTGGTGGTCAGTGGGACCTTGTGCACAGTGACAGCTTGCTAAACACAGATCTGGAAATAAGCCAGAGAAGGAGCTGCAGACTCCCTGGAGGAGGTGGCCATGATCAAGGAGGACAAAGAAGTGCAGCTCTTTTGTGGTGGGGCCACGACCTGACAGTGGGCTATGCTACAGACTGGACACTTCAGCGGCTACTGCAGGTGTGATCTTGGTCTTGACCTCGTGAGGCAGGAGTTCTTGCTCTGGGAGATGGCCCAGGGGTTCGGAGGCAAGTTGGGTCCCATGCAAATGTGGCCGAAGACCCATTCCCACACTTCGGAGCTCACTCTCGCTTCCAGGAGCAGAACTTCTGCCACTGAAGCAAACTGCTAGGGGCCGGCCTCATCGTTAACAGGATTGCGGTACCGTGGTGCCTTTTTACCTTGTTCTCTTTCTCCTCTTGTCAGCCTGACTTCCAGGCTCTCAGAGTCCCGCTGCTTTGGCGTGATTGGAAGATGAGATTGTCTGTCGCTCAGGAAACCAAGACTCCCCATAAAGATCCCCGTCTGTGTGTAGCAGACTTCCATCTTGGGACTTTATTTAAGAGTGTCAGAGTGGTGTCTGGCCACTGCTGATACCAGGCCACTGTGCTTTGTGGTGCAGCACAGAAAATGGGGCACAGACACCACCCAGCCAAGGACACCCTGGTGGAGTCAGGGGCATCGGCCTTCCGGTGCCACTGTTGTCCCAACCAACCAGGATGTATACCCCACCCAGAGCTTTCCCAAGCTGCTCAGCATCCTGCTTAGGAGCGAGGGGGAAACAGGCTCTGTGTGTGTGTGTGTGTGTGTGTGTGTGTGTGTAATGGTGTGTGTGTGTGGTGTGTGCGTGTATGTCATGGGGCAGGGTAGGGAGTGGGGAGCGGGGATGGGTGATAGATTTTTTTTCTAGTGGTAAATCCTACCCAACAAACCCCCAAACCAAGGAGCCACACAGAGTGAGCTGGATTATAGTGGGTTCAAGTCATTTATTTTTAGATGGTACCAGCATGTTTGGTTCTGGAGTCCAATCCCCAAATTCCAGAAAAATAAACTAACGAGAACCACATGCACTAGGTGCAGGCCGTTGCGACGTGTCTGTGATCGTGCGTCGAGCGGGCACAGGATACAGACCCGGAGCCCTTGGCGCGGCGCGGGCCTCCCTCCTCGGACCGCTGACAGCCTCTGGCTCTGAGCCCTCATCTGGGACGGGGGAGAGGGCTGAGGCCCGGCCATGAGGACCCTGTCCCTTTACGGCCCTGGGCCCCTTATTGCTACATTTGCTACTTTGCTACTTTATGGCCCCTGGGCTGCGCCCAGGGGATGCCTTATCAGGGGGTGGTGCTAAGGGGTAGGCTGCTGGCGTCTGCCATTGCCACGGTTACACGAACACAGACCTCTCTTCAGAGGGTCCTGAGGTGAGTTCTCGGGAACCATTGGGCCACGTTTTGACTGTGCCACACACGGTCCTTGCTACGTACTCAGCTCAGACGGCCCTTTTGGAGGCTGGTGGCATGTCACCTTCCCCCTCAGGACCTTCCAGCTCCTGGACTTTGCTGGAACACCTCCTTTCACTATGTTCTGCAAGGCCCAAAGACCAACAGCCCTCAGCTCTTTCCCGCTGCTGGGAAGCTTGCTAGTGGCGGTTTTTGAAGCCCATGCACTTGGAGCATAATGCGAGGGGTGCATTTTTAGAAAAACATCAACTTCTACAACTAGCCAAGGAGCTGGATGGGTGGCAGGCTGCTGCTTCATGCCCTGCTGAGGTAGTTTGAACACAACAGGGACCCTACTACAGGGAAAGCCCGTGGAGCACGTCTCCATGTGTTCACTGGTCTAAGAAGCGACTCAGGGTGGTGAGAGGTCCCTCCTGGGTGCTGGCCTGTACCTGACCCCTGGGCAGGGGTTGGTCTGGAGCACGACGCAGCTGACTGCACCGGTGGGCTAGACCCTGCTGCATTCCTGGGGCACAGCAACCCAGAGTGTCCCTTCCTGGAAGGGCAGGAGCCCTCTCTCCAGCCCAGAGAGCCCCTGCTGCTCTGGCCAGGCTCTCTGGCTGCTGCTGGGCACTCACATGTGCCAACCTACAAGCCTTACTCTTCCCATGCAGGCAAAGTCTATGGCGGTCAGATGCCCAATGCCTGGTGCCTGTGTGTCTGCCCTGATGGGTGGGTGGTCACTTCTGAGACTGCCCTGATGCTTTGGCTGTGGGGCTGCCAACATGGTATTTGCCCTGTGCATCCTTATCGGGAAGAATCCCAGACCCAGAGACCATGCCCAGTCAGGGGAGCTAAGGCAGGACAGGGCAAAAAAGCAAAGTTTATTTCGCTACAGAATTGCCTTCGAAAGTCTAATCTGGTCTGGATTTTTGGCTGTGTCCACCAGGCCACTGGGGAACTGGCCGAGACCAGATTTTCCAAATGTACTTGCATTCTAAGGTCTGCATAGTAGACTGACCTTGGACTAGCCCGCTTGGGTGGAGCAATCCTGTTCTACCCCCCATTTCTGGGTGTGATCTGCTGGGGGGTACGTGGTGGCAGTCACAAGACCGAACACGCCTTGGTTGGGAGGCGGGACAAGGGGGGTTATTGCTCTGGGTTTGAATCCATTTGAAGCGCCCTTATGTCTGTCGAGCCGGCTGGATGTCCCCAGAGGTGTCTGGAAGCCTTCAGCCTGCTCCATCTCAGGGCTGCAGTCCATCTGGCTCTGGGTGGGCCTTCTGGGGACCTCCAAGGTGGGTCAAGCCTCAGGAGCTGCAGCCAGGGGGACACAGAAGTCCTGGCCAGGGAGACTACCCCTGCCCCGGCTGCAGCCACAAGGAAGGACAGGAGGCAGCCAGCCCCTTGCTCTCAATAACTGAGGGCACAGAGGCACCTGCTGTTCTAGAACTGCCTTTGCCCACCTACCCTGTGTGTCAGTGTCAGCATAGCCTGGGCACCTCGGCAGGGAATAGCTTCCTCTGGGCAATGCTGGGTGCAGAGGAACATGATCGGGAATTTTGTTCTGAAACAAGAGGTCTGTGTGAAAAGCAAGGGGACAAAAAAAGGATGGGACGAGAAGAGGAGGGGTCAGAAGACCCCACACTATGGGAGCGGGCTTCACCAAACTCATTTACTCATCAAGCAGTGGCCAGCTGTCTGCCAGGTGCCAGGTTCTGAGCCCAGGTTGTGTGGCATGAGGGGGAGGGAGTGTCTGCCCAGAATCTGGGTCTACAGCCCCCCCTTTGGAGGCACTCCGAGGACTCAGCATAATGTCTCTAATTTCCACTGTACCGAGAAGGGAGAGCAAACACTGCCATGGGGGAAACTGAGGCGCAGGGGTCAAGAACCCACCACGGTGCAACTGTAATCACGACTCCTCATGCCCTCGGTGGCCCCGCTGGGAGGGATGGAAGCTGGTGCCCCGGGGACAGGGCACGAAGGTGGGCTTGGAAAGATGGTCCTGGGGGAGCGCCCAGGAATCAGCGTCTGCAGACAAGCTTATGAGCCTCACCGGCTGGTGAAGTTGCCCACACGAGTAAAGAAATACTGATTGCTGCTTTGCTTCTGTGTTTGCTGTTTATACACTCCCAGGGGAGACTTTTCACCTCCGGCCAGAATCGATCAAAGGAGGATGGTCATAGCAGGTGTGGAGGCGGGGGTGAGTGTCTGAATTCAAAAGCACGTTGCTTATACCGCTCTCTCGGAGGGCTCGTGGGAGTCACAACGATGACAGCGACAACAATGAGCCTAACAGCTACCATTTGCAAAACACCTACTACGCGCCAGGCACCCGACTCGGTGCCCTGTATCACTCCCTCACAGCCAGGTGGGCGGATGGTCGTTGGCAGGTTGAGCTCTGTGCTGGCGTTGCCCTGTGATGATTGGCATTGTGGAGGGCACAGCCTTTGCTGGGCCGTCAGAGGACCACTGGGCCCTGGCCTCGCTCTGGGCACAGATTCCGCCCCAGCTTCAGACACAACTGAGACCTGGCCGCAGGGGCCCAGCCACGCCTGGGACTGCCAGCCTGGGGCCCAGCCCCTCCATCTGGGACCCTCCCAGCTCCCACCTGGAGCTGCCGGAGGGGAGGATCCCAATGGCCCCCGAGTTCACCGCTGCGTTTATTTTGAGTAAGACACGCGGGGACACACCAAGGAGCAAGGGGCCACAGCAGAATAAATTACGAAATAATAAAACATGTAAAAGATGGTCAGAACCTTCACGGCTGTTAAACCACAAGCTCTTTCATCAACACCAGTGCTTCCTCTGGTGTTGGACCCTCGAGACGTGTGGAAGGATTAGAGGGCAGCCGCCAACGCCTGTGGAGACCTCCTTGAAAGGTGGCCTCCGAGGGGGTTGGAAGACCTTGAGGTGCTGCAGTGCAGGAGATGGCTCAGTGCTGACGATGTGATTGGGGCGCGTGGCGTGAGGGCAGCCTGGCCCCGGGTCCTTGCACGCAGCGGCCGCAGAGATGGGGGAGGCGGGAGGCGGGAGGTGGTCGGGACACAGTGGTGTAACAAGGGGGGTGCCGTGGGTGCACCAGAGAGGCGGTGGGGTGTAATACTGGATGTGCTCAGGGCCAGGGGTCCTCTTGAGTTTGCTGGAAGGCGTGATCCCCCGGACGGCGGGAGGAGTGATGAGAGCCAGAGTCTAACCTCAGCTGACAGTCACAACGGGCGTCCCACCAGGTGCTCTGCCCTGAACGTGTTAGGGGCCGGGACCCCCTAGAGAGCGGGGTGTTGGCACACGACTATACAAGGAAGAGAGGGTTGTAAACAGGGGCCTCTACCTGGCTGACCCCAGGCTCCGTGGACTCGCCTTCTGGCCTCCCTCTGGATCACCCACCGCGTCTCCCCACCGTCGCCCATCACGGCCCTCACTCTTTCTCTTTCACAGTGACCAAATCTCCCCGCAGGGAAGCTCTGTCTGCAGATGTGGAGCGTGGCCGGCTGCCCGCGTGGTCCTCGGGCCCGGGCCCTGCGGGGGGCACTGTCAGGAGGACTGCATCAGGCCGGTGAGGCGCTTGCCCGCCAGCGACTTTCCCTGCAGAGACAGCGACACAGGGGCACCACAGGCGCACACACACAGAGGACAGACACAGAGAGTCAGACAGGTGGATTAATTGTTGGCACGAGCCACGAGGCCAAACGACTTAGCTCACCAACCCCTTTCATCTCTCGGTTTGGGCGCCTTAACCACAGACAACTGAACAACCGGGTCTTTGGGGCAGGTTAGGGGGTGAGGGTGTGTCGCTGGTACACTTTTGGGGGCGTGGGGATTTTACTTACTCCAAGCCAGGCATTTTAACCTTTAGGTAGAGTGTCTCTTAATGCCTGTGGGCTGCCCCTGAACTTGATTTTATCCAAGTGAGGAAGGAAAGGTGGCCTGGGGACTAGTAAGATCACGGGGGGTGGGTTGACCCAAATAGATGATGGCTAAGAATCTGGGTGACTGGGAACTAAGGAATTAACTAGTCTGAAGAAGTCAGAAGACCTAGGAATCCTGTTTAAAATGCAGGATTGAGCTCTCCTTGGGTCTTCCCGACAACCTGTTCTGGGACTGGGAAGGTCTGGGGGCGCTGCCGAGGCTCGGAGCCTGGGCTGCAGGACACAGGGCAACGCACTCCTGTGTTCTTGGTCCCCATCTCTGGTACCCGGATGATTCCACATCAGGAAGTCTTACAAGCCCTTCGCTTACAAACTATGAAGCCGTTCTTGTCCTTTCAAAAACAAAAAGGATGAACTCTATCATGAGGCCTGGTACATGGGGCATAGAGGTCCTGAGAGAGGCCAGTTGCCCAGGAGGAGCCTCTGGGCATGCCCAGGAGGAGCCTCTGATGTGGGACTGGGCACCAACAGGAGGATGGGGAAGGCTCAGTCCTTTGCTTATTTCCCTATAGCCATAGTCTGCGCCCATTCCCTGCTCACCCTCTTCAGAAATCCATAGCATTGGACAGGCGTCTAGAGGAGAGTATGGCTGGACCCAAGCAGATTGATCACTGTGCCTGAGAAAACACTCAGAACCCATCTTAATATTGACAGTGGGTCAGCGCCATCTGCCTAGGGTAGCACGCGGTCGCTCATCAGCACGGGCTGCAGCGTTTGGTAGCGTGAGGTTTCAAGGGCCAGCAATTCCTCATGTTCATTTCCAAGTGGGGTGTGAGGGCTCATCCTGTTTACTGGGCTTGGCTGCGTGTACGCTGGATGTAATTAAAGAAAATTGATCAGGTTTGTGACGCCTGGTAGGGTACTCAATAAACCTGCTGATTGATGAATGGATGGATAATGGGCATTTCCAACAAACGGACAACATGGGCTGTGAGTTTGCGGGATGCAGGACAATATGTCATCTGGCTTAGCTCTCCACGGAGGGACGTGTCAGCTTGACTTTGAGAATTCCGATGGCAGGGATGGGAGCTTGTCCAGAAATGCAAATGCTCTCGGGGCAGCTGGGAAGTCTGCATCTACCTCCCCTTCGCTCTGTTTTTCCCCTTTCATGCCTCATGCTAGTGAGATGAAACTTTTCATTTCTTTCTTCCCTACAGACACACACACACACACACACAATCTCCCCATCAGCAACCTTATCTGAATCTTCAGATACACTAAACTTCGCCTGCAGCCGGATACATTTATACTGGGCTACGAATTTTTTAATCAGATTTTTTTTTTTAATCCTAGAGGGTTTCAAGTGCCAGTCTTTGCAAGTCACTAAAAGCAGGATGGCTACTCCTCTGTGTGGAGTGAGTTAGGTACAACAGTAGCTCACAGATGGCAGAGGCTGACGGCCGAGGACTCCCTCCAGCCCTGGTTTTAAGCACACATGGAGCCGGGACTTTTCCTTGACTGCCCTTTCTTACACGGAGCTGTAGGCATTTGCCATCCAGGGGGTGGACCTGGGAACGGGCCTTCTCCATGCAGTCCTGAAGGCAGGAAGCATGGGGAAATGTGGAGCTGATGAGTCTAGGGGCCTCCTGGTATGCGGGCTCTACCAAACCTCCCCCAGCTCCTTTCACCCTTTTCCATCCCTGCTCATGTGAAAGGCACCAAGGAAGGCTGCTTTCCTCCTGGGTACCGCTGTGGAAACCACGCACCAAGTACCAGCTCCTCCCCCCTCCTTCCATCGCTCCTCCACCAGGGCCACAAATTACACATGGTTTGCCCTACAATGGCATTTGGGGCTCTGATTTAGCTGGCGGGTGTGAAAAAAAGGAATCACTAAAGCTTCTAAATAACAGTCCGTTGCCAGCGCAGATGCTAAAAGCCCGGAGACAAAGAGGGTGAGGTTTACCAGGCATCCAAACCCTCATTACAGCTTCATTCTCATTAGTGAGGTCATTTTGGCTGGAGAAGGGGCTGTGGTTGAGGGAGGTTAGAGGTTCTGTTTCTGGATGATTGTGTGTCTGTCTGTTTTAGGTGGATTTGGCCCTGAGGATCCCTGCCCTCCACACCTCCCAGTTCTGTAGAGCGGGCTGGGCTGGGAGGCGTTAATTAATCTCTTCCTGCCTAAGTCCCGGAGCTCAGCCTCACGGCTCTGACTGCAAAGACCTGTGGCCAGCCCATCAATCCTTCCCCTCCCCTCCCCCAGCTGCTTGCCGCACTTCACGGTTGGGGGCGGGGCTGCAGCTGACAGCCCTGGGGGAGAACACACCCTGAGACTGTTCCCAACCTCGAAGACATCCAGGTGGTACTCCTTGGCATTTCTGTCTCCCTCTCTCGCTCCTGCCCTCACACATTTACCAAATGCCAGTTCTGCTGCTAAAGGAGGTCATGATGGCTCAGGTCGGCTCAGGGGGCAGCTCAGCCCAGCCGCAATCTGTTCACTAGGCAGTGACCTCGTGGGTGAGGCTGGAAGGTGGTTACTCATGCAGGGTGCAGGCAAGGCTAGATGCTGGCCTCGGGCTTTGGGGAAGAAATCCTGCAAACACACTGGCTCAGCAGCTGCCTCTCTTCTGAAGAGCTGAGGCTCTTATAATTTTCAGGGATCAAAGTGAAACCTGACAGCAGAGGCTGCCGGTGTTCAGAGATGAGCTGCCCCAAGGTGTATGCTGCTAGGGGCTTGCTGGGAGCTCCTAGCGACTGCTCTGCGCACAGAGAGGGGAGCTCCCACCCTGCACCTTCTAGGGCTCTTTCCTTCCTCCTCTTCACCCCCATCCTCGCCTCCAGTTTGGACGGTTCTGCAGGAGACACTTAGGAAGGGGAGCGGTAATTCTGCCTTTGCCTGGCATCTTGCTTAGTTACAGGGAAAGGAATTTTTTCAGGGTGTGAATGTGTGCTGTTCCTCAATGCTGGTCAGTTGGGAACAGATCATGGTGCCAGGAAACTGGAGCCAGCTCAGCCTGAGGCCTTGGCGTAGCTGAGCGAAGCAGCTGAAGGTGGTTGAAAATGCTATTAGCAGGCAGCCTTTGTCCAAGTGAAAAAATATACAGTGATTAAGAACTGAGCTGCAGAAGGTACATTCCAGAGACAGCAAAGCTTTGCATTCAGACAAAGTACTTTTCACCTTCGAGACATTTGGCCAAGTTTAATCCAATAGAATTTGTGATCCTTCAATTTCATGGACCGCAGGCTCAGTGCTGGGTTCACAAACACCCACACGTTCAAGTCCCACCCTCCACCCTGACTAATCATTTCAGCTCTGCAGCCATCCTGATGGCTAGAAGCCTGGAAGAAGGTGGTCACGGAATCCTTTGTTTCTAAAAGGAATGGCTCCCTTTTGTGAGGTGCTTCAGGAAAAATCGACATGCTGCTTGACATGCTGTGGCTCTGTGCATCGCACTTCCAGATATTAATCAACAAAGCATGCACCATCCGGGTTACCAAGAGCTTTCGCCACTCACTTACCTGAGAGACTGACGCTAACCTCTTTGGCTGAGAGAAGGGCTGTGGCTCAGAGAGTAGCCCTGGGGGTCACATGGCATACTGGGGGCAGCGGAGCCAAGCACTAGTGGCTCAGGCAGGACCTTTTTCAACTCTAAGAAAGTAGAGACATCTGAGCTGCTGATGAGATTTTCTTGCTCATTTGCTCAGATGACCTAAGACCAAAGTTACAGATCTCAAGTCCACTAAGTCTAAACACATGCTATGAGGGGGATGGAAATCAACCGTGGTTGTCTCTAGGGGAGAGAGATGGAATTGACTGGGAAGGGGCATAAGGGAACTTTATAGGGTGATGGGTGTAGGTTACACTGGTGCGTACATTCGTCGAACCATACATTTCAGATCTATTCATTTTGCCATGGGTAATTATGTTTCAGAAGAAAAAAAAAATTAGAAAAAAATCCAGCTATCACATCTCTGCTTTGAAATGTCCCACCCCTTGCTCTTTTTCAGTTGCTGTCCCAGCAGCTTTGCCTTTTGGCTAAATTCAAAGCTTCCCCCTCCAGTATAGGAGAAACCCAGATTCCTCTGCTAGGGGAACTAGAACTTGCCACAGAACTAATTTGGAACGTGATTTCTAGTCTCCATAGATCCAAACGGATCGCCTTGTGGTGACACACAGGCATTTTTCATCCCTGCTAATGAAAATCGGTGTTCTGCTGAATAGGGCTCACCAGGTGCCCTCAGCAGGCAAGAAGTGGGAGGTCCCAGAGAGAAGCTGTCCTTTCAAGGAGGCTGAAAGTTCCCTATGAGTAGACGATGCTCAGGTTCATAGATGATGAGTGTGTGTGAACTCACAGGCCTGTAGGGGACTTGCTGGGAGAGCCGTCAGCCCTAAGAGCCAGGGAGAAAGGAAAGGTCCCAGCTTGGGTTTGTTGGGAGGGGGAGGAGCCAGGGATTCCAGCCACGTCAGGACTGCCTGACATCATCGCGTGACTTCCCTGGAGGTTGGTCCCCCTGGTGCCGCCTTCTCCACTGAGCAAAGCAAAAGGGATGATTTCAAAAGGAAGTGTAAGGTATTCTGTGGCATCTCCTTTCTCAACGATGTTTAAAATCGGAGAGAGAGTGCCATTTGCTTGGGATAGTTTAGAGGGCTAGAAGCTCTGGCAGGGGATGGTAGGAAAACCCATACTTGATAAAGAATAATTTGAAAACACTGCAACTCTCCTCTTTCATCATCAGCAAGATGGGCGGATGAGATGGGAACTAGGCAATGGTTACACATGGCTGATCCATGGCAGAGCTAGGCTGGAGCAGCAGCCAGGAAGCAGAGGCTGCTTCCGGCTTTGTCACGCTTCAGGGAAGGGGGAGGGGGTGGGGGGGGTGCCCTGTGACGAGATCCATTCCTGAGGTCTGTATTACTCCTGGGTCCTTGCCAAGCTTTCTGATCTCTCTCAGGAGCTGAAGGGCATTTTATTTGGTATTGAAATATTCTCTTTATTTGACTTTTTAAAAATAGGATACCACAGACATCCGAGATGCAGCCGGGCCGGTGACTCGGCTGAGGGTGGCGCCCCGGAGTCCGGGTAGGCAGCAAGGGATGCAGGACGCTCTCCGAGGTCACCCCCGGGGAGAGCTGAGAGGCTGACATGGTCTTGGTGCTCCAGCCGGGTGTCAGGCCTGAGCCTCTGAGGTGGGAGAGCCGAGTTCAGGACATTGGTCCACCAGACACCTCCCGGCCCCACGTAATATCAATCGGCAAGAGCTCTCCCAGAGATCTCCGTCTCAAAGCTAAGACCCAGCCCCACTCAATGACCAGCAAGCTACAGTGCTGGACACCCCATGCCAAACAACTAGCAAGACAGGAACACAACCCCACCCATTAGCAGAGAGGCTGCCTAAAATCATACTAAGTTCACAGACACCCCAAAAACACACCACCGGACACAGTCCTGCCCACTAGAGAGACAAGATCCAGCCTCGTCCATCAGAACACAGGTACCAGTCCCCTCCACCAGGAAGCCTACACAACCCACTGAACCAACCTTATCCACTGGGGGCAGGCACCAAAAACAACAGGAAGTATGAACCTGCAGCCTGCGAAAAGGAGACCCCAAACACAGTAAGTTAAGGAAAATGAGAAGACAGAGAAGTACACAGCAGACGAAGGAGCAAGGTAAAAACCCACTAGACCAAACAAATGAAGAGGAAATAGGCAGTTTACCTGAAAAAGAATTCAGAGTAATGATAATAAAGATGATCCAAAATCTTGGAAGTAGAATGGAGAAAATACAAGAAACGTTTAACAAGGACCTAGAAGAACTAAAGAGCAAACAAATAACGATGAGCAACACAATAAATGAAATTAAAAATTCTCTAGAAGGAATCAAGAGCAGAATAACTGAGCCAGAAGAACAGATAAGTGACCTGGAAGATAAAATAGTGGAAATAAATACCGCAGAGCAGAATAAAGATAAAAGAATGAAAATAATTGAGGACAGTCTCAGAGACCTCTGGGACAACATTAAACACACCAACATTCAAATTATAGGGGTCCCAGAAGAAGAAGAGAAAAAGAAAGGGACTGAGAAAATATTTGAAGAGATTATTGTTGAAAACTTCCTTAATATGGGAAAGGAAATAATCAAGTCCAGGAAGCGCAGAGAGTCCCATACAGGATAAATCCAAGCAGAAACACGCCAAGACACATATTATTCAAACTATCAAAATTAAATACAAGGAAAAAATATTAAAAGCAGCAAGGGAAAAGCAACAAATAACACAAAAGGGAATCCCCATAAGGTTAACAGCTGATCTTTCAGCAGAAACTCTGCAAGCCAGAAAGGAGTGGCAGGACATATTTCAAGTGATGAAAGGGAAAAAACTACACCAAGATTACTCTACCCAGGGCTTCCCTGGTGACGCAGTGGTTAAGAATCTGCCTGCCAGTGCAGGAGTTTAGGGTCCGAGCCCTGGTCCAGGAAGATCCCACATGACACAGAGCAGCTACGTCCGTGTGCCACAACTACTGAGCCTGTGAGCCACAACTACTGAAACCCGCATGCCTAGAGCCCATGCTCCACAACAAGAGAAGTCACTGCAATGAGAAGCCCGTGCACTGCAAGGCAGAGTAGCCCCCACTTGCCACAACTAAAGAAAACCCGCTCACAGCAACAAAGACACAGCACAGCCAAAAATAAATAAATAAATAAATGATTTAAAAAAAAAAAGATTACTCTACCCAGCAGGGATCTTATTCAGATTCGATGGAGAAATTAAAACCTTTACAGATAAGCAAAAGCTAAGAGAATTCAGCACGACCAACCAGCTTTACCACAAATGCTAAAGGAACTTCTCTAGGCCAGAAACACAAGAGAAGGAAAAGACCTACAATAACAAACCCAAAACAATTAAGAAAATGGTAATAGGAACATACATATCAATAACTACCTTAAATGTAAATGGATCAAATCCTCCAACCAAAGACATAGACTGGCTGAATGGATAAAAACACAAGACCCGTATATATGCTGTCTACAAGAGACCTACCTCAGACCTAGGGGCACATACAGACTGAAAGTGAGGGGATGGAAAAAGATATTCCATGCAAATGGAGATCAAAAGAAAGCTGGAGTAGCAATTCTCATATCAGACAAAATGGACTTTAAAATAAAGACTATTACAGGAGACAAAGAAGGACACTGCATAATGATCAAGGGATCAATCCAAGAAGAAGATATAACAATTGTAAATATTTATGCACCCAACATAGGAGCATCTCAATACATAAGGCAAATGCTAACAGCATAAAAGGGGAAATCGACAGTAACACAATCATAGCAGGGGACTTTAACACCTCACTTTCACCAATGGATGGATCATGCAAAATGAAAATAAATAAGGAAACACAAGCTTTAAATGACACATTAAACAAGATGGACTTAATTGATATTTATAGGACATTCCATCCAAAAACAACAGAATACAGTTTCTTCTCAAGTGCTCATGGAACATTCTCCAAGATAGATCATATCTTGGGTCACAAATCAAGCCTTGGTAAATTTAAGAAAATTGAAATCACATCAAGTATCTTTTCCAACCACAACACTAAGAGACTACATGTCTATTACAGGAAAAAATCTGTAAAAAATACAAACACATGGAGGCTAAACAATACATTACTAAATAACCAAGAGATCACTGTAGAAATCAAAGAGGAAATCAAAAAATACCTAGAAACAAATGACAAGGAAAACACGATGACCCAAAACCTATGGGATGCAGCAAAAGCAGTTCTAAGAGGGAAGTTTATAGCAATACAATCCTACCTCAAGAAACATCTCAACTAAACACCCTAACTTTACACCTAAAGCAGTTAGAGAAAGAAGAACAAAAAAACCCAAAGTTAGCAGAAGGAAAGAACTCATAAAGATCAGATCAGAAATAAATGAAAAAGAAATGAAGGAAATGATAGCAAAGATCAATAAAACTAAAAGCTGGTTCTTTGAGAAGATAAACAAAATTGATAAAC
Organism: Lagenorhynchus albirostris; assembly: GCF_949774975.1. Lineage (NCBI taxonomy): Eukaryota > Metazoa > Chordata > Mammalia > Artiodactyla > Delphinidae > Lagenorhynchus > Lagenorhynchus albirostris. The sequence goes on from NC_083095.1 coordinate 29,855,498, forward strand.
CATCAGCCAGATTCATCAAGAAAGAAAGGGAGAAGACTCAGATCAATAGAATTAGAAACGAAAAAGAAGTCACAACCGACACTGCAGAAATACAAACATCATGAGAGATTACTACAAGAAATGATATGCCAATAAAATGGAAACCTGGAAGAAATGGGCTAATTCTTAGAAAAGCACAACCTTCCGAGACTGAACCAGGAAGAAATAGAAAATATAAACAGACCAATCACAAGCACTGAAATTGAAACTGTGATTTAAAATCTTCCAACGAACAAAAGCCCAGGACCAGATGGCTTCACAGGTGAATTCTATCAAACATTTAGAGAAGAGCTAACATCTATCCTTCTCAAACTCTTCCAAAATATAGCAGAGGGAGGGACACTCCCAAACTCATTCTATGAGGCCACCATCACCCTGATACCAAAACCAGACAAGGATGTCACAAAGGAAGAAAACTACAGGCCAATACCACTGATGAACATAGATGCAAAAATCCTCAACAAAATGCTAGCAAACAGAATCCAACAGCACATTAAAAGGATCATACATCATGATCAAGTGGGGTTTATCCCAGGAATGCAAGGATTCTTCAATATATGTAAATCAATGTGATACACCATATTAACAAATTGAAGGATAAAAGCCATATGATCATCTCAATAGATGCAGAAGAAACTCTGACAAAATTCAACACCCATTTATGATAAAAACCCTCCAGAAAGTAGGCATAGAGGGAACTTACCTCAACATAGTAAAGGCCATCATTCTCAATGGTGAGAAACTGAAACCATTTCCACTAAGATCAGGAACAAGACAAGGTTGCCTACTCCCACCATTATTATTCAACATAGTTTTGGACGTTTTAGCCACAGCAATCAGAGAAGAAAATGAAATAAGAGGAAGCCAAATCGGAAAAGAGGAAGTAAAACTGTCACTGTTTGCAGATGACATGATACTATACATAGAGAATCCTAAAGATGCTACCAGAAAACTACTACAGCTAATCAATGAATTTGGTAAAGTAGCAGGATACAAAATTAATGCACAGAAATCTCTGGCATTCCTATACACTAATGAAAAATCTGAAAGAGAAATTAAGGAAACACTCCCATTTACCATTGCAACAAAAAGAATAAATTACCTAGGAATAAACCTACCTAAGGAGACAAAAACCTGTATGCAGAAAACTATAAGACACTGATGAAAGAAATTAAAGATGATACAAAGAGATGGAGAGATATACCATGTTCTTGGATTGGAAGAATCAACATGGTGAAAATGACTATACTACCCAAAGCAATCTACAGATTCAATGCAATCCCTATCAAACTACCAATGGCATTTTTCACAGAACTAGACCAAAAATTTTGCAATTTGTATGGAAACACAAAAGACCCCAAATAGCAAAAGCAATCTTGAGAAAGAAAAATGGAGCTGGAGGAATCAGAGTCCCTGACTTCAGACTATACTACAAAGCTACAGTAATCAAGACAATATGGTATATAGCTGATTCACTTTGTTATAAAGCAGAAAGTAACACACTATTGTAAAGCAATCATACTCCAATAAAGATGTTAAAAAAAAAGACAGTATGGTACTGGCACAAAGACAGAAATATAGATCAGTGGAACAGGATAGAAAGCCCAGAGATAAACCCATGCACATATGGTCACCTTATCTTTGATAAAGGAGGCAAGAATATACAATGGAGTAAAGACAGCCTCTTCAATAAGTGGTGCTGGGAAAACTGGACAGCTACATGTAAAAGAATGAAATTAGAACACTCCCTAACACCATACACAAAAATTAACTCAAAATGGATTAAAGATCTAAGTGTAAGGCCAGACACTATCAAACTCTTAGAGGAAAACATAGGCAGAACACTCTATGACATAAATCACAGCAAGATCTTTTTGGACCCACCTCCTAGAGAAATGGAAATAAAAACAAAAATAAACAATGAACCCTAATAAACAATGGGACCTATTGAAACTTAAAAGCTTTTGCACAGCAAAGGAAACCATAAACAAGACGAAAAGACAACCCTCAGAATGGGAGAAAATATTTGCAAGTGAAGCAACTGACAAAGGATGAATCTCCAAAATATATAAGTAGCTCATGCAGCTCAATATCAAAAAAACAAACAACCCAATCCAAAAATGGGCAGAAGACCTAAACAGACATTTCTCCAAAGAAGATATACAGATTGCCAACAAACACATGAAAGGATGCTCAACATCACTAATCATTAGAGAAATGCAAATCAAAACTACTATGAGGTATCACCTCACACTGGTCAGGATGGCCAGCATCAAAAAAATCTACAAACAATAAATGCTGGAGAGGGTGTGGAGTAAAGGGAACCCTCTTGCACTTTTAGTGGGAATATAAATTTATACAGCTGCTATGGAGAACAGTATGGAGGTTCCTTAAAAAACTAAAAACAGAACTACCATATGACCCAGTAATCCCAATACTGGGCAAATACCCTGAGAAAACCATAATTCAAAAAGAGTCATGTACCACAATGTTCATTGTAGCACTATTTACAATAGCCAGGACATGGAAGCAACCTAAGTGTCCATCAACAGATGAATGGATAAAGAAGATGTGGTACATATATACAATGGAATATTACTCAGCCATAAAAAGAAATGAAATTGAGTTATCTGTAGTGAGGTGGATGGACCTAAAGACTGTCATACAGAGTGAAGTAAGTCAGAAAGAGAAAAACAAATACCGTATGCTAACACATATATATGGAATCTAAAAAAAAAAAAAAGGTCATGAAGAACCTAGGGGCAGGACAGGAATAAAGACACAGACGTAGAGAATGGACTTGAGGACACAGTAGGGGGAAAGGTAAGCTGGGACGAAGTGAGAGAGTGGCATGGACATATATACACTACAAAATGTAAAATAGATAGCTAGTGGGAAGCAGCCGCATAGCACAGGGAGGTCAGCTCGGTGCTTTGTGACCACCTAGAGGGGTGGGATAGGGAGGGTGGGAGGGAGGGAGATGCAAGAGGGAAGAGATATGGGGATATATGTATATGTATAGCTGATTCACTTCGTTATACAGCAGAAACTAACACACCATTCTAAAGCAATTATACTCCAATAAAGATGTTAAAAAAAAAAGGGTACCACAAACATAAAACAAAGCTTCCCCCCCCAAATCAAGAGATAGGTGAAAATTGAATTATATTTAAAAAAAGCTCTCTGGATGAAGACTTAACATACATTAAACCTATGTAAAAAGTAAGGAATATGGTAAAAATATAAACAGTGGATTCTTTTGCAATAGCCCACCATCTTATGTACAGTAATATAAACAATCAGGTTTTTCCACGTCAATGGTGGGTCTATGGAATCTGCCTGCAGTCGTGTCTGCTGAGAGCAATTCCCACAAAATGTTACTGGGATCATTAGCAGGTCCAGACACCTTACTCTAGCCTGGCAACTAGCAGTGCTTTTTTTTTTTTTTTTAATTTTTACTTCATTTTTTTTTTTTAAATTTAGAAACGTTGAGTTTATCTGAACTAAATGTGAGAGGACCAACCTATATCCCCTATCTCCAGGGATTTTCTCTTTGAATTTCTTATTCCTGCCCAACGGGGTGGCATCGTTATCTCATGCACCCTCCCTTCTCAAGTGCCCTCCTCTTCGACTCAACCAGACCCTGATGGTGGCAGTGTGGGGACAGTCCCCTTACCAGGGACACAGGTTAGCTGCCGAGGAAAGTTACTAACGGCCACCCACTGATTGAACATAGAACAGCTGTTGTGTGTCAAGCGCACTAGACATTTGAGAGACACCTGTGCTAATGTCCACAGCATCCTTGCCAGTTAGGTATTCCTTTAACCCTCGCCGGACACATGAGGTTGAACCACTAGCCTGAGTGCACACAGCTGGTCAGTGGCCTTCATGGCCCATCCACCTTCTCCCTTGTACATGACTGTCACTCTCAAGGAAGGAGGCAGGTGGAAAAGCTCGGGACTAAGGATTCCTCCACATCTACCCACACCAGACTATCTCTCTGGGCGGTGCAGGGTGATTTTCTCAACCTCACTGAGAAAGATGCTTCAGCTCTTGGGCACACTTGAGACCATCCCAGGCATTTCTGTTCTGCCTAAGCTGCTTCCCTTCCTCACACTGGGGACTCCTGAGAAGGAAAAGCTGCTACCTTCTGGCTGGCAAGCCTGGCAAAGTGGGACTTTGGCTGTTGTGCTGAGCTGAGGTGCACGTCACCGCTGCTTGGCGCTCATGGGTTTAAAACGGTGGCTACTGGACCGGCCAGTGAAGCTGCCACTTCTGTTTGTGGCCCTGTGTTATTGGTGTCAATGCCTCTGGGATCTCCATAGCAACAGTCCCAGGGAGGAGACAAGCAGGTGTGATATTTACCTTCCTGAAGAGGGGCGGGCGGATGCTTTACTCCAATTAGAACCAACCCCAATTAGAACCACGCGCCCAAATCGAGCTAGCTGGGGAAGCCCTCCCCAGCTGCCCTTCCTCGCACTTCTGACTCCCGCCCCCTCATCGTGCTCGTCACTTATGGGGCTCTTTGCAAAGTCCGACCTCTACCTGTTAGTTTTGGTGGGTGACGGGAGACCTTCCTCCATGGTCCCCAGCTGTGCAGGGACAAATCTGGAACCGGGAAGGCATGCCGGATGCCGGGAGTGACAAGCGCTCAGCAGCTGTGCCCGACACTGGTGGCACAATGCCCAGCCCCCGACTCCCCAGCCTCCTGTCCAAGTTGTGCATTTCCATTTTCCCTGCTGCTTTTTTCACCTCATGCAGGAGAAATGCCCCCCTTTTATTACCGGATCTCTTATCTCCTTCCTCTCATTCTGACTGAAAAACCCTGGTGCTCTTTCTGCACTCAGCCTGCAGCAAGTTCTTGGTGGACACAGGGGTGGAGCGGAGGTGGGCATCCTGTTCACAAGGCCCCCCGATGGCACGCCTTCCTTAGCCCACGCTGTGCTTGCCTCCTCTCCCTTAAATGTTCTCTGGCATCTCTGAGCTGGTTCACCCCAAACTAGGCAAGGGACCAAAGACTCAAGGAAACAGGGACATGGCTGAGTTGCTATCGGCAACAACTTGATGCTGCTTTTTTTCCAACTAGGAAGTTCAAGTGACCCTTGCCTAGGGTGACAGGGGAGAGCGCTGCTGAAGACTAGTGGATGAGACAGCAGGAGGGATCACTTGCTCGGCAGTGTGAGATCCTTCTCAGGACCCAGGAGGACTCTAACCCCACCCTCCCAAGGGCACTTCTCATCTCCCGTGAACACGTTCACCCAGAACACATCCATGGCTTGGGGTCCTTGGTTAAGCCGGCTGCCAAGGCAGAGTTTCGAGGGCACAGGCTGCCAACATGCTGACTGTCCCCACCGCCCCAAAGCATAATCTTTCCGTGAATGTCCAAGTCCATTTGGATACACATTCAAAGAGGGCTGGCTCATTTCTCTTTCCTCCCTACTCTCAGGAATGCAGTTTGGCGGGCATTTATCAGACATGTATTTCTAACCTGAAAAAGTGCAGCAGGTGACAGGTCAAGCAGCATTTTTCAAGACATCTCTGGACAGAAACGTGGGCTGATGGAATTCTTAGCCACAGAGAACCTTCTTACTTACCTACAAACCCTTTTCACATGTCGCTGCAATGCTTTCCATCCCTGTGACACAGGGGATGGGCGGTTCCCTAGCCCTCTTCTCCCCTGGTGGTCTAGCAGGTAGAAAGGTGAGATTTCCAAGTTTCCCACAGGACTTGGCCCTGGACCACAGAGGAAGAGCCATGGAAGCTGTAAGTGGGAGACTAAGCCTCAGGATGCTGCTGTTGGGTCTAAAAGCATCTTCAAAGATAGAGGGCATTTCTGCTAGGGGTCCAGGAGAAGCGAGTTACAGGATCAATACCTGAAGACATTATTTGTACATTGCCTCTGGGACAAGGCACTCATCTCCGTGTCATTTCTAGACCCCTCAGCTTCTTGTTTCTTAGGAAGAAAAAACTATGGGTGTAAAAAAAGAGGCAGGAAAAATGGGCACACTAAAAAATGGGTGCCACTGTCCATGGAACTAGGGTGTGAGAACAGGAGGGGCGGGCAGAGATGAGGCCACGGACAAACAGATCATCTCTTCCGGATTTGGAACGCCTTCTGGGCAGAAGGATCCCAAAGAAGGTTAGAGAGTTCGGACGCCGGGATCACTCACCCACTGCTGGAAGGAAGCCACCTCGGGGGTGAAATGCAGCGGCCATTCTGACTCTGCGCCAACAGCACTAGGCAATTGTGTTTTTAGGAAGGGAAGTGAAGAATAACTTATCCAGCTGAAACCGTGAAGACCTGTGGCTTTAGGGGAGCCCCTGCCCAGACACGCACACAGCAGCAGTGGGCAGGCGGTCCATGCGCAGAGGCACATGCAGGTCTGCAGCGTATGTTACACACGTACCATACACTGAACACGGAGGCGTGTTATCAGGCAGGTAGCACATGCACCTGTGTATGCAGCTGTGCACATGCTCATGTGAGTGTTTACACCACAGGCACTTGCAGAAGCATCTCATGCAAGGTTCACGAGCAACCACATGACTGGCTGTAGAGCTTTACGTCAGGCTCCTAAGATGCCAGTCTTTGACAGACACTGCAAACTTCAAGCATTTACCTTAAGATACATATATAAACCTGACTTTCCCCAGGAAAAAGCCATTCGTGTCAGTGGAAATGGCCTCTCTGCTTCTGTTTCTGTCAACACTGCAAGCAGTGGGAGCGTGCCGCCCAGGGGGCTGGCTTCCGAGGGATTTCAAAGCATCCCCTGCCACTTGGTTCTGACTCCTCCAACCAACCCACTTTGTAGCACGCAATTAAAAACTAGGAGCCTCTGTTTATCTGGCAGATGGAGCAACCAGACTTGGTGAGGTTGTACTGCTCAGGGTGGCTCCAGGCAGGCAGACAGCTGCCAGGTGAGGGTTTCTGGGAACGAGGCTTCTGCGGTGCAGAGCGCTACATCTGCAGGACTGGATTTCATGCTCTTATAGGGGAGAACCATCTCCGATCTGTGTCTGGAAGCAGGAGGCATCTTAGGGTCCCGCACCTCAGGAGTCGGGGCAAATGCCAGATCCTGACAACGTAGGCAGTGTTTCCTTGGTGGCCCTCCCCACGTCCTGGCACCACACTGCTACAAGCCCCTAGCTCCTACAGCTTCCTGGGAAGTGCACAGGGGCCCTGAGAAATAGACCACAGGGCAGAAGCTGGTGTGCTGGGTACCACAGTCCCTCCATTCCTAGGGAAAGCAGAGAAACTGGCTCTCTGAGTTGACTTTCAAAATAAGACAGTAATAATAGCTACCATTTATCGAGTAGAGTCATGAGCCGGTTGCTGTAATAAACGAATGTGCTTTGCGCACAATTGTCGTATTTGAGATACGCGTGTCACCATCCTCAACTGCAAAATAAATACAATAATACCTACCTTGCAGGACGTGGCTGGAAATCAGATAAGGTAATAAGAGCTAATGGGCTGCAGGTAACATCATAATAATGAAAATAATAATACAAAGAGTTATACTTAAGCGTATATACTGCAAACACTACGCTAAGCACTTTATGTATTCTTTCCCTCTTAATCATTTACTCTTATCTTTTTTACAGGTGAGGAAACTGAGGCTTGGAGTCTGAAACGCAGTTAAGTGGTGGAGCTGGGGGAGAACCGAAGTCCCTCTCAGGCCAAGTTCTGCATGACACGGATGCCCACAGTGCGACAACGTGAGCGCCCAAGACATGGCAGCTGTCCTTGTGATGCCCTCATTTAGTGCCAACATCCACCCAGGGCAGCAGGCATCATTGTACCCACCGGGCAAGTGAGCGGCTTGCCCAGGGTCTTATACCAACTTCAGGTGGAGAAATAGGATTCAACAGGGGCTGCCCATCCCTAACCCTGAGCCCATTCTCTACATTCTGGTGGCCCCTAAAGGGATGTTGTTCTCAGGGGGCGGAGCCAGCAGGTCATCTTCGGTAGGGGATGAGGATGCAGTTGGGGGAAATATCACTGCCAGGTTTTTGACATTTAACCTCTCATAGGTAGTGCTATTCAGTCACACCCAGATAGCTGGCTCAGGGCAGGACGAGGGGCCAGTTGGAGCCTCTCAAAACAAACTCCTGCCAGGGCAAGATGCACGTCGCTGTGCAGTCCTCCGTGCAGTCCTGGGGAGGATGGAAAGAAAGGGGACCCTGACATCAAACCTACACAAAGCTGCTGAAGGGCAAGCTGGGGGCCCTAGTGGCCACCACCCCAGCCGCACGCCTTCCTGGTGATCCTCATAACGTCCTACACATCTAGGAACAATTCAGCAACGCTCTGACTGAGGGCTAGCAAATGAGGGGCTCTGAAGCTGTGTCGTTACTAAGGAAACCGCCCTTGAGGATATGACCACAGGGCGGTGACCGCTCACAAATACTCATGGTTGAATCCTTTACATAGTTAGAATGATGGAAGCCCTGGAACCTTCCAGGATCATTCAGGACAGAGGATCCATCAGAACTTCCCCTCTACTTTTGCCACAGCTCACAAGGTTGGCTTGGGTTTTGTACTGGCGGCTCCACCTCCATTTCCCAACTTAGTGTGCTATGAGGGAAAGGGCAGGCCCTCTACCCTTACTTGATGGTCTGTCTTCTCCCATTAGCTGTGGGGATTTGGATGCATGTGCTCTTGGTACAAATGAGAAAGGCCAGGGTCATGGTGTAGATCAGTTCTGCAACCCTGGGAAAGAGCATGGGCACCCCCTGGATCCCCATACCTCTCTCTCCCCTACCTCTTATATCCAGGCATCAGTCACGCCCACCAGAGTTTTAAAGGCCTGTATGAGGGAACACAGTAACAATCAACTCTGACTGGGCTTTCTTTGGCTTCAAAAAATGTCCTATTAAAACTTTGCTGACTTTATCAGGATCACCATGTTTAATGAGAGGCCTCAAAGAATTTGAAAGCAAAAGATGAGGAGAGGAAAAAAGCCATAAGCTGTAATCACCATAATTATACAATCCCATGATGAGTTGAAGGCAGCCCTGGCAATGCCCGAGAGAGGAGGGAGTGTCATTTGCAATCAGGTTGGTCCTCGGGACAGCTGGCAAGAATGTGACACGAGAGCCCTTCCCTTCCCCTGAGTTGGGCTGAAGATGAGTCCTCACGGAAGGGCCCAGGAGGAGGGGGCCCACGAGTGCAGTTTCCCCGTGGTCTAAGGTATCAGGGGGCGTGTTCTGTTCCTGGCCAGGCTGAGACAGTTTGGGGGCCAGCTTGTCTGCCTGGAACCTGCACTGGCATCAGGTAAAAGGCAACTGGCTTGATCATCTTTTCTTTCAACAAAACACCCTTTCTGGATGGAAATGATGTCAGGCCAAGCCTTCTCCAGCATAAGGCCAGGGCACCCCGCACACGCCAACCCTGGCTGTGCTCAGCCTCCCTAAGCCAACGGGCACCGGTGTCCTCCGTGCACTGATTTCCTCCTGGGCATTCAGGCGAGAGAGGCCTGTTGCCCAGGGCTCAGCTGCAGCAGCAGCAGCGATTGGCTTAAAAAACCGAAAACAAAAGGCCAGGATGACGAGTGCAGGGCAGCAATTCCACTTCTTGACAGTGGCCTGGCCTTGCCTTCATCGTCATCTGGCTTTTCTCCCTCAAGGTAAAATCTAATCTTCTCCGGATCCCTCTCCTCCAGTCTCAGAAAACTCCCTCCATGTGATCTGTCCTCCTTTTCCGTAGCTTATTTATAAACCATATGATAAAATGCAGTAGTTCACAAGTATTTAATGCATCCGAGGATTCCATTTGGAAGAGGTGATGGAATGCAGAGCAGAAACCTGCTCTACCATATCCTTGGCCACTCAGCTTCTGAACGTTTCCAGGGAGCTCCTTTTTTCCTTGGGGTGACATATTCCATCGTTGGGAAGCTGCTACTGTTAGAATATTCTTAGAATGAGTGACCGTCCCCATGTCTTCTACGCATGTGTTCTAGCTTTGTCTGGAACAATCCAGAAATGTCCACTCACTCTGGGAGACGAACACACATATAGCTCTAGATGGTTATTGAATCTCTTTAGGGGCAGGACGCCTTTATCTCCTTCAGTCTCATCTGACATGGCTTCCAGAGTCCCCAGCTATTCTCTTCTGAATTTTCTCTAGTTTGTTGAAGTTCCCGATAAAGCGCAGGGGCTTAGAACCAAGATCAACACAGTCTAGAGCAACACAGAGAGCAGTGGAGCACTTCTTTTCTGACTGTTCCACTTTTGTTATTACAACCTAAAGTTGCTTAAAAAAAAAAAAGTGATCGCATCCTGCTTTTGCTTCTATCAGGCTTGTAATCAATTGCAACCCCAGAATTTTTTAAACTTGAATTACAGTGAAGGCTAGGAATGCCACCCTGTAGTTGTGAGACTGAATTTTTTTTAACATAAATTTTATCTGGTTAAATTATACCTGGTTGTTTGGACCCATCATTCTACCTGAAGGAGATGGTTTTATGGTAATTCCATTACCTATCCAATGAGCAGTACCTTCCAGGTTTGCAACTTTGAGTGTGACTGACATGTTTGTCTCTCCATCTGAGTCATCAAAAAGGATGTGGATAGGACAGGGCTATGGCTGGACCCTTGTGGCCACAACTAGAAACTGCATTTCCCATGGACATAGATCTGTTAATTCACCATCTTATCAGCCATTAAGATGCGATGAATATACTTGCTTTCCCTAATGATGGGCAAACATAGAGGCAGCGGAGGTGGAAGGGGTACAGGGGACAGGAACCGATAGTATTTTCAACCTTATTGCACTGGTATCTGGTCACAAATAAATATTTTCTGGAGCAAGGGATGTAGTTATGACGGTCATCCATCTACAGTAAGCCAGGCTTGCAAGGAGGGTGTGGAAAGTTCCTGCACATATTACACCAATGAGGCCCATTCTTGTCTGGGGCTGTGGTACCATTGCTCAGGCCAAAATGAATCGACTGTGACCGGCAGGTGTGGCAGAACTCTTGCCATTTGGACGCTGCCACTGCCCGGGCAGCTATACACTCCCAACCCCGTCCCACCTTCCCATCTGTCAGGGAGCCAGCAAACAAACACTCAAGAGTCTTTCTCTCATTGGCCTTCAGGTAACATCACTAAACTGAAGATCCCACTGCTCCAAGCTCTTTTCAGCTCCCCTGCGGTGTCCCAGTTAGCATTCTGCTTCATAGCAACATTTTAGAGATTGTTCCTTCCTACGGATTTGTATCCTGCCCTCCTTCCAGAATACCATGGTTCCCAAACTCGATTTGAACCAAAGATACTCATTTGCTGCTCAGAAACAGGGGAGACTCCCGCGTTGCTTTCACCAGGAGCTCATTCTGAGGGAATGCCGCGGCTGGCTTACTTCTCAGCCTTTGACCTTGAGCTCTCTGACTTCCAACCGTCCTTTGACCTTGAGCTCTCTGACTTCTAACCGTCCAGTCTGGACACAGGCAGAGTTGGGTCTCTTCTCCCTGACCTTGACATTGGCAGCTTTGTCTCCTTCCTAGGTTCCTGCTATTCCAAAGACTGCCTAATGCCTGGAGGTTTGTCTCCTGCCCCTTGCGTGGTACCGCTGCTCCCCTGGCAGGTCCGAGGCGGATTCTGTCCTCTGGAGAAGCGGGCGTCCTGTCCCCTGCGTGGCCTGCACTCCCCGCCGTTCATCCCGCTGAGGGCCCTGTGGTCGGTCACCTTCACCCTCTGCCTTCTCCCTGGACAGATGGGAGCCCATGGCCGTTCTCACGTGGCTGCCTGGGGACATGAGCCAGAAATCTGACGGTACAAGCAACAGGGAACGGGCTGAAATCCCACAGCCCCATCAGCCACTTCTAAAGAGAGAGATCCTTCTAGAAGGACGTCTTTCCTGAGTGGGGGGTAGGAGGAAGGCTCTGTTACGGCAAAGGGCTGCAGGTCAGCTCCCGAAATAGCTTCCCACCTGGCACATCCATCCACAGTGTGCCCCCAGCCTGCCTCGCGGGAGACTGGCAGGGATGCGATCTGGATCGGAATCACTGGCTGTAAACACACAGCTGTGCCTTTCTGCCTCATGGGAGTTTTTCACTTGACTGCTCGGCACACTGGGGTCTGGGGAAGGCAGGAGAAGCCCGGGGCGGGGGAGAGGGAGGGCCGGCCAGAGGAGGAGGGAGTAGTTTTGCAGAGCCTAGCTGTCCCCTGGGTCAGGAGGCTGAGTCACTGCCGCATTTCTTCTCGAGTGGGCACTCCGCGGGGAGGGCGTTTTTGGCTGCTTTTGGTTGACAGGTTGAACCATCAGCTGGGGGTTCCTCCTTCCAAGAGGACTGGCAGTGTCAAAAATGACAACCTCTGACCCTTTTTGATAAATAAAAATCTCACCCTTCCCCAGAGTTTCAGAAAGAACCCCTCCCAACACCCCCTTGGAGAGCCGCTTTATCTCTTTGTCTTCTCTGTATCCTGCCAGCTAAGCTGATTCAGCTGTCTTACATTTGATCGTTGGTTTATAAAAAAAATAAACTTTTACATTTTCATTTTCCAGCTACAAAACTATAATATTAAACATGCTTTTTCAAACTTCACTTGGACCCTAGATGGAGAGAGAAGGATCGAGACCAGAGGAGACTTAACCTACCACTGACTATAACCAGGTTAACACGCCCCTCTTTTTGGGCATTAAGAGAGGACAGTGGAAAGCCGGCCCGGAGTTCTCCAGGGAACTAGAAAGTGTGGTGGCAGGAGAACAGCAGAGTGATGCTGAGGTCACCAGATACTCAGAGTCTATTTTTCCCACCCTCCCACAATGCACGGGGTGATGCGGCAGCAGCGACGCAGAGCCCATCCCTCTGCCCGACTGACGTCACCCCCACCTCCCGACACACACCCAGCTGGGCATCCGTCCTGGAATGGCGGGGACTGCGGCACCGGCAAGACTGACAGGGTGCGTGGTGCCTACCCTGCTCTTTGCGACCTCTCCCTCCCTGCCCTCCAGGGGTCACTGTGTACAGTGAGCCCTGAGCGATGGAGGGATGGGGCCTGTGCGTCAGGTGCCAGTCGCACTCAGTTCTGACGGCGCTTTATTGTCAAATCCCTGTCAAAGGATTTTAAATACATACCCAACTCAATTCCAAATATGGTTTCCTTCCCAGTGTCAAGGGTGGGCAGCCACTTCCCAGGCAGGAAGGCAGCTCCTCTCTCACTCTGAGGGACGATTAGCACAACTCGCAAATCTCAGGATAGAGAGAAGCACAGACCTATAGAACATTCCAGCTGAAAAGGTCCACAGAGATGATCTAGTCCACACCACTGCTCACAGGAGAAAACCAGGGCTCAGAGAAGCACAGACCTATAGAACATTCCAGCTGAAGAGGTCCACAGAGACGATCTAGTCCACACCACTGCTCACAGGAGAAAACCAGGGCTCAGAGAAGCACAGACCTATAGAACATTCCAGCTGAAGAGGTCCACAGAGATGATCTAGTCCACACCACTGCTCACAGGAGAAAACCAGGGCTCAGAGAGGGCTAGTGATGGGCCTGAGGCCACACTGTTGGCAAGCTGAGCCTGGAAGCCCGAGCCACCCTGCATGGAGCTGCTGAGGAGTTTCCCAGAGTCCCAGGGGAAGTCCTTGCTGCTCAGGACGGGCAGGTTTTCATGTTTTCCCTCCCCAGCACTGCTATGGAATCCGCCCCCATCTCTAGGCAGGCCCGGGTCTCACTGCTGCTGGATCTCAGCGCTCTGAGATGGGAGAGGCTGGCACTACAGTCTGCGACCCAGACGTCCCCATGGGGCCCAAGGACTGTTTGCAATCAGAATCAACTCTAAAGAATTTTTAGCCAATCGTTCCTTGCTGGAGGCCCCGAAAGGATTTTTCCAACTGAGGTCAAGGCCCTCTGGGGGTTCTGCTGAGTCTAGGTGTTTGAGAACTCATTGCAGCAGAGTGCACGGCTCTGCCCCTGACACGCTGAGGGGGAGGGGGAGACAGCCTCCCTGGGGAAGGAGCTGCTGTGGGGGGGGGGAGAGGGGTGGGCGGAGCACCCTGGCTGCCGGCCCTCTGCCTCGCCTGCCAAGGGTCTCAGCCTTCCACTTCTGGTTCAGCACCTGGGCCTGGGGCCGGAGCTGCCTGGAAGGTGGTGGGAGGTGAGCTGCAGACTTTTTAGCCCTCATTAGCTTTTCCTTGGCTTTTGGTTGGGGCGGGAGGAAAGGGAGAGGGAGGGAGGGTGACAGCTGGCTCCCAGAACTTCCTGGTCTCCATCTGACTTTCCCGCTGCATTCCTTGGCAGGCAGGACAGAAATGCTTGGAGATGCTGCTTGGCGCACGCCACGGCTCCCTCAGCTCCCGGCCCTTGCTGCTTCAGTTCCAAGGAGCACCTCGACAAAGCCCAACTGTGATGCTCTCTTACGAGAGTGATGAACACCTGGCTCTCATCTCTGCCCTCCTCTGAGGCCTCCAGCGTAGCTCAGGCACCAGCGACCCCATTGCCCATCTCGGGAGCCCGAGGCTACAGCTGATGAGGCTCTCAAGAGGACACCTGGGGCTTCGGCTGAGCGCCCAGGCAAAGGTGTCCAGGGAGGCTGATGCCACCGTCACCCAGGGCTGCCACTTCTGCTAACTCAAGTGCTATCCCTTGCAGATACCATGCAGAGGACTTTTTCTAGCTTTTCCTCCCAGAGCTCCTCCCGTGGAGTTCTCACCAGATGGCTCTGGCCACCATGTGAAAAGGGCAATCAAATTGCTGCTGTTGAGCCTTGGCTAATGGCCCTCCTCCCATGCATCCTTGCTGTCCTCTATGTCAAAGTCGCCCCTTTGGGGCCCTCCCTGCTTTGCGGTAGACCCTGAAGGAATGAGCACGCCTAAGAGAGAGCAGGGGGGATGGACAGCCTTTCCGCTCTGGCCACCCTCATTGTCATCTGTCAGCCACAAAACCAGGAAGATGGTGGAGAATGGCAGACTGGTGGGCACTGAGCAGTAGCAAGCAGTCTCTAGTTAGAGAAGACCCTCCTCCCCCCCACCCCCGTCAGCAGTGCCTGGGACCTCCCACCAGAGAGTCTGCAGAGGAGATGGAGGGTGATGCAAAGGCAACCCACAGAAGTTTCCTACTGTGGCTTTCATATTCTACAGCCACTGTGAAAGGAAGCTTCCCAGTGGACAGGACTAGGGAGAGAGAGGCTCCATTCATTTGACCCGAGGCCACGTCTTAGGCCCCCTTTGAGAAGCTGCTATGGGTTACAGCTCTTCCTGGGCCTGGAGCTCTTGGGACCGGGGCCACCACGTTCAGTGATGTGAGTCATCCACTGCACAAGGGCAGCTGAGGGTCAAGGAGGGGCTGAAATCCAGCTGCGCGTTGCTTGGCCAGCTGGGCATCCGTGGGGCTGGGCTCATCAGAGAGAGTCCTGTCTTCTGCTCTGAATAAAAATGCGATGTGGGCTGGCTGTGCCACGCCGTGGACTTTGAGTGACGTCTGCTTCTGAACCTGGGCCTGCCCTGTCAAAGAGCAGGCCATTATGCGAGCTCCGTGGCTCTAGGTGGCCCAGCTACACAATGCCTTGGCACAGCGTACCCCCCACTGGCTCTGATGTTCAAGCTCTGCGTGACTCAGAATGACGCTTCCATTGGAAGGAGCAGCTCACCCAGCAATGCCTCTGATGGGGATCGCAAGGCTCCTTCTGCACCCAAACCAGGGTGGCCTCAGCAGCTTCCGTGAACCACAATGAACTGCTCCCTAGGATCTCACGTCAAAGGGGGCATCTGGGGCCTTCAACAGATAATCCCTCCATATCATGATACACCTGAGTCTGGGAAAGAACGACCTGCTTTCTCCACATCTTCCTCCTTTACCAAGAAAAGAAGGGACACTGGCGTGGGAGAAATTCTGGACCCAGATTCAGTTTTGATAAGAAGTGAGCTGACTGAGATAACTAACCATCTGGGTCAACATTTCTTGCCACTAGTTAGTCCTAAATGGTAGCTGGCCTCACATCCTTGGCGCACGGACTGCCCAGCTTCACCCCCTCATTTTCCCATTATTGGTTCCACGACATGGATGGTCTTTTTACACATATTTCCCAGCACCATGAGAATGCTATTGAACAAGCCTTTCATTGAGTTTTATAGTTTGCAGTATGTAGCAGATGAAATACTCACGTAGACCTTCTTTTAAAGAAATCAAGCACTTTATGTATATTATATCCAGAAGATGGCCATTAAAGTGCAAGGCATTTTCGTTGGCTGGTTAATTCCGTTTGATTAGAACACTGGGCTGTGGAGACCACGTTCTCGGGTTCCAGCCTCGAGTACTCTGAGAGTTGCTACTATTCTACGGCCACGGGCTGTTTCCTCAAACTCAGCCTCACCTTGTTACCCCAAGTGGTGTTACCCCAAGAGCACAAGGAACAAGGATGGATCAATACAAATCCATCTCCACCTCCACCACTGGAAACAAAAACTCAGAACGCCCCACCCCTCAGAGTCTTCATAGAAAACATAGCGTGGCATTTAGGAAGTTTTTGGTTTTGAAGTTCGGGCCTTCTCTCATAGAGATCCTAAAAATCTCAGGAACGTGGCAGAGTTTTCTCTTTCAGCCGGCCCTGAAACATCTCTAAGTTCTCCCATGTGCGCACTTCAGATGCTTGGAAGGTGGTGTCTGATGCTTTCTCGTTCCAAACGCTTTGTTAACAGACCTTGGAGAACCACTGAACCAACACCACTTCTGGGATGAAGGAACATCAATAAATGCTCTTCACAGAGCTTCACTGAGATCACGCTTGCTTTCCCAATACCCACTTCTCATGAAGAGCAGCCTGGAGATGTTTGGATGCCTCATCCAAGTACCAGGCTTCCTCTCACACCCTCAGCCCACGCAGTCAACATGAAGGGCCTCCATGGGGCTGCAGGAGTTCTGCTTTCTCCACAGTATACTCTGGGTTTGTCAACAAAACCCCTAAACATCTTCCACCTACAGCCTCCAGGCCTCAAAAGAGAGGGAGGGGTGGGTTCCCACCACTCTCTATCAGCCATCGGGGGTGAAGGAATTCCTGTTGGCCTTGCCTCTAACAGCCCGTGGCAGCTTCTTGGTGTATGATGTTACATGTCCGTGGCAAACCAGCCATGAAGACAGACAGGGGAACCACAGGTCTTACACTGTGCAAGTTCTGATTTCTCATGAGGAAAGGCCATGGGGAGAAAAGACCAAAGAAGAGATGGGATGAGCACGCCTATTTTAATTGCCACCTCCTAGAGTTCCTGTGGCGTTTACATCTAGCAAATTCAAAATGATGTTTAAATCCAGTTAAGATGCACCTAGCTATGACAGGTAAATGATCAGGTTGTTTTCAACCCAGAATTCTTAGACTTTTCATTAAAGGGATAAGATAACGAGACTAATCACACAGTAGTCAGGTTTACAAGGACTCTCCTCTTCAATAGAGGGAGGAAAAAGGCAAGTTAGCATCAGTGGGCTTCCACCCTTGGGGAAGGGAAATTTGGCCAGTTCCACACGTGGGATCCCTGCTCCCTGGCTGCCATGTTGGTTCTCTCTGGTTTGACGTGAAGAGTGCAGGCTGGGCCCCATGAACTCAGCAGCTTGTTTTTGACGAGTGAGTGCATGAGCGGGACTGAGTGCTTCCTGTGCATCAAGCCCTATGCCCCTGCCTTACAGAGAACATCATGGAAAGGGGAGATGGGTCTGTGCTGTTCTACAGCTCATAGCCCAGAATCTCCACCAGGCACCGTGGGGAAGACCCTCCCACGGCCGCTCCACCCCATGGCTACTGCCCTCCTCTCCCTGTCACGCTGTGCAAAGGAGGCTGACAAGGGGCTGTCAGGGATGTGGGAACTCATGCGGAGGCCACTAACACACACACGCGCGCCAGCTGTAGACCGCATCGCCACAACCCATGCAGCACGGCCGCCTTAGGCACACGCAAAAGCCGCCGACACAGCAGCAGCGGCAGCCGGCCTCGGGCACCCGCACGGTTGTCAGAGTCCACAGAGGGAAATTTGGATGTTGTTTTAGATGAGCTATGGTTCTGAGCCAATTCATTTTATGGTCCGGTTGGACGGCCTTCTCCCTGGGCTGCTGCAGAGGGTGCACCAACCGCGCAGCCCCGAGGGCAGCGGGGAGCTCCTCCCTCCTCAAGGCCACAGACAGAAGATCAAACGCCAGGCCGGAGGCTGGGCGGTTGCCCCGTGCACCGTCTGCAGAGGGAGCCGCCGGGCCTTTTGTCTTTTGCAGATCCATCCCTAGGAGAGAAGCCGCCGACCCTCGACGCTTGCAAGAGAAAACGGGTGGGTGTTTTGAGGGGAAAGCACTGGGCTCCCTCCCATCCCAAAGGAAACGACAACAATCACCACCGTACACACAGAAAACAAAACAGAGAAAAACAACCACCAAAGAAAACCGGCTGAACTTACCACACTGCGAGTGAACTTTTCTAAGGAAGTTCTACGACCTTGCTCACTTTCTGGCTTTAGGGGGACAAAAAAAAAAAAAAAAAGATAGGGAGAAAAATACAGAAAAAAAAAAATCTTCAGCTTACACATCGTTCCCCAAGAGCAGCAGCGGCAGCTAATGAACCAAAACAAAAGCAAGACAGGGCGGGGGGGGGTGGGGAACGGGACAAGAGAAGCAGCCAGAGCTGTGCGCAACAGTCAGTGGGAGAGACGGAAAACAGAGCCTCCCTGGAGCTGTGAGGAGAGAGGGCTGTCTGCTTCTAGAAGAGCCATTAATCGTGCTTCGGGGCTGAAGTAGGAGCCACCGGGCTGGGAGCCGAGCCCTCGGTCAGCAGTTGGGAACTGCCTGCTCACTGCTTTTGAGGGGCTGAGCCCACGCGCAGGAGCCAACTGGAGGCCCCAACGGGGGCCCCAAACCAGACGAGCTTCCAGGGCCAGCGGGGCCTGTGGGGGAATCCTGCTGAGACGGCCAAAGCGGCCGTGGGCGAGGTGAAGTCATCGAGTCCTCCATGAGTCTGGGTTGGGACTTTCTCTGAGATTTTTCTGCTCAGATGCAGCCAGGAAGTTTGTTAACTTCCTCAACATCCTCGTGGCCCCTAGTGACTCTCGTTCTGTGTCCTTAGGCCAAGGAGGCTCTACCCAGGTCTTTTGCAACCACCAAGATCTTGGGCCTCAGAGGGAGCGTTCTGGACAGAAAATGCTCTCTCGGTACTCGGGCAGGTGACCCCTTCCAAGGTTTACTCACGGCAGGTGACAGCAGGCGCAGGAACCTCCCAGGGACTCCAGGCTGAGCGTCTCCCCACACAGGGGGAAGAGGAGGCAAAGCCCCTGGACGCTCCCCCTAGGCCTGGCCGTTCTCCTCTAGTGGAGGAGGAGGGGGTGTGGTGTGACCTGACCCTCTCCTCAACTTTCCTGCTTTTCCAAGGGGGGAGAATTACATCCCAAATACCTGCTAGTTTATCCCAGAGCCCAGTTCCAAGGTCCTGAATCCATGCCTGGGAAACCTGGAGAGCACACACACTCACGTGGACACACACACAGCAAATAATGGAAATTAGAGAGCTGAAGAAGCAGCCAGGTGTCTGTGGGTCTGCAGGATGTGCTGGAAGCAGAGGGGGCCAAAGGTAGCCACTGTGGGTGTGGACAAGGTCAGAGGGCTTCCTCGGCTGTCATGCCCCATCCCCTCAGCTGGCTGCCGGGAGACAGAGAGGACGCTGCAGAAGGAAGACACAGCACAAAGGACACACCGCCACAGAGCCAGGCTGGTCTTTCTCCTTCAGGCCCAGGGAACTGAAGGATCCGTGCTTGGCCTGGCACCGTACGGAGTCTCCCCACTGGGGACGGCAGGACTGAGCTTCAACCCAGTGGACAACCCGGGGGCTGTCTGTGCAGCTCAAGTCAGGCCAGTCCTAGGCCCCGCAGCTGGCATTCTGCGCCTGGCATTCTTTTCCCTTGGCTCCTGAGCTGTTGCCCACAGAGAGTGGCCACTGGCCTGACTTATTCAGGTTCCTCTGCCTTGCACAGGTCCTCCGAGCTGCCCTGGAAAACTGTACTTAAGTACTGGTACGTAAGTGTTCTGGAGGGGCCCCTCAAAACCCAGCGCACCTGTCCTCGAGACCTGGCTCATCAGAGCAACTAACCTGATCTCTGAAAATACTAGGATAGACGAGGAATTAGGGAGGAAGGACTGGAAGGCTATGCCTCCAGACTCCATCAGGAGCCTTCCTGAGCAGAAAAGTGAGGCCGATTTACATCCCTCCTCTTAGCTGGACCTCGTGGCTCACCTCCCTTCATGACCTGGACATGTAGATCGCATGGTAAGCCCATCCCTGACATCAGAAGACACTCTAGGCCTACCTGGAAGCGCCGAGTTACAAATCCAGTCCATGCCTGGAGACTCAGGGAGAAATGGAAGAAGAGTAGGCTTGTCGCTGACTTTGGAAACAATTAACCCCTGGATATTGAAAGGGCTTTGGCATCTGCAAGAGCTTTCTGCCCCAAGGACACTCCTTGGTGTAGGGGCTGGAAGGCTAATTCTAACGAACTTCATCTGTGACATTTTACGGGCAGGCCGTCCGTTCCTTCCTCATTCAAGTGACCTCCTCCGAGAAGCTTTCCTCCTACGGGAGGATCTGTGGAATCTCAGCCCCACTCCCTGTGCTGGGGTGCGTTTTCCCTTTGTGCTCAGACCCACAGGGAGACTGAATGGCCTCTGGCTTCTTCTGGGTGTGTGGACAGGCCCAGCTGGGTCAGACTGCTAGAAGCTCACAATTTCCCCACACCGGGATCAGTTCAGGGTCTTGAGCCGCAAGAAATAAGGAACAATTACTTTGCCTTCTCCCCTGAGATCTGGGCTGGAGGCACCAAAGGTCTCCACAACTTTTCTTGAAAAACTGGGTATCAGAGCCATTACTGGTGGGGATGTCAGCCAGCTGCATCAGGGCCTCTCCACCTCCACCCTCTGGCAAGGGAGCGGGCTGGAGGTCAGGCTTCACATTTTCCATCGTAGTAGTGACACCTGATGGAAGGGATGCAGGCCAACAAGAAAGCTGGGTTCCTCACACTCTGGGAGTCCCCGAAGTCTCCTTCTCTTTCTCAGGCTCTTGGGGATGTCCTCAGGGCTACCTAAGGGCAGGCAAGCAGGATATAAAGGCTCTTCTACACTCGGGAGTGCTGTGGGACCAGCCAGATATGGAGACAAGGATGCTGGCATGTGAGGTCACAGTACACAGAAAGAGGGGCTGTGTGGCTGAGAGAGGAAGCCCGACAGACAGCGTGTTGCTGGACAACCACAGGCTCAGGGACTGCTGCCGGGAGGCTGAGAGGGAGAAGAAAGGGATGCGCACAGTCCTAAGCGGCATGGCACAGGAGTCCCGGGACTTGGTGCAAGGAGAGTCCCATTAACCACACGTGGGCCTCAGATGAGAACCAAGACGAGCAGAGCGTTTGCAGGCATACTGGAACCTTGAGCCGTCCCTCCTGCCTCCCCTTTTCCGGACCCCATGTCCCTCCTGGCTCTTCCTTCCCTCCTCCCATAAATCCAGCTGAGTTCATCCCTGCCTCAGTCACTCCCCACCACCCTGCATGCTGAGGGTCCCCGCACCCCCAAGTCCAGACACTGAGGGCCACAGGGAACGAGGACTTCATTCAGAGTGGAGGAGGAGGAAGGAGCTAGGATGCCGTTACTTCTTGATTAAAAGAAAAAGCAAATGCTGTGGGGCAGGTGAGGGAGAGGGAGGGGCAACCACCCCAGGAAGGACTTCGGGTGCCAGATCGCCCCCTGGAAACCTATAAGCGTTTCTATCCAAGGGGGGCGCCCCAATCCTTGCCTCATACTCATCTCTGAGCCCGTTGGGGACAGAAAATCTGTGGGGAGGGGGCTGGACTCTTCAGTGGTTTCCTAAGGGATTGGCTGATGTCACTGCCAGCCCTGTACTCCTGGGCTGAGCCACTGCGGCCTCAGAATTTGGTCACACTCTCCGCTGTGGGCAGGACACGCAGATGGAGATGATGGGTCCAGGGAGACAGGATGCCACACCCTGGACCTTGTGCGGGGGCTGATGTGGTGACAATCCTAATTATATTCTATTGGAGTGGGACCAGGTACAGAGGGAAAGAAGAAAAGAGAAAAGAAATAAAACCCAAGGGATGACATTCTCATTTCACACCGGCAGGAAGCAGCAGGCAGAGGTCAACAGTGCTAAGAAAGGCAAGGCTGCCCCTCGCAGGTACCTTCTTCCTGGCGAGCAGCAAGTCCTGGTAAGCATTTGACCGGAGGAAGCGGGCGTAGCTGTCGCTCTTCATCAGCTTGTAGATGTGCTCCTGGAAAGGCGGGAGGTGGGAAGACACAAGAAAGAACTGTCAGCCAGTGCTAAAGGGAACTGCGACCCAACTGGCCACTGTGTTAGGAAAGAAACAAACAAACCGAAATACGCTTGTCTGTACCTGGAAAAACATGTAACATGTTGGCTTTGTTTCGTTTTTTTCCCACTCAGAAAACACCAACCAAAACCTATTTTCTCTCACAGAGTGAAAGATCCTTGAGGATCATGTCGCAGAGGCTATGTAATTGGGCCTTGGGGCCACGTTGGGATGCAGTACTGCTTAATGATTAAAACCACGGCACAGCAATAAGAAGGAAGAGATGACTGATGCACCCAACCACTTGGATGAATCTCAAAGGAATTATGATGAATGAAAAAAAGCCCCAGAAGGTTACATACTGTATGATTCCACTGGTATGACATTCTTGAAATGACAAATTATAGGAACAGACAACAGGTTAGTGGTTGCCAGAGGTTAGGGACAGGCGAGGGGCAGGGAGGGGAGGGAGGTGTGGTTATAAAAGACAACAGGAAGGATTCTTGTGGGGGTGGACTAGCTCTGTATCTTGACACATCTTACACATGTGATAGAGTTGTATAGAACTAAACACATACACACACATACGAGGGCAAGTAAAATTGGGAAATCTGATAAACTCGGGGGATGTAGCAATGTCAACGTCATGGCCGTGATATTGTAGTATAGCTTTTGCAGATGTTACTGTTAGGAGAAACTGGGTACATGGGATGTCTCTATATTATTTCTTATAACTGCTTGTGAAGCTAAAAGTATCTCAAAATAAAAAGTTTAATTAAAAAAAAAGTCTACAGGCAACGATGCAATTGGGTCAGTTTGTGCATGTCAGGGCCACCATCCCATCCTGGAAGGGGACCCTTAGAACCAGATCGTGGGGGCATCTGGGCAAATATGCCAGGCCTGAGTCTTCCATCCAGGAGGGGCAGATGCTGGGGCATAGTGCCTTCCTGGGCTCCTAGAGGCATTACATTCTGGCCATGGCAACGGATTTTGCCCTTCACTTCCAGCTAATTCCTATAGCCTTGTGATCCCTTCCTAATAGATCTGTCCTCATTAAGGGCAGGGAAAGCCTGTTTCATTAAAAGACGGAGCTTGTCCATTGAAAAAGGGTTATTTATTAGTGGAAATGGATGGTAGCTCAGCTGCACAGGAAAGCCTGGCTGTCCCAAGAGAGGACCTGTTAGGAGGAGGGTGGGCTTTCCCTAGGGAGGGTGGAATCATCAGGCAGGGAAGCATCTTGCCTGATGTACACTCATTGTTCATCCCACGATGCTGGACAAGGGCCCCAGTGCTCAGGGGAATGGAGAGCTGGTCAGTGAAGAGAATGGTCAGCAAAGAGGCTGGACTGGTCATTAAGGACCTCTTCCTCGGGTACTCTTCCCAGGGGAGGAGGAAGGGGAGGTAGAGACTTCTCCTCAGCTGGGGGCACATTTAAGAAATACCTGGCCAGACTGCTGGTGCATCCCAGAGGAAGCTGGGTGATGACGATGGCTTGCCAAGACCCTCTTCCTACCTACCTCAAAAGAAAGTGAAGACAGAAAGCAAGAATCACCTTGCTGACATGTGGACCCCTCTCAGGTCATCTTCAGATGGACCATATGCAGACCTATTTGGGCACCAGCTTCATTCTTGCCCAGATGCCCCCATATTTATAAAAGCGGGTGCAGCCCTACTCGTGGGAATGGGGCCACTGAAAGGAACCCAGTGAAACGAAACACTGGCTTCAATCTGAATCTACTTTGATGATCCAGATGTGTTCTGAGTTAATAAACTTAGTGGGAACACATGTCGCTGAGTGTTTTTCTGCAAATTTCAGACAAAACCCCAGCCCACTCTAGTTTAAGCTCCTTGAGGGAACAATGTGTTTTTAATCTCTTATATGTGCATAGCGTCCAGCACAGGGTTAAATGTTAGCGGAATTTATGTTGCTTTTTGGTTCACTGAAATGCTGGTCTGAGTTTCCAAGTACTGAGCAAGTTTGCAGCCTCCATACTTGTTTTAGTTTATGATCAGATCCTGCTCTCTGTATGGAAGGAGAGTGGGGATCACACTCAACTCAAAGGAAGTCCCGATGTGGGCCTCGTGGCTAATGGCCTCAGGGCCTAGACCGAGGGACATCATGGTCTTTGCATTTGCTGTCCCTTTAAAGTGGTCTAACATTTACATCTTAGGTACAAATGTTAACCCAGAGAGAAACTATCTCGCTGTCTCCTTCTTCTTGTCTCAGGCATGGCTTCTGTCTGGCCCACGGAGCCAGGTTGCTCCTGAGTCATCTGGAAAGGCCTGGCCCTCAGGCCTGGCCCCTCTCCAAACCCCTCTCCAAGGCAACAGGCCCATGCTTCTTGTTCTGACTTCTCAGAGGAATCTAAATCCCCAAGTATATCTCACAAAATACCCCCTGCTCCCCCAAGAAGAGGAAGGAAGCCTTTCCCAGCCCAGCCCTTCTGGCCTTGGCAACAAATTTCACCCCTGATCTAGCTAATTCCTCCAGCTCATCGTGGGCAGGAAAAGCCACTGAAAGAAAGAACTTGTCAACTGAGAAAGAATATAGGATAAAGCAGATGCCTCAACATTTGATCCCCAGAATATTTGTTGAGCATCTCCTAGGTGCCAGGCACTGTGTCAGGCACTGAGATTCCGGCATCGCCAAGACAGAAGAGGTCCCCGCTGTCATAAAGCTTAGAGTTCACTGCATAAGGGCGTGAGGGATACAAGGAAGAAGAGCAGGTTCAGGGTGCTGTGAACGGGTATAACTGAGGATGACCTACC
The DNA here is from genome assembly GCF_949774975.1 of Lagenorhynchus albirostris. Taxonomy (NCBI): domain Eukaryota; kingdom Metazoa; phylum Chordata; class Mammalia; order Artiodactyla; family Delphinidae; genus Lagenorhynchus; species Lagenorhynchus albirostris. Next base: position 29,880,582 of record NC_083095.1, read on the forward strand.
CTGTCCGAGGTGGGGAATGGCTGTCCCTCAACCAGAAAGAGCCTCATCAAGGTAGGAAGAGCTGAGTAGACAGGAATGTGTCTCCCAGTTCCTAGTCTGGTCAACCAGAGCAAGAAGGACAACCCAGGGCCGAGGAGTAGCAGGCAGTGGTGGTCCCCTCTCGGGGGTGGGGGTGGGGCAGTTGATGTGGGTCAGAGGGGCAGTTTGGGCACTGCTCTTGTCCTCTCTATGTCACATGCCAACCTGGCAATTCGTTGCCAAGGCCAGAGCCAAGGTGAGGACCTTGTGGGGAGAGAGTATGGCCTATTGGATGTGGGCTGCATAAGGCAGTCTCACTCTGCCAACCTCGTTGCTAGCCCTTGGCCATCATTATGACCGTCTCAGATTACCCTGTAAGGAAACAACCACCAAAACAACACGAGCATGTGCAAGGCATGGTCTGAGCAAAACAGAATCCAAGAACCTCTGCAGATCGCTCATGCCCCCCACAGGGCCCGAGGCTCCAGGCCCCTCTGGGGCCTCCTCTCCCACAGCCTATGGATCCAGGACTCTCCTCTACCCTCCTCTCCTCCCCCGAGCAGAGAAGTGCAGCCTCTGATGTACCCAGTTATGGAACTCTGTGCCTTCTTCCTTGCCAGCTTTGTCTAAGAAACACAAAGACAGTAAACAGTGGGTGGGGGAATGGAGTGCTGAGGTTTTTCTGGGAATGAGAATTAAGATAGGACTCAGGGTCTTTGGCCAGTTCCCAAATGCAATGAGTTTATCACTGCCAGGGACAGCAAGTGTACAAAGCTCTTGGCAGTGACCCCTACTGATTTATGAGGGGTTCTGGTTTGTTTCCACTGCTTTGCAGACAATCAGTCTTAAGGAAAATGTATATCCAGAATCTGCAAGAAGCAGGAGAGCCACTGGCGAAACCAGCGAGAGCTCACCGACAGAATGAGGGAAAGGGCCAGACAGAAAGAAGTTTGCGTTTCTCTTCTTTGCTTTTTCTTGTCTTTTCTTGTTTTATTTCCTTCCCTCCCTCCCTCCCTCCCTCGTTCCCTCCCTCGTTCCCTCCCTCGTTCCCTCCCTCCCTTCCTTCCTTCCTTCCTTCTTCTTTCCTTCCTTCCCCAGACCCCTCCCTCCCCTACTCCCTCTCTCTCTTTCTAAAAAACGGATAATTGAGTTGACTGTGAACAAGCAGAACTACCAGAGTCCACATCTGCCTTCCTGACACGTAGGGAGGCACCTGCTCCAGGGAGGGTGAGGATGGTTCTCCATAGGTAGAGAAACTGATGCCCTAAGGCCCTAAGTCATACTGGACATCTTAGCTACAATTCTCAGTGGGAGGAGGGAATCACACCCCATGGCGGTTGACAGTTACAGTACATGGATGTCACCCTGATGAGACACTCCACCCTTATCCAGGGCCAAGCCCAAGGTGGGAGCTTTGCTTACCTGGGACGCTAAGGCAGAAGCAAAACCAACTGGAACCATGGGCAAGATTTTATAATAACTTTAAATGGAATGTAATCTATAAAAATATCGAATGATATGTTGTACACCTGAAACTCATATAATATTGTAAATCAACCATACTTCAATAAAAAAGATTCAGAAAAAAAAAAAAAAAAGCAATGGAGTGAAAGAAAAAAAACCCTAAACCCAAAATGACTGGAATCAGTGGAGTCCGAGACATGCGGGAGGAGGAGGGAGCAAGCAGTGCAAGCTGTCTCAAAACCACACCTGCTACAAATCAATGTTTTGCAGTGAGGGTCCTCATTTGGAAATCTCCTTTGTTTTTAGACAAGACACGGTGGGCCTCACAGCGCTGGGGAAGGTAATCAGACAAATGCCTGGGCCTTGGGCCCCAAGCATGCTGGAGCAGTTAGACTACTTCAGAACACCCTTACGTCCTCCTCTTTGCTGTGGCTTCCTGAAACAGCTACGATCTCATCCCCCAGCTTTAGCGCATCCTCCTGGAGTGGGAGGCCGCTCAGCTGGAGCACTGCACAGCTGCCAGGAGCTTTTCTTGGGATTTTCAAGTGTCCTGTTTTTCTTTTGCAGATGGATATGTCTCTGTCCTCTGTCCTCTTGGGAACACCCAAGCTTCCTGGAACAACATCCAGCCTTTGGGAACTGTTGGGTCCCTTGTGGTCCCTTGAAGGAAGATGACGCTGTGGGGCAGGATGTGACATTGCCGTGTGAGACGCTGGAAGGGGGGCTGGGCTGGGGGCCAAAGGTTTGGATTCAGGTCCTGAGTCTGCCTTTTCCAGCCCCGTCGAGCACACAATTAACTGAGGAAATACAAGGAAACACATGACGAAAACTATACACATGTAAAGTAATGATGATAACTGGCCTTCATGTTGGGACTGTCCTTGCCAGGGATGACATGGGAAGGAGACCAAAGACCAGAAGGTTCCCGGGGAGGAGGAAAGGTGAGCGGAGTCCAGCTGTATTATTTCCATTGCTGTTGTTGTTTGCTCTGAATCAGTGCTTAGGTTTAAACAACCCCATTTTACAGACGAGGACACTAAAGCTCTACAAAGTTGAGTGACTTGCCCAAGCACAGAGCAAGGATTTGAGCCCAGGGTTCTGAGACCCCAAAGCTCGCACTCTTCCCTTGGTACACGGTGCTGTTCATGGTCCTTGAGTTGGGGTTTTGAGGGAGTCAGGTTCTGTGGCTGAGACAAAGTCCTCAGCGTGTGGTTAGCAGAAGCGTCAGGGGCCTCCTTTCAATCTTTAACCTGAGTCATCCCAGGGGTAGATGCAACTGCCATTCACCATTCCCTTTCGGGAACTGTTCACCACCACGTTGTCAGTGACAGCAACGGCCAAGTCTCCCAGGGTGACACAGGCTCTCACCTCACAGGTCATGTACGACTTGCCTTCCGCACCAGAAGGAAGGGCCGAACTGGCAAAGCTCTGAGGGCTGACCGGGCCTCTGGGAAGTCACAGGCAGCAAGTCTGTGTCACAGAAAGTCACCCAGAAGATGTATGAGTCTCACCTTTCAAGAGACTCTTGAATATCTTAAACCAAAGGTCTTCAGACCTTAGGCATGGTTAGCTGAAGCCTAAAGAAAATGAATACTTTTCTCATCATGGGTCCTTCAGGAGGACAGAGGGTGGGACTGCCCAGTGGTAGGGAATTGATGGGGATCCTAAGTCAGTATCTGCTTAATAAACGTAGAAAAGACTCACTTGAGTGCGTACAGACGCTCATCGGAGTGAAGGACAGTAGCTTGTCCTCGTGGATGCGGCTTCGGGTGACCATCCTAGGAGCCTGTGGATCTTTTCTTCCAGGTTTTTTCCTTCTTTTTTAAAATTGAAATATAGCTGATTTACAATGTTGTGTTAATTTATGCTGTACAGCAAAGTGATTTAGTTTTATATATATATATATATATATATATATATATATATATATATATATACATTTAAAAAAATATTCTAGGATCCCGTGGACCTTAAATGAGAAGTTCCCATTTGGATTTCTTTGTCCTTCTAAGTGGTACGTGGCGGACACTGTTTCCATGGAATGCAACATTCAAGTCATAAGAGAGTGTAAGAGTGAATTATCTTTTGCCTTTACATTGCAAAGCATCTGTATAAACACGTTCAATTTAACTGGCCAAAGGGCACAGTATTTTGATGCTGTTCAATCCCTATTCTTAGATAAGAGTAGCTTCAAAGACAGCTTTGCATATTTCCTTTCACCTACCCGAATACCACGGGTATTAACTTAGACAAATGTTTCCTTCTCCTCTTCAAGGTCATGGGGCTTGGTGCAAGAAATCTCTGCTCTGAAGCATCAACAAAGAAAGTTTGGAATTTAGTTCTCTGACGCCTTCTCTTCAAGAGCTACTCGTCTGTGTGGTAACAAACAGAAACCGCTCACAAGCAACTGATTTGTTCTTTTCAAAATGCATCCCTCCCTCTGCCGTTCATTTCCCTAAAATAAAACCACCCACAGGATAAAATGAGTAATCCCTGGAGTAAGCATGCCACGGCATTTTTTATTAAGATATGTCTGGCATGGGAAGCCTACTAGGAAATGCCTCCAAATGAGGATTAATATCGGGAAACTTGGTGTAGTCCTGTGATACTGGCCCACAACGCCACCACCTCCGCCACTGGGGCAAAGATTTAACAGCCTTCGCCAAGCTAGGAAGACATCTGCTGCTGAGTAATCTGGGGCAAATGTAAACGTGGGCTCCACTGGACTCTGGCTTTTGAACAAAGCAAATGTTAGAGGCCTTGCATTCCTTAATCAAGTTGCTTTTAAACATCTAAGTTTAGGTAAGAATAGAGACTGCTGACTAGAGGCTTCTTGTCCGCTCACTGTGGGTGTAACTCGATGGTGTATTTCTCAGCTCTTGTATCACCCTGACCTCATTTTGACCTCGAGGTTGCTCTCTGATCACTCCATGCATAGATGATGGCCAAGTGGAGGTTTGGTAACTTAGATTGGGGTCTGCTTAAGAGGAGAGCTTATGTATCTGTATATTCCCAGAGCCTAGAACATCTGGCCCTTAGTGGATATTCCAAGTTTTGCTGAATTGGCATGTTATGGAAATTGGATTTAACCAGTATTTATTGAGCACCTACTATATGTGCTCCTCAAGGTTGTGTGGCAAGATTTTTCAAAGTGGAAAACCAAGGGACAAATGGCCTTTTACTTATTTATTTTAAATGATAGGGACAGCTGAGGGTATTATTCTGGACTGAGTTGTCAAGGGAATTTTTTTATTTAAAACAAAACTGTGTGCAGAGCATTACTTTAATGTTGTAGGGATTTACAGAAGGTAAGGAAGGCCAGATGTCTGCTCCCAGCAAAGAACTTAAAATCCAGAGGCACTGGAGGCCAGACACTGCAGGTACAGGTCTGGATGGAGCATCTCAGCAGCTACTGCAGGTCAGGAAAGCAGGGTGGCTTGGACATGTAGGAAACCTACATGGGAACCTGCAGGGACCAAAGCCAACAGGCTGGATTGGTCCATCAGATTCAACTGTCAATCCCTTTGATGGACAGATTTCCAATCGAATCCAATCTCAGTGAAGTGGTTTCTTAGGCCTGTTTTGTTTTATTTGTAAAGAATGATGTGCTCGGGCTTCCCTGGTGGCGCAATGGTTGAGAGTCCGCCTGCCGATGCAGGGGACATGGGTTTGTGCCCCGGTCCGGGAAGATCCCACATGCCGCGGAGCGGCTGGGCCCGTGAGCCATGGCTGCTGAGCTTGCGTGTCCGGAGTCTGCTCCGCAACAGGAGAGGCCACAACAGTGAGAGGCCCGTGTACCGCAAAAAAAAAATAAATAAAAAAATAAAAAAGAATGATGGGCTCTTGGATAAGCTGTGCCCAATGGCAAAAAGCCATCTGGGTCCTTAATATCCTTTGCAATTTCCCTCAGTGTAGAACTTCACAGGCCACAGGTCAAGGTCTCCCAACTCAAATGGGAGAATGAATGTCCATGAAATGGATGGATGGGGAGATGGACGAATGACTGAGTGGATCCAGTGACACAGTGCTCGGAACATCCTAGGATACTCTGAGACTTTTAAAATTGAAGCCAGGCAGCCACTGCACCAGCCTGCTGACTCCAGTCTCCCTCCTGCAGCCTGTGGAGGCTCTGGAAAGAGATGAACGCCCTGAGAGGAGGTCTTAGGCTCGCGATACTTCCTGTGGTTTCATTCTCTCCTCCAAAAACCACCAGCAGAGCTTCGGACTCCATACCCCGAGATTCAGACCTCTCTCAGCTTCAGCTTGCTCTGCTCATCACCATTTCACTCCTCCTCTTTCAGCTCTAAGCCTTCAATGTTTTCCTACTGTCTTCAGACTGAGAAAGTTCAAATTCCTTAGGAAGACACTCAAGGCCCCCCAGATTTGGCTCCTACATACTTTTTATTTTTGAATTTCCCCCCCCTAAGAACCCCTTCTAAGAGCAGACCCTTCTTGGGAGAACTGGTTTTAGATCTAGCTTGGAATTTTGAGATCTCAGGGAATACTAAAGCCATTAATTTTTGTGAGTTCACACATATAAGTATATAGCACTTTACTTATTCAAAGAATTTTCAGTGCTATTAGCTCATCTGATTTCTAAAAAACCCTTAGACGGCTGTAGAGAAGACATCATCCCCATTTTACAGAGGAGAAAACTAGGGCACAAAAGGTCAAGATCCTTGCCTAAGACCACATAGCAAGTAGGTGGCAATGCAGCTCCTGCGGATGCCCCAAGATGGAGAACAGAGAATTCAGTCTCTAGCATAAAGAACTGAGTCCTTAAAAAAAAAAATCATGCCTCATTTTTCTTTTTTTTTTCTCCCCTCACGAGGCTAAATCTGTGAAACTGGAACAACACAGCAAACAGCTGAGGGCTATGGTCACAGCCCACAGATCTTTATGGAAGATTTGGTCTTGGCCCAAATTTTCAAAAAAGCCAAATGGATCGGCAAAACACAAGTGCAAATGCTGGGCCCATGCTGACGGGGCATCTTGTGAGATATTTCCACAGGAAGCAAACACAGGCAATTAACTTTGCTGTAACAATGCATGTGGTCAGATAAAAGACAAAACCGTCAGAGGGAGCCTGCACCCCACCCCCAGGCCCCATTTCAAATGAATGCATAAAGCTGGCTGAGCCTTCACTCCGGCTACTGACCCCTAATAGCAGGACATATACTCAACATGTCTATTGGCATTTTGACCACTGTTGGTTGGCTTCTGAGAACCATGTGACCGGCTGAGGAAGCCACCCCAGAGCTCCTGATCCCAATAGGGGGATGGAGGGGGGCATTCCAAAGGGCTTGGGTGTTACCATTCCCACTTCTCAGATGGGCAGACTGAGGAGAGCAAGCTTAAAGGACTTACAATCTTACAATCCTAGACAAAGCATATGGCTGAAACAGGATCAGAGCCTGCTCCCCAGCTTGGGGACCTTCTCTAGGGACCTGGAGTTTCTCCAGGTCTCTGCATGACAACCAAGCCCTCAGCTCTAATAACCCAGGGGCAGTGTGATCTGAGCTGCAGACTTGACCAGCAAGTTGGGAGATCGGAGAGCAAGTCCTGGCTGGGTCTTAGCCTCCTCTCCTTACCTGGAAACTTCTAAGTCACACCCGTGCAGCGGGTGCGGGCAGCAGTGCTGGCCAGGAAGGGTAAGGCAGTGTGAAGATCATGGTACTGGCTGACTTCCCCTTGGTCGGTTGGCTCCGTAACTCTCGACCTTGATGCAGAAACATTCGCGGAGGTTGGTGGGCTGCTGTTACTGCACCAGCATGGTCTACTCTAACCTACTCTCCCATATAAATGAAAGATTAACCACTCCCAAGTCTCTCTATCTTCTATCTTTCTGATTTGTTGAAGTGTTTCAATGATTTTCATGATATATTGTTCAGCACAGTGGTCTCAAACTCTATTTCTTTATGTTATGTGAACTAAGAATGGTTTTTCTATTTTTAAGTGGCTGAAAAAAAATCAAAAGAAGAATAATATTTCATGAACAATGATAAGAAATTGAGCTTTCAGGGTCCATAAATAAAGTTTTTCAACACAACCATGCCCACTTATTTATGTATTTTACATTGTGACACTGTTACGGTGTAGCTGTTTTTATATGGCAGAATTGAGTCGTAGTGATATAAATCATATGACCCACAAACGTCAAAATTTAAACTATCTGGCCCTTTACAGAAGAAATTTAGCCTTTTAAATTAACTCTTAGTTTAGTGTAAAAGGCAGGCTACAGAATCACCCTATTTGCATAAACACTCTTTACACATAAGTTGAGAGAAACAAAACACTAGAATAGGAGTTATCTCTGGGTACTAAGGTTATATGCAATTATTTGAATTCTTTCACCAAACTTCCTAAACATAAAAGAATAAGAAAAGAGTATTGATGACATTAAGGAAATAATATCATAAATATCTTATCTTACTGTGAGCCAGACACTGTTAGTTGTTGACATGCTTCATTTCACTTAATTCCCTTTCTACAGTGTAGGTACCATTGTATCTGTGTTCTACAGATGAGGAAAAGAAGACTCAGGGAGTTTAAGTAACTTGCCCAAGGTCAGAGGGCTAGTGAGAAGCATTCTGTATATTTATGATGAAAACACACTTAAGAAACAAAAGGGGACAAGCTGAAAAGAAATTGATTTAGGAAGAGTACTTTATTAGAATTCAGAGAATCCCAGTCCTAACAGACACTGAGGAGGTTAGAGATGCTTTGGGTATCCTCAGTAAGGTGATACAATATATTTGGAAGTATGTACCTGAAAAATGGCAGAGAACTGTGCTAATGAAGGCTGTGTATCCAGAAACATGTCACGGCACAATGTGCTGACTTCCCAAGTTTTCCCATCAAATATTCCTTGACTTAGTAATAACATAAATGTCAGGAAGAGAGGACTGGTTGACTAAACCATAGTACTTCCACACAATGGAGTACTATGCAGCTATTAAAGAACCAGGCAATAACCACATCACTGCTGTTAGGTGGCACTGCGATTTTGAGACTGCTCTGTGGTGATGCAGGATAAAGCAAATAACGTGAAGTACTAATGCTATCATCTACGGCGTCCTTGAGAACCAGGATTCTCAGCATAGAGAAAGGTGACACAGACATAAGAAAGAAGTTAAATAGAATCCCCTGTAGTTTTGAGTTTGAATGGAAAGTATCAGTATGTACTCGTGATGTATTTTTATCAGAAATAACAACTACCTATTTCCTAGCTCTGGCCACTGGAAAGGCCTAAAAATGATGACCAACCCAGGAACAATGAGTGCCTCTAAGTGCCCAAATTATGGTCTCTAAAAACCATTTCCCCCTAAGAGGAACCAGCGATTCTTAGAGAACTAGCTGATGCCAGGTCTGGGGACTGGCCTGGATCATCTTAGTTTCCTTGGTGTTTGAATGACATGAAAGACTAGTAGGGTCATGTCAGAAGGAGCCAACAGGGCAGAGATGGCACGATCCAAACACTGATAAAAATAATAAACAAAATGGATAAAACACATCAAATATGTTTAAACCCACAGGTTTACAAGGATACTAAAAGACAGACACACAAAAAACCCCTCATTGGTCACCACTGGATGATGACAGTAAACCATTCATTATTTTTTAAATTGGCAAATAAAGGGACTGCATCCAACACATATTCCATCTTTCCTATGTGAACTGTATGACTAGATAATCAAATGGTAGATGCATTTGATTATTTGTATTTCAGTTAATAAATGAAGAAAGAATGATAGAATTAGAACAGCATTTTGTAACCCCTAATTAACTAATGGATTTAAGCAATAAGCATCAATAGCTGCTAAAACCACAAAGAGAGACAATTAGACATCATGTGCCTTCTGACAAGACAGCACAGCACAGTCTAGGAAGTAATTTTGCCCACAAAAATCAAACTTAAATCTGATTAAACACCTAAGTCAAATGACCAGTTTATAGGAAATGCAGATGGTAGAAGGACACGTTAAATAGTACCACAGCGTTGCAGTCAGAAAAATCCAGACAATGGAATCTCTCCAGCACAAAGGATCCAATTTCTTCATTAAGTAAATGGCAAGGGGTTGGGGTGGGTGGGTTGGGAGGATGTAAAAGGAACCCGTAGATTACGAGGCGCTTAAAAGACAAGGTGATCTACTGTGATGTGTGGGCCCTGTTTGGATTCTGATTTTGAATAACGATTTTAAAAAGGCATTTATGGAACTACCATAAATTTGAACACTTGCACGACATTTGATGATATTAAGAGATAACTGCTAATTTGTTAAGGCATTGTGGTAATGTTAAGACCAAAGGGTCAGTTTCTCTTAGAGAGATACACACCTAACTATTTACAGTGAAATGATACAGTCTTGGATTTGCTTTAAAACAAACGGTGAAAAAATAGGTGGGGACACAGATAAAAATGAGATCAGTCTTGTATAGACGATTGCTGAGTCTGGATGAGGGTCCACAAAGGCTTGTTGTTCCATTCCTTCTACTTTTCCACATGTTTACAAGTTTCCATAATAAAACATGAAAATAAATCCTTCCTGATATCATGATCAGAGCAATAATACTGGGCGGGGAGCATCATGGTTCTGACCAGTCTCCCTTTTCTCATGTTTCATGAATAATGGAGAGTTGAGCTTTGTGCTTCAGATTGTTCATCTGGGGAGCTTCTCCATCACCCATGGGGGTTCTCCATCACCCATGGAGCTTCTCCATCATCCATGGAGCTTCTCTATCACCCATGGAGCTTCTCCACTACCCATGGAGCTTCTCCATCACCCATGGGGGTTCTCCATCACCCATGGAGCTTCTCTGTCACCCATGGAGCTTCTCCATCACCCATGGAGCTTCTCCACTACCCATGGAGCTTCTCCATCACCCATGGAGATTATCTACTACCCATGGAGCTTCTCCATCACCCATGGAGCTTCTCCACTACCCATGGAGCTTCTCTATCACCCATGGAGATTATCTACGACCCATGGAGCTTCTCCATCATCCACGGAGCTTCTCTATCACCCATGGAGATTATCTACGACCCATGGAGCTTCTCCATCTCCCATGGAGATTATCTGCGACCCATGGAGCTTCTCCATCACCCATGGAGCTTCTCCACTACCCATGGAGCTTCTCTACACCCATGGGGATTCTCCATCACCCATGGAGCTTCTCTATCACCCATGGAGATCTCTCCACCACCGAGATTCTCTATCACCTGTGGAGATTCTCTACTACCCATGGAGCCTCTCCATTACCCACGGAGTTTCGCCATCACTCTCCTCACCACGATATGTCACTATGTGCTTGGGACACATACACACACGTACAAAAATCTACTGGGAAAAAAAAAAGATTTCTCATGACTTAAATATTTTGCTTTGAAGGTGCAAAGGGTGCGAGGGACCTCATAAAGCAAAGTCACTGAACTCTACAGAACCAAATCTACCTGGCACAGGTGTTCAGTGGAGCTCATGACCAGGGGGAGAGAAATGATAGTCGTGGTGTTGAGGTTGGTAGGTATTTCCATTCTGAAGTTCTGAGCAAATCTGGATGATGACACACTGGCTGTGTTCTCATGCCATTACCTGCATCGGTGACTGTTTCCTAAATTAGGTAATGTCTGTGGGAGGGCAATCTCGCTAAATTCTCACCTGGGGACCTTACAAGTGAGAGAAATGAAGAGGGTCGAGGGGACAAGAGCAAAACCTTAAGCCCTGTCATGGAGTGTAGGATGGCGGAAGGAAATAAACGTTAGGACCCAGGAAGTGAGAAATGGGTCTGATGCTCATCTCTAGAAATGGCCCCTCCCAGCCCTCAAGTTAAACTTGCTGCTTAGGAGGCTTCTGGTTCTTTCGTCAGCCTCACCAGCAGCTGTGTGGTAACGGTGCTTAGCAGGGGTGTGAGTTTCCCTCCCCCAACCACCAACCATGGGTCCCTTAAACCCTAGAGCTCATCCTGTTGAAGCACTTCATTTACTGGTGACACTGCCCATTTCCTTGTCTGTCTCTCCCACTAGGCTTTAACTCCCTTGAGGGCAGGGGCTTTGGCCTGTTCCTCGTGGTATCTCATCACATGGCACAAAGCTCCCCAGTCACCACAGGGTTGGGAGTCACTGTGGAAGCAGGGCAGGGTGGTAGTTATGAGAGTGGGCTTGACCCCCGGCCCCGCCAGCTACTGTTCCCAGGTTGCCAATGTTGTGCTATGGTGTCCAGATTCTACTATGACTTATTACAGGACTTCAGGTTTTGTAAAACGCTCTGAGGTTTTCCTGGAAAAGACACCACATGTAATGGTAAATTTCTATTTCTATTGAACAACGTAACTCATCTAGGAAAACAATCCTCCTGGAATTTTTTTGTGCACCTACCTGGAATGGTCTCCACTGATGGCCTTATAAATAACAAAACCTGAAATTGTGACTACATACAATGCCTTGGATGTGTGTTAAAGGGTGGGGTGGTGGAGTGGAAAAGTGAACATCTTGGGACAGAACTATTCGACTAGATAAGCAAACCTGGGCATCTTCGAATGTGTATCTCCCTCCATCTTTGACGTTTTGACTGGTTATCTCGTAGCTGTGAGAATCCAGATTGATTGCACTTGGGGCTCCGGGGGCCAGAAACTCTTGCCAGATTTCTTCCACCCTCTTGGCCACATCTTGTAGGGGTTGTTTCTTGAGATCTTGGACAGCCAACCAGAACCTGAAATGGAAGCACAAAGACAGTCTGTTCCATGGGCTTAGTCAATAGCTGCTCTGCTGGACATGGTCCCAGAACTGACCTCCCATGGCATTCATTCTGCTGCATCCCCAAGCCTTCCCAGTGGCCACTTCACACATCACGAAGGCCGCAGGGCCTGCTGAGAATACAAAGGCGTTCCATTATTGCACTAAATGCATGTTAGAAGATCACTGTGCTCTTGATTACCAAAAAGAGATTTCTCTCCCTCTACATCAAGGCTTCTCAGCCTCGGCACTATTGCCATTTCGGGCTGGATAAATCTTTGTTGTGAGCGCTGCCTTGTTCATTGAAAGAGATTTAGCAGCAATCTTGGCTTCGACCCATAAGATGCCAGTGGCATCCCCTCCCCAGCTGTGACAACCAGAAAATTTCTGGACATTACCAAATGTCTTCTGGGAGATAAAATCACCCCTGACTGAGAACTACCACTTGACATAGATGCCACGCCACAGACAATGTGAGTCCCTTTGCCATATCTGGTTGGGATGTGGCGGCATCCAAATGAAGGAGAGGTCAAAGAAGCAGATAGAATCTGGGCGTCATTAAGAATATTCGAGCTGGAAGGACCCAGTCATTCATATTATAGATGGAGAAACCGAGCCTGTTTGCAACACCAGTATCAGGCATGGTGCTTGGCATATAGTAGGTGCTCAATAAATGTCTGTTGGAATGCAGATGGGCTCATCTGGAACAAAGCTGAAGGGACATACGTGGGGAACCTCTCTACTAAAAGAGTCTCCAGGGATCACTGGAGAGAAAAACCTCGTGCTCACATCCATATTTGCCTCCCACAAATCCCTCAGCAGCAGCATGGTGTTAGAGAGGTGGGCGCGAGCTGTGAGCTCTTTTCTGCTGAGAGCAACAGTAGCCAGGGCCAAAGCTTGGACAACAGCTCCCTAGGTCATGAGGATGGTTCCCGAGGCATCCCTGGAGAGGGCTTTCAGCAGGACTCAGGTCTGGGTGGCACATTTCATGCCCTGTGAACAACAGAGTCCAGTTTCCCCATCAATGAGACATGAGGACAGGCTCCTGGCTATGTGGTTACCACAGCCACGGGTATCACACCTACTCAAGCCAACAAAAGGGCAGGGACAAGAGAAGCTGAACCACGACATGGAAGAAGGTGCATTCAATCTGTCATCGAATTTCACCCACAGTAAGATGTACTCTGTTTTTTAAAGGGTAAGCATATTTTTCTGTTGCTCTTCAGAGAAACGTCTGTGTAGTCAAGTGCATGGCCTAAAGGTGCCACCCAGTGGCCAACTCAGGTAATGCAGCTCCATTTACACAAGGACAGAAGACTGGAGAGAGTGTGTGTGTATCCGTGTGTGACACAAGCTCTGTGAGCTCCAACTCTCCCCCTGATTTGCCATTAGTGATTCTAACGATCTCCCTGAAGAAAACCCTCATGGTTCCCTCGCTGGTCCTGAAGAGCGAGAGGCGGGGAAGGAGACAATCACTTCACTCAACCAGAAGATAAGGAAGTTCTCATCCCCGCTGTGCTGCTGTCTCGGAACTGCTGTATCTTTCTGGGCATCTCTCTCCTCATGGCACAGTGGGTACAAAGCAGGTGGAAGGGTACGTGAGACAGGTCTGGTCTGAGCACTTCCTATCTGGTGTAACTCTGAAATGCTTTCAGGCCCTGTGGGTGGGAGCCGTGGAGGGAACTGCAGGGCGGCCACAGGCTCAATCCTGGGCCACTCTGATCCCTCAGAGCTCACCTCTTCCTCGGGTGGCCTGGGTGGAAGGTGCCTGGGGTTCCTGCCACTGCCATCTGCCATCACCTGCCCTTCAACACCAGCCCTCTGTCTTTCTGCCCCAGGTCTTTGGTGCTCACGTCCTCTGGCTATGCAGGGAGAGGGAAACTAGTGGCTCTTTAACCGGAGTCTGGTGGGCAGGGGGTAGAGTTTGAAGGGGGCTGTTAACTGTCCAATTGTTCAGATGGGTCTTTGAAACTCAGCTGGGAGTGGGTCTCCTCCATCCCCCTGGACGTTCCCTAGGCTCCTCGGGTCTCTCTGTCCCCCCACTAGGTCTGCCATGAAATGAAGGAGGTGGCCAAGTATTTAAAGGTGAAAATGGTCATCTGGCGATGACAGTACCTGTAAGGTTTTCTTCTCCTGGAGGACCGTGTTTGATGGGCAGGTGAAATTTAGGAAACCAGTCCTAAAGAAAGGAACTGGCGTTGGTTTTTCAGAGGACTGGAAGGAGGGCTAAGGGGCAGCTCGCTGAGTCCTCTGCAGCCCCAGGGAGCCACCTCGGGCTGAGGGCGGGGCTGGGAGCAACTTCTCCGGGCCAGTGTCCTTCCCAAGACCACCAGACCCGGCAATTTCTCACACAGATGACACCTGGGCGATTTCCTGCCCCCCTCGGTCACTGTCATGTGGGCGTCCCCTTCTGTCCCCTTCTGTCCCTTGTTCCAGTCTGCTCTGAGGAGCAGCTCTGGGGAGGCCCTGAGGCCCCGGCAGCTTCTGAGCGCTGCAGGCTCCCCGTGGCCCCTGAGGCCTCAGCGTCCCTTTGGCAGAATGACTTGGGAGCCACATTAATGCACATCGCTCAGCTGGGTATACAGAAGGTCTGGAAATTTCGGAATCAAATTTAATAAACTTTTACATAAAAAATTAAAAGGTTCCCTTTACCAGATAAAACCAAGAATAAAAAAAAGCATAAAAAGAAACAACAGGCATGCTGGAGGACAGGAAAGAACAGGAAGGGGAGGGGCGGGGATGACATTCCCCAGACAGCAGCTTCCTCTCCCTGCGCGCACGGGGACCCGCTCAGCCCTCTGTCTGTCTGCCTTGGAGATGACCTGTCTCATCCCTCTCAGGCGACAGCAAAAATGCTATCACAGGGGCTTCCCTGGTGGCGCAGTGGTTGGGAGTCCGCCTGCCGATGCAGGGGACACGGGTTCGTGCCCCGGTCCGGGAGGATCCCACGTGCTGCGGAGCGGCTGGGCCCGTGAGCCATGGCTGCTGAGCCTGCGCGTCCGGAGCCTGTGCTCCGCAACGGGAGAGGCCACGACAGTGAGAGGCCCGCATACCGCAAAAAAAAAAAAAAAAAAAAATGCTATCACAACAGCATCCTGACATCCCATATGTGTTTACCATCACTGGCTTCAAGGAACCTTTGTGTCAATTAGAAATTCAGAATAGGCTTGCTTTGTATTTGTCATCTCTGAGCCCACGGGCCTGAGCTGGGGGCTCTGATCCCCGGATGCCCGGTCCCCCACCCCTTGAAAGAGGCCCTGAAGCTCCCCTGCCCCATCTACTGAGGATGGGAGGCCCACCGAGGCCTGCGCAGCTTCTGCTCTTATCAAAAGCCTGCAGGTACCGCTGCTCCTCCAGGACACCAGCAGGGAGGAGGGTGCCAGTGGCGGCGGATTAGTGCCCACCCTGCACTGAGCCTCCGTGGCTTCTTGCGGCAGAAGGGCTGTCATGACTGGTAGGCCACGAGGACACGTGGGTATCAGGGAGACCACCTGTCCTGCTTTGCGGGAGTCGGCAAGGTGGGGAAGCCAGCCCTATGCCAGCATGTGATCCGTGTCATTGGCTTAGGAATGCAGGTGGCAACTGGCCTTCGCGGGGAGGCAGCCTGGGCTCAGACACCCCCAGCGCCAAGCAGCAGGGGATGGGACTTGAGGGCGGTCAGGGGCTGCCTCAGGGGGCCTCCTATCTCCTGCAGGGCTGGGGTGCTGACAGGGAATGGGGTTTCCTCGCCAAGGCTGGCTGCAACAAGGGGAACCACGCAGCGGCTGGACACTCTCCATCCTATCAGGAGGCCTGGGCAGCCCTTAGTTCCTCATTTAGCTATCTTCTCATCAACTAAGATTTTCATGGATTAGAAAAATTCAGCTTTTAGTTCGTTCCCAGGGAAAAGCCAACTCCATGCAGAAGGAAGGGTTTCTGTGCCCTCTGCTGGTCAACAGACTCGGGCACAACGGACGCCACTTGACTTGGTCTCTGGTTGGGCTGGAACCCCACCACCAGCAGCACCACGGAAGCCGAGTGATATTCGCCAGGCAGTGGCTGAAATGCCACAGATTGTCCCAGTGTTGTGTGAGCACCTCTGTTCCCATTAACCATGTGTTTGCTTCGTGGGGAACACTGCCAGGCCTGGCCAACCTTCCGAGGTCTTCCTATGACTCGGGGCAACTGGGAGATGGCAGCGCTCCAGGCCAACCTGGCGACTCTCCTGCGCGCTCTTTAATTGCTTCTCCCTTCAGCTGACACTGTGTGGAACAGGGGTAATCAATCTGCAGGTTAGAAGAACAACCACATTCTCTCAGGAGAGCTACAGCTCGTAAAAAATGTACGGGGGACGGATGCTCTTTGCGGCAGGTTTTGATTTTTAACTCGTGCCCTGCTGAGCGGCAGTGGGTGTCAAGCCAGGTAGGACAGAGATCTGTGCAGGGGAGATGGAGGGGGGCAAAGGTGGCAAGGGGCTCCTGTCACCCTTCTAGGAAAACACACAGAGAAAAGAGAGGGACCAGGTCACTCTCTGGGACTCCCTGCTTCAGCACTGGGAGGCCCCACCTCGGAGGCATTCTAGAGGCCCTGAGCAAACAGCTGTCTCCAGGGGGGCCCACCGAACGGAGCCCCCGGCTCGGCCCAGGGTGCTGCAGAGAGCATACAATCACATGCTGTACTGTCTGCAGCAAAATGCCCTGGTCGTGCCCCCTCAAGTGCCTGGAGATGCCGCCCCTCCCTCATCTCACAGGCTCACCCCAAAGAAAAATGATGAAAAGGGACGTCAACTTACACTGTATGATCACATATGTAAGGCATCTTTCCTTAAAGGATCCAGGGTGACCTTTCACTGTGGTGAGAGCAATACCTATGTCTCTTTGGAGCTCCTCTGCTCTGTATTCTGAAGCTCTGGTATAGTTTGAACCACTTGGTTATTTAACTGACAAAATTTTTCTAGGTGTCCTGCAGAA